>NC_143582.1:63624577-63966907 GCF_048544385.1 Mastigoproctus giganteus
GACTGATTACAAGACACTATAGGCAATATGACAAGAAGAACATCCTTCCTCACGTAAAGCAACAGTAGCACTCTTTCTTCATGGCATCAGCTTCATGTAACTCGCCATCCTGACGCAAGCAAGGAATGGCAACTTTTGCAGAGCATGCTTATATAGCTGAAAGTAACGACTAATGCAATATTACGTCATCACCTACGCATGTGCCAATCTTATCTGTTGCAATCTGTAAGAAATATTGCCATGTACTTTGTAATTGTCGTTATTCGGACGAAATAATCAGGGGTAATGCACTTTCTTTGAACACCAGTGTATATACACATACATACATACAAAAGGATTAAAGGGAGCTTTGAAAAATTGCCAAATGTATTGCATGATCGCACAATATGGTCACAGAAATACTTCCAGCATTTGGAGAATCACTATACTTAAGTTTCAAGAGGGGTGGGACTATTTTGTGAGTAACCATATGGAATACCTGGTAGGTGACAAAATTATTTTAATCAAGGTAATCTGGAAATTTTAAATTGCACCTTTTTACTTGCACAAGAGTACAAAATTTTGTCACAAATAGGAGGGATCTTCTCATATGAAGTACAGTTGTAACGACCTTCCAAATAACTGAGTAACTGCAAATAAAATTTATTTCTGTAATGTGAGAAATTGACAAAGTTATGCGATACTATGGTTGGTTGACTACTGTGATCACTGCATGTACAAGTGTGTGTAGTCATTCATGGGATGATTTTAATGAGCAATTACCTGGAATTGCTAATGGCAGATTGGCTAACTGTCTGGAATAACTCACTATGGATTGTTTAATTACATGATTGTGATTGAAGAATTCCCTAAGAATTCGTTAGTCTCTGACAAGATTCAAACTTTTTATGCGAGTGATATTTAGAAAATGTGCTAATTATGTTGGGGTACTAATACTATATTGAATCTTTGTGGCCATGACACCTCTTATTTGAAGCCATTTAACTGAAGTGATAGCAGAGTCCTTACAATAATTAGCTTGGCTGGAAAAAAAAAAAAAAAAAATATATATATATATATATATATATATATATATAACTTGAGGTTATACAAACAGTAGGATTATTATACCCATTAGCATTTTATAAGATATTATGAACATATGGAAGGAAAAGGTTTTGTTTACGAAATTATAACTAGTTATTTGATTAAATATATTTGCTTTGCATCTCTAAGCAAGTTTATTTATTTTGCCAACCATTATGTGGAAAGATATATATTTTTCTCCCCTTCCTTAAGAGTGGATATTGTGAGAGAGAGAGAGAGAGAGAGAGAGAGAGAGAGAGAGAGAGAGAGAGAGAGAGAGAGAGAGAGAGAGAGAGAAAAAGAAAGAAAATGCTTCATTGTTTCTTAATCCTAACATGATGTTTCTATTCATTTACCATACAGAATCTCCTGATTCAGGAGAATTAAAAATTGTGAGAATGGATAAATTTTCTGGAGTTTGTACTGGAAATGAAGAAATATTTTTACTCTGTGAAAAAATCAATAAAAGTAAGTTGTGAAATATTTCAGTATTTAAAGATTTATACATTATGATACAGTGTACTTATTTTTGTGGATAATAGTGGGGGAGGGTACATATTTTTATTACTGAATTACTCTACATTGAAATCATAACAGGATAACACTGTTGTCATTTATAAAAATCATTAAACACTTATATACAGGGTGTTCATTTTAAAATGCAACCCATAATTGTCAGTTTTCATACATTGTTTGTGTAAGATTTTTGTTTGTCATTGGCAGAATGAACTGATTGAGTTTAATCAGTGAGACATAACTTAAAGCAAAGAAGCTTTTAGAAATGTGAAAATTAACATGTTGGTGCCAGAGAAAACCTTGAATTTTTTATCTAACACTTGAACAAAGAATTGTAGTGAAGCATTATTTTGCTAATAAATTGTATACATTATTCTAAGAAGCTTTCTAAAAAGTGTTCCGAGAAGCACAGGTGCCAAACAAAATCACAGTTTACTGGTTTGTTGGAAAATGTGAAGAAGACTGTCTTTGTGTGTGATCAAAAACATAATCACAGGTTACATGGTACTAAACAATGACATGCTGGAAGATGTGAGCTAAGTTTGTTGCAGTTTCCTTATAAATTATTACAAAAACTGTCTCAATAGAAGAACTGATATGTCTTTAGGTAGTGCACATAAAGCTACACACTTGCTACAATTTAGAGCATATTGCATCCATGCCATGCATGAATTGTGGCCTAGCAATCATGCTGCTAGACTCCGTTACTGTAATTGGCTTAGAGCCTTTATTCATAACAACATTCAAGTGTGTTGGACACCCCCCCCGACCCTCAATGAAGCATGGGTTTATGTGAGTGGATATGTTAATAGTCAGAATGGTTGATTATGGAGTTTGGGCAATTCCCATGAAATTATGAAAGTACATTGCATTTGATTAAAATTTGGTGTGTGCTTTCCTGAACATGAAAGCGCACACCAAAGATTCAGTCCAACATTCTTTGAGGACACTAACATCACAACATTATAAAAACTTTTTTTTATTTTTTATTACTTTCTTCACATTGATGAGGAGTGTTCCTGGTTTCAGCAAGATGAAGTTACTTTCAATACTGTGTTGAACGACCATGGAATTATTGTGAGAATTTTTTTGAAGAATGGTCGATTTCACAGGGCTTATGGCTCCCTAGGTCTCCCGATCTAGCTCTACGACAGCATTTCCCAAACTTGTGTTCTGCGGAACACTAGTGTTCCATGAGATGTGAACAAGAATTCTGCAAAAATTCGTAATTGATAATTAAAAAAATAAAATAAATAAATTTGGCATATTTGTAGCATACACCACTTTTGTATCATTATAATTTTTAACATTATTTTTTTTTTTGATTATTAATATACTGGCATAGACTAATAATCAAATAAACCGCAGAACACTTTATTTTGGTGGGCTTTACATAGAAAAAGTATGCATAGAGGTAATACCATCTATAAAAAAAGTAACATTGTAGTGGTCTAATATGTCATTCGTATGTGATTTAGCTTGGAGTACATGGGTTGAAAGAGAGGGGGAAGCGAACCGATATCATAATTAAACTCACTTCCTTGTATACATTTTTTTTTGATAATTATCAGCATTTTTAATTATTATTATTATTATTAAAATAAACGACCATGGATTTGTGGTTGAAAAAAGGAATTTTAAAACAAGAAGCAAGTACTTCTAGTATTGCAATTGTGGTCATTGAAAACGAACACAATATTGTCACACTTCAAAGTGAGGATGAACAATCATAGCTTTTTGTTCCCCAAAAAATCCGAAGTGAAAAAAACAGGAATCAACTTATAAAAGACCAAAACGAAAATATGGTGACAGTTGTTTGAATTTTGGCTTTACTTGTGTTGTAAATAAAGATGCTCCTGATGCACAGGGTGTCATATGTAATAAAATATTAGCAAATATTTCTTTGGCTTCTGCAAAACTTGTGTTTCGTAAGTGTTCCGTAATTATATTGTGAGATTTTTTGAAAAGTGTTCTGTTATTAAAAAGTTTGGAAAATGCTGCTCTCCCAGATTTCTTTCTGTGACCCTGTCTCAAAGGACTTGTTTATGACAGCAATCCTTACATCATAGAACAACTGAAAACAAACATATCAGATGCTATTGCAAGAATCAATCAAACAACTTTTCATTGAGTGACATATAATATGGAAAAATGAGTGATCGAATTTAGCAGAATGGTGAGCACTTCCAGCTTCTTTTCGAAACAGTATTTAAGTAATTATTTCATTTTTTTCCCCCCTCACACGTTTGGTTGTTATAATAAATATAATTACGTGAAACTCCAGTTACACTGTTAAATATATATTTGACAATTTAAAATTGTTAATGTATACTATAAAATTATAACACTATGATAACAATTTGAATAGCATTAGCAGAGACATTTGCGGTTGAAAAAAGGAATATTAAAATGAGAAGCAAGTACTTCTAGTATTGCAACTTCAGAAAGCAAGCTTATATGCATCAGCCAAAAAAAAAAAAAAAAAAAACCACCCTTCCCATTTCACCCATCCATTTGCTCCAAAAGTTTGTCCACTTCTTCCTTGAATTTATTTAACCTGTCAACTTCACAACGACAGATAAAAGTTTATTTCAGCCATCAACTGCCCCCTGGCTAAAGGCAAATTTCTGCACATCTATTCATTAACTGTCTTTTCTCAATTTCAGTTTATGCCCACTCAGCTTTGTAATCTGAGCAAGAGGTAGCTCAATCCATTCAAGGCCAAAAAAAAACCTCGATCAGATCACCTCATAAGTGCCTAGTCTCCAGACACTACAATTTGCAGAACTTAAGCCTTTCTTCTTAAGAGCACTCCTTTGTCCCCCTCATCAGTCTCGTTTCCCTTCTCTGTACTTGTTCTGTTCTGGCAACTCTACATCCTTCTTAAAATGGGGCTTCCAGACCTGTACACAGTACTCAAGTTGTGTCCTGACCATTGACAAGGGTAGAATCACCTTATACCTGATAGAAAAAATTCCTGTATGTCATTGACAAGACCCCATGACATGCTCTGGTAACCTGTCTGCATTGCTCAGAAAATTTCATATCTGACTGCACAATTAGCCCCAGGTATCTTTCATTCTCCACTGCCTTGAGTGTAACACCACACAATTGATACATTTCTCTGGTGTTACTGCTACTCATATGCAGTATAGCCACTCCCTGACTTATTTAAGGGTTGTGTTCCGCAGAACTTTATGTAAGTCGAATTTTATGTGTCGGAATTTCCCTAAAGGCTTATGCAGCATTCGCAATTATGCTTGCTGAATTTGATTGAAGCAAAAAAGAAATGTTCAACAAACATGTAAATAGAATTATTTATTCAATTTTTTTTTATCTCATGCGCAAGAAAAATTACAAAAGTTCACAAAATTACAAAGATTTCAAAATTATAAAATTACAAAAAGAGAGAGGAGACAGGCATATCAGCAAGTTTTACCTTTCGAGCATCATTGCCAGAATTAACTCTCCAGCTGATAAGCACTCCACTGAGAAAGTTGAGGACTGTGGAGATTTGGAAGGGATTTTTTCCAGCACATCACAAAATTTCTCTGCAGCTGCAAAGGGCGCCTTCATAGCCAGGTGGGCAGGAGCAGCAGTGCATAGCACACGCTTCTTGATTAGACCGGGGTTCGAGCCCGTGACCACCAAATACGGAGGATGCAGAAAGGTTAGGGAATGACCACCGCATATCTCCGGAGCAATATGGCCTTAGTTGCTAATGCTCCTAAAAACCAAATAACAACAACAACAACAACAACAGCAGCAGCTGCAAAATCGGCACTGGCGACTTCACCACATATATTTGTTTTGGAAACCAGTGCTATGCTTGAAGCTATTAAATCACATTTTGCTTGCCCATGAACTTGGCTTGGGGTTCGCCATGCTTATCCTTAATATCCTTTAAATACTTCTTGCTTTTGCTTGAATGGCCATTGGACTCAGGGGCACTTGCTTCTGAATCTGATTTTCCATCTTCGATATAGCACTTGAACTCTGTTTTGTGATCGCTGTTGATCTTAAATGCTTTGATCCTTTAACATGTTCTTTTATACACGTACTGTCCCTTAAAAAAGTATTCACTGTTGAAGCAGCGAGACCTAATTCTGTGCAATAGATGACAAACTTTGTCCTGCTTTGTACTTCTCAATTAATCATCATTTCTAAATCATTTTTTTTTTTTTTTTTCATTTCCTAGCACTGCCACCACTTGCACTTTCTGTTTGTTGCTTTCCCTTCATCGTTGTAATAAGTAAATAGGAATGAAGAGAAGACTGAAAATTTATTTATGTTTCTTATATGATTGAAGATTTCAGCGAAGGGGAAACATTTTCACCTTAATAATGTGAAAGCCCACACATTTCCAGTTATCGGTATTATCGCAAATGCAATTTATTGAGTTTACTACCCGTTTATAACAGATTGCAATTACAGAAAAGCGAAATAAGCCCAATAAACTGAAAGGTGCAAATTGTTATTGTTTTATGGTAGTGACCTCCAGAAAATGTATTTTAGAAAAATATCACAAAGGTGTTCAAAATTGATTCTTATAATAGAATATATGATAACAGTGAGAGTGTAGTGCAATTTCCATTATAAAAATGACCTTTTAGCAAGATAAATAGCTCAGTTATATAGTGAAAATTTCAACTTCTGCAGTCTTGGAGTGAATTACAAAAAAAAAAAATAATAATAAAATAAAAATAAAAAAATAATAAAAAAAAGTGTTATTGCGTTCACATTACGATATTTTCGCGATACCTCCATTTATTCCTATGAGATGCAAAATACGTTTCCATGATTTTTTTAAGTTTGCACTAGCTGGCAAAAACTTATGTAAAGTCAAATTTCAGTAAGTCGAGTATTACATAAGCCGGGGAGTGTCTGTACTTTGCATTTGTCAACATTAAACTTCAGTTGCCACTTCGCAGCCCATCTGCCCAACTTTTCTAAATCCTGTTGCAGTGGCGTACTGTCATTATCAATCCTGCCAACCTTTGTATCATCTGCGAACTTCGACATTAAGCCTGATATGCCTTCATCAATATCATCGATAAATATTCAAAACAACAATGGGCATACGGAACACTGGACAAATAGCATAACCCCTCCTCCTTCCTATCCTGTCTGTCGTTTCTGTGCACATTATACTCCCCAAATTCCATTTCTGCATTCCTTATATCTGTGTGACATCACATCTCTGATATCCCAACAATATCTGCTTTTGATGTTTTGACCAACACCTCAAATTCATCAAATTTATTTACCAAATTCATAGCATTGGTGTACAGGCAAATATATATGCACATGTTCCTATTTTTAGCTACCCTAACACAGCCCATGTATTTACTTGTTCTTCAGTGACTCCCAGCAGTCTCTGAAATCCCCTGCACCTTGTTTTTGAGGCTGCTGCTCATTCTGCTAGAAGCAGTGCAAGAATCACTTTCACCTCTGCCAGCAGCTACTGTAAATCTATTAGTCTGTGTATCCCCCCCCCAAGCTAGCAGTTTTCCGACCCACCTAATACTGCCTCGATAGCATCAGCAAATATTCTTGCACCCTTTCTATTTAAGTGTATCCCATCCCTGTAGAAGCAGTCTCTCCTGTTAAAAAGCATAGACCTGACTGAGAAAAATTCTACCCCTTGAGCCTTGCACAATCTCTCCAAGGCCAAATTAATCTACAAGGCTCTCATCATATACTCCCTCCTATTGTGTCTGGGCAGTATCGCAAACACTTTCAAATTCAACCCTAACTCATGGCATTTTTTTAACATTGAACTGTGCTGTACTTATTAAGTAATTCCACAGGTCTCCTACTCTTAATATCATTAGTGCCAGCGTGTTTTTTTTTTTTTTTTTTTTTTTATGAAAACCCCAAACACGAAAGATATCAAAACCTATAGTACTTAGTACCGTGCATGGGTTGAAGGAGAAGTATGGAGGGAGGGGGATGCCGGAAACTTTGCCCTAGAGACTAAACATGGGTTTCACCACTTCAAGCCTCCAATAAGCAAAGTGGTGGTATTTCACCGGTTGATGAAAGTCATCTACCACCTTACAACAATATTACCTTTTTGTGCCCTTAAAAGGTTTATGGAAGATTTTGAACTGTAATCTGTCCCCCTCTCTCTCTTAAGTGTAAAACTTTAAAAATTAATTGTTATAGTCTGTACATTCTCATTCTCCAATGTAAATCGACCTCGTGTGTCCGTTATTGAAAGTCTTTCTCTTGAAAAGACTTTATCTTGAAAGGAGCTGTTTTCAAGATAGTCTATGGACAAATATTTGGTTTACCTGTGGGGCTAAGTCTTAGCAGCCTAATCGCTGCTAAGACTAAATAAAATTTGTTCAATTTTATTTAGATTTATCTAAATAAAATTGAACAAATATACTTGACACCATTTTTACCTAGGATTACATTTTATGGGTGGTATTTGGATGACCTCCTTATCATAGCAGATGAGCAGACTACTAACAACGTTTTACTGACTTCAACAACGTACACACGAGGTTGAAATTTACATTGGAGAATGAGAATGTACAGACTAGAACAGTTAACTTTTAAAATTTTACACCAGGAGAGGGGGACAGATTACAGTTCAAAATCTACCGTAAACCCATACAAGAACATTCCTGTATTTATATACAGGAATATTCTTGTATGCTAGTAGTTACCATCCATTGACCTACAAATATTCCATTATATTTAATCAGTTTACTTATGCTTATAAATACACTACAACACAGACTGCATTAAATATAGGAATCAAAGCACTAACAAACAGATTTTTAAACAGCAGATATCCTCTTACCACCATTAACAGTATTAGACTACAGGCTAAAGACAGGGTGGACAGTATAGAACACAATTAACAAAAAAACATTTTATTACAATTCCATACATTGAACAATAGTAAAGACAACATAATATCCTTCTCAAAGATACAGAATTCAAAGTAATAGTGAAACTAACACAGAAACTGCACTCCATACTAAAAAATCATTCCTTTCTTTTCCTCTTCTCCCATAGAAATGCATGACATAGTATATAGTATCTCATGCGGAGGTTGTGATTCCTCTTATGTGGGATCGACAAGGTGTCTTTTGGATACGCGTCTTAAACAACATGCTGCTTCAGTTAGAGCATTACGAGCCACAGCGTCAGAACTGTCTTTCCGTGCCATAAATGCGAATCACACTTTCCTATTCAATGAGCCTAAGGTTTTAAACATGCAACAAAATTATATTAAATTACTAATTGCGGAAACCTTAGAAATGAGAATACAAAATAACTTGATTACCATACGACATCCATTTGTTATTTTGGATTTGTGGGCTTTTACATGCATGCTTATTAACAAGTAATCTCCTATAAATATTGTGGGGAACGCACACATATCATGCATTAGTATTCTGACCAATGAACACGATGAAAGTCAAAAAGCTTAGTTCCCTTAAGGAAGGAAAGTTTTGGAAATTATTTCATCGTAATTTTTTTTCATTGTAGTGTTTTTTATGTATCAGTTTATTATGTGATATATTTTTATCAGCATCTATTTTTAAATATCTGACATAATGCCTTCAGTCACTCGGGGTTTCGTGGAGGGTTTAATGGATCTGGTGTCATGTTGGGGCTTTTGACTATGATCCCAGGGCGTCGGATCATTCATATACTAAGAGGATTGAACACATTTAATAATTTTAAAGAAGATTTTTATGTATTTTAAATCTTCTTTTTAAAATCAGTGCTGGAGAGTTGAGTATAGAAGTCATCCTATGAAGAAATATTTCTCTTTGGCTGGTGCAGCATAAGCCTCAGGCTTCCTTCCACCATATGGCTAATAATAATAACTCTTTCATATTTTTCAAATATGAATAAAACATACGATATATTGAGCCATTGTTGCTCTTAGATTTATAGAAATTATTACGTTTTAAACACGGGCGCCTCCGTAGCCAGGTGGGAAGGAGCATTGCATATCACATGCTTCTTGATTAGACCGGGGTTCGAGCCCTTCATCACCAAATACGGAAGATGTGGAAAGGTCAGGGAATGACCACTGCATATCCCGGAGCAATATGGCCTTAGTTGCTAATGCTCCTAAAAACCAAAACAACAACATTTTAAACATCAGAAATTGCATTTGCAATTTCTAGTAATTTAGTTTGAAGACAAATATTTAAAATTTTTCTAAATTATTTTCCTAGTTCAGCAGTTTCTATTCTCGTCAGGTTTCTTGGGAAAAAGTACTGTCTGAGAGTATGTATCAACATGTTTGTGAATGAAAATAGCAAAAGTTCTTTGCAAAACGTCAAACATTTATGATGTCTATTGAGTTTAACATGTTTTTTAAAAGCATTTATCTACACAATGAATAATAAATGAGTTTCAACATACTTTTTTTACGACTTGCCTTTAAGTTATTCCACATTTGAGACCATGGTTTTATGTTTTAATTTTCTTTAATTCTATTACTGCATAGAATTACATAATTTGTTTAGGGCAATAGCCTCAGGTTACGATGAAGTTAACTAATGCACAAGTTTGTGCTACAGTATCATGTCTGTACACAGTCAACTACTAAGTAGTTAAAAAATGACATCATTAAAGTATATCTCATATTGTGAATACCTTCACGAGTTACCACGATATTGCACTACCTCGAATAAGTAGTGCTTGACCAATAGAGAAGAATATCATTGTAACTTGTTGCCATTTTTGTAATTACTTAGTAATTAGCTACGTATAGGCATGATGCTCTAGCACAAACTTATATGTTAGTTAACTTCTTTGTAACCTGAGGCTATTGCCCTAAACAAATTATGTAATTCTTAATTACTGTACCCCATCAGGCATCTCTCATATTGTGGAGTTATACTTCGCAACTGTGTTGTCTTCGTTGCAACACCAGGGTTCCTGCCCACCCACCGATGGAAGAGCCAATAAGCTCTGAAACGGTGACGTCTGGGTGATGGTATCCACTGAGAATAGTCAGTAGTCTTCTACATTGAGGAAGCATTACTTATTCTAGGTAGTGCATTGTGTCTAGATAACTCATTGCGAAGGTATTCACAATATGAGATATACTTAAATGGTGACATTTTTGTAACTACTTAGTAGATGGCTACGTATAGACATGATATTCTAGCACAAACTTATATGTTAATTACTTCATAGATCAATATGTGGATGAAATGAAAAGAAAAATTTAGATAGGAAAGAAGATTGTGTATATAGTAAAATTGCTCATTTACTTCCAGAAATTCTGAAGAAAAGGATAGCTCTCAAATTATTTGATAGACTGTACCATGAGATTTGTGCCACAAGTGTGATTAACAAATCAGGAAAATTAATGAAAAACTTGGAGGTTTTTTGATGTCCATTCAGTATGGAAATTTCAAGATGTTTAAAATATTTCAGAAATGATTTCCTGAAAAAAGGAAAATGAGTGGTTTAAGTCATCAGAAGTGGTTCTAAGATTGCCCACAGTGTCCAGGGTTGTATCTTGCAACCAGAATATATGAGCAGATTCCAGCATCACTAAGTATTCCAAATGGTTAAAATGTTCTCTAGAAAATCTAAGTGTAGATTTGATTTGGAGGGGCCTCCGTAGCCGAGTGGGCAGGAGCGGGAGTGCAGTAGCACACGCTCTTTGAGTAGACCGGGGTTCAAGCCCCTGACTACTGAATACGGTCGATCTGCCGACCCGCACTGGACCAGCGTGGCAGATTATGGTCCATTTCCCTCAGCATGAATTGTTGAGGAGGCTTCCATCCTGCAGTGGGTTGATAATGGCTGCACTTTACTTTACTTTACCCTTTAATTAATGATTAAAATCTAAATTGACTAAATATATCAGACTTTTGCTGCAAAAGTAGCTGGATTTTTTCCGCTACAGTTTCATGGAGTAATTAAACATGAGCAGCTATCAAGTGCCACAACACTGTTTATGTCGCAGTTTTTTCCATTTGCACGAATAGTGTCAGCAAATTCCATGTTTGATTAACATTCAGTATTAATTGTCTTTCCATTCCCATAAGTTAAGTGAACATCTGCTATCAGGAGTTGCTTTTGAAAGATTTGTTATTGTTTCCATGTAGTAATGTTGTGGAAATGTAATACAATATTTATTCAAGATGGGTGGCTTCTGTGGGAAGCAAGATAAGTAGGTAACACATGTTGCATGTTGTAAAGCATGCCAGATTTGAAATTTTAATTTTGGAAAATTTTGAAAATTTAAGTATAGAATAGTATCTAATATGGCCTCCATAGCCGAGTGGCAGGAGCAGGAGTGCAGTAGCACACACACTCTTTAAGTAGACAGGGGTTCAAGTCCCTGACTGCTAAATATGGTCGATCTGCCAACCAGCACTGGACCTGTGTGGCAGATTATGGTCAATTTCCCTCAGCATGAATTGTTGAGGAGGCTTCCATCCTGCAGTGTTGTTGTTTTTTTTTTTTTTTTTTTATAGTATCTAATACAAGGGCTTATCCAAAAGTTCCTGGACTTAGTCGATAAAAAGTAATAAGCTTGCTTTTGTTACTGACCATAGTTGTCTCCTTCAAATTAGTTCCCTTATGAGTTTATGCACCAGGTCCAGCTTTACTGCCACTGGTGGAACTGATTGTTTTTGAGATTATATGCAGAGCTGTCTGTGTGTTCCTTCTTCAATTTCTGGAAGTCCTGGTAACAATGCCCTTTTAGCTGTTATTTTGTTTTTGAACACAAGAAGAAATCACAATTGGGCCAAATCAAATGAATAAGGATGGTGGGGGACAGCTATGTTTTTATTAGCCAAAAATCGCACAGAGATAGTGTGTATGGGAGCATTGTCATGGTGAAGCAGCCAGCTCTTTTTCTGCCATCATTCAGGATGTTTTCAGCAGACTTTTTTCTTAAGATGCTTCAAAACCTGCAGGTAATAATGGTGGTTAACTGTTTGGCCTTGAGGCACAAATTCATGGTGAACCAAGCCCTTGCAGTTGAAAAAGACTACCAACATGCTTTTGATGTTGGACCTGACTTGCCTCACTTTCTTTGGACCTGGAGATGTTTTGGATTCCCACTGCTGTTTTGTTTCAGGGTCACAGCAGTAAGTTATAGCCTTCCTGTTATAGCCCTTGAGAGGAAGTTTAGATTATTTCTGACCTCATCCAATAGTTCCTGACAGATGAACACACCTTTGTTCCTGCTCCTCAGTCAACAACTGAGGCACAAACTTTGCAGAGATCCACTGCATGTTCAATTCCTTGGTTAAAAATGCATTGGCATGTTCTGTAAGAGAGTCGGAAATGGTCATTTGTCAGTCTTCATTGATGATTTGGCAAACTTTCTTCACGTGTTCACATGTGCAACTTGTCAATGGGCAACCTGACTCAGTTTTCATCTGATCTTTTGCCATATTTGAATTGCAAGAACCACTGAAATGTTTGCATTCTCCCATTAGCATTGTCACCAAAAGCTATTTTGAGTATTGTACATTTCTGATGTTGTTTTCCTCAGTTCGAAGCAGAATTTTATACAAATGCGTTGTTTCTTCATGTCGGCCATTTCACAAATAAATGAAACACCAATTGTACTTAGCAAGTAACAACTGTAATGATGCAACACAGCTGGTTATAGCAGCAAAATTTACAAGATCGACTTCAGAGATACTAACATAGTGGCATCTATTAGCAGAATGCTCTACTATTTGCAGTTCACACTCAAGGCTGCCAGTCTGGAACTTTTTTATATGCCTTCGTATGTACATATATTTTTAAAATTTTTTTTTGAAATATTTGTACCTATAAGCAGAAATATATGTGCCCTTAATGGTCTCTTAAACTTCAAAATGGATTAGAATGTTAAACTCAATTCTGTATTTTTTTGCCTTTTAATTTTCAAAAGAATTGATAATTTTTCTGATTTTTTGAAAATAACAAGTGATAAAAATAATAAAAAATACTACATATTATAAAAAATAATTTTTTTATTAAAAAATAAAAAGATATATACAATTGGTATTACAATCTTTTAAGAAAGGCTGAAATATTCGTGTAGTCCAGTGGTTTTCAACTGGGGTGCCGTGGGTGTTTATGGCTCCTTAATACCACTTATGCTGTGTTAAGTTCTCTGCTTCTACCATGTCATTAAATTCAGTGTTAATTTGAATTGCAGAAATTTTTCCTTAGAAATTAATTCAGGAAGGGGGAAATGAAATAGGATTTACTTGCAATATCATGTCATGTTAATTGCAGTGTTTTATTTTATCACATTTTATTGTTTTATTAATATCTGTGTGTCTTTTACATTTCCTTTGTTAAATATTTTTGAAAATAAATCAGAATTCATAATTTTCCTGAAAATTCACTTGATATGCAATATATTTGTTCCTTTGTGTGCTTAGAAGAAATCAAAATACGTTTCACTGAAAGAGATAGCTCAGGACAGATTATATGGGAAGCTTATGGAAGCTTTAGTGATGCTGACGTTCATCATCAGGTCAGTTTACTATATTTCCTTAATACCTTATTATGTTTGTTTATATATGATATATACACATGTACAGTTGGATTTATTGAAATTTTTATACTGTTTGAATGAGATGTTTGATTTTGAGTTTATTGCACACATCATGTATACAAGAAAAACAATTTTCTATCAAAGGAAATGCAATGTCCAGAAAATTTGTTATGCTGGAAACCCTTGTTTGTTTGATATGTCAGAGCTCAGAGTATTACATATTTCAAAGTTATTATTGATCTCCAGTCAGAAGGATAGGTTTTTTTATACATTGTGGTATAAATAATTTGAAATACAGGTAACCCTGATATAACACGGTAGTTAGGTTCCTATAAAATTTCATGTAGTATGAAACCATGTTATATGGGACTAAGAACCAGTAAAAAAAAGGGGGAAGGGGGTTATGTTCCAAAAGCTAAAAAAGTACGCCATTTTTTAAATAACTATCAAAAACTTAATTTTTATTAAAAAAATTGTAATAACTGAACAAACATCTCACAAACTGTGATACATATATGTCAGATAATGTATGTTCATTTAATTTTCTACCTCTGAAGAGGCAGAAAATTAAATAAACAATCAAACGAAAGTGTTTCCTTTGTTGAAGAATATCTTCACCTTCTGAACTTTCTTCTGCAGCCTCTAAATTCATGTATCTTCTGCTCTCTTTAAAAAAACTTGGATTTTTGCTTTTGCTTGAATCTTGGTTTTTTGCTTTTGCTTGATAGATCTTTGTAAATTTCATGGTATGGAGTTAAGCATTTTTGAAGCTCCTTTTTGAACTTTGTGCTCCTTTCAATGAAGGATCTGCATTCAAAAAATAAGGTTCTAATTGCTCGGCTAAGTTTATGCCTTCCCATATGCTCTTTAGTGAAAATTTGGAACTTCAGAATTTTCATCTGCACTATCATCCTCTGAATTGATCTGGTTTACCTCTGATGCCGTTTACCAAATCTGCTTCACCAGCCTCTTTCTACCAGTAATAGTAAATCTTGAACATCTTCAGTAGTCATATCACCAAAACCTTCCCCTCCTACCGACTTAGCAAGTTCTGCTATCGCACCTATTCTGTTTTCTGCCAATTCGACCATATTTCCTGAATGAACTGACTCTGGCCATACATTTTGCCAACATTCATTTAATTTGACTATTTTACTTCTTTGAGTGATACAGCTATGATTCCAATACAGTCCACAATTGAAAAATGTTTCCCTGCTGCTTTCACTTCAATAGATTCGGAATAAATTTTTTCCAAAATCCATTTTAACAATTTTCTGGTGTAATGAGTTTTAAAGGTAGATATAATGCCTCGATCCAATGGCTGAATTAACGAAGTTGTATTAACCTAATACAACTGTGGTGGTAGGAACATTACTTCAACGTTCGGATGACTTAAATCTTTTGGATGGCCTAACGCGTTATCCAATAGTAATAAAACTTTAAAATCTAGATTTTTCTGTTTTAAAGTTTTCCACAGCTGGCACAAAACAATTTAGAAATCATTCTTTAAATAAATTGGCAGTTACCCAAGCTTTTTTATTTGCTTTCCAATATATCAGTAACACGTTCTTATTTACACCTTTCATTGCACAAGGATTAGGGGATATGTAAACTAGCATAGGTTTTATCATGTAATCTCCTGATACGTTATTGCACATAAGTAATGTTATATGATCTTTTGATGTCTTAAAACCTGGTGCAGTTTTTCTCTCTCTCTTTTTTTTTTTTTTTTTGAAATAAATGTTCTGTTGGGCATTTTTTTCCACCAAAGACCTGTCTCATCAGCATTGAAAACTTGATGTGGTGTGTATCCTTACTCTTCAATAATTTTTTGAAATGCCTCTGCATATTATTTCTTGGCAGCTTCATTATCAACCAATGCACTTTCCCCTTTAATTCTTAGGTTATGTAATGAGAAGTAGTTTTTAAATTGCTCATACCAACCTTTACTGGCAACAAACTCCAGGTTAATAGAAGATTCTCCATTTTCTTTTAAATGGCAATAAATCTTTAGTGCCTTTTTGTTTAATTACATTGCTATCTAATGGGATCTATTTTTTACTGCTATCGTCAATCCAAATACTAAATGCTTTTTCCATTTTCTCAATTATTGGTGCTCGGGGACGAGTTGTCATATTTGTGGAAATGAAAGATCCTGCAGCTCTAAGTTTCTGTTCATTTTTCTTTATGGTCTGGATTGTTACTTCATTTAAATTTAAACTTTTTGCAATATATGATATCTTTCTTCCCTTTTTTTAAGACTCCAAAATTTGTGTCTTTAATTCTAGAGAAATAAAGTTTTATTTGAGTGGTGCTTTTTCACTTTCCTAGTGGCAGAATTTAGGGTGGAATATAATTCACAACAAAAAATTATTCCAATACAGTTCTTAAGAACAAATTTTAGTAATACATACCTGGAAAAATTTATAAACGATTAAATAAAAACCAAAATAACCTTAAAAGTCATGAACTGCATGCTTCAAAGTCTCAATTTTTTATGGTCTCAAACAAGTTGAATAGCAGAAAACACAGAGATTTTCCGACAAAATTAAAATACGGGGATTTCTCAATAATTTTTGCATAACTACCAGCGAGTTACAGTGAGAATTCACAAAAAATAATGGAAATGTTGAAAAATTTTGTGCGGGGTTCCTCCCTCAAAAATGCTGTGTTAGAGTGAAACAGTGTTATTTAAGTACCGTGTTGCCGCAATTTATCAGTTGTGTTAGAGTGTTAGAATGAAACCGCGTTGTAGAAACACCATGTTTTATGAGGGTTGTCTGTAAAGCTGAAATTTGAAGCCATAGTCTGGACTTTGACTAAAACTTATGAAAACTGGTTTGTTAATATCAAAGTAAAGGTTGTTTAAGATTTCTTTTAAGATGTTAATGCTAAGAGTAATCTTAATTAAGATTATGCTTAGCTTTTTTTGCAGAATAGCTTATACTAAATCTATGTTGCTTTCAGATAGTTTTAGACCACAGTGTGTTAAAGATAACATTTTGTTTTGAAAAATGTTATTCTGATTACAGTAAGCTTTAGAAGGGAAGTAAATGGCCATGTCCATTTTCCAGAGTTTACCAGTGTTAATGCTGTGGTGTCCAGGTTTGGTGAAAGAAGTGGAAGCAGCATGAATCAGGATAAATCTTATCCTGTTTCATGAGGTTACATAGGAAGAAAGTGAGCAGCCATACTCTGTATATTTCCAAGTGATATATGTTGTTTTTGCAGCATAAGAATGGACTATTTCAGTGTGTTTCTCAAACTTTTTAATAAACATGTCCCACCTACACAAGAAATTTCTTATAGTCTATCTCTAAATTGCATTTCTGTATAAAAATATGATTAAGAAGATATCTATTAAATTACTTTTCTGTGTGTAATAGGTTATAAGGATGAGATTAAGTTGATTTGAAAACAAATGGAAGAGGTTTAAACCCACTAAGAAAAGCTTTTCACTCAAAGTGGTAGGAAGTAGGAGTATAGAGTTAGACCGAATAAAAGGATGAAGGCTTTGAGTTGGAAAGGGGAGAGAGAGAAGTGGATGTGTGGGACCAGGAAGGGGTTGAAAGCCATTAACCGTGAAGCCATCTCCTGATAAGAGAATTTAAGGCATTTATGTAAATGATGATATTAAATAATTTTTAACCAACTGTAAAACTTTTTTGGGTCTGCCTTGGCTTCTCCTACAGCTTATTGGTTAAGAGACACTGGGTCTAGTGGACCATAACTTTTATTTTGAGAAACTATGAAATAGATTGTAGAAGGTGTTCTGTGTATCGACAAGATGGCATGGATTATTGTTACTGATATCCTGTGGAAATAACTTGAGAAATAGAACATATTTAGTATTTTTTATGCTAAAATGAGTTTATTTGATGCCATTAAATGATTTGGATGCCAGTTGTTTTTTATTCCTGAATTTCAGTTTAACAAAGTTTCTTTTATATTATTTCAATTAATGTACAGGGCATTAGAAAATTCTAATACAACCATGACAGAATGATAACTGGTTGAAGATTTATTGTGAACTGAATAAATTGAACACTCTGAGGGAAAAATTATGCAAAAAAATGGCTGACACCATTTCTGATATCATAACCAACATAGCTATGCTCATACATGTGTAAAAGAAGGAAAGGAATAACAAACAATAACAACAATAATGTTATGTAACAAAAGAAAAAAAAAAAATTAAGTTTCTTTATATTTAATTGTTCCTTATAGCTGTTTTGTGTTCTGAATCCGACAGTATTTTTGGTTTATCTATGGTGTCAATGTTTTGGCAGTAGTTGAAGGTGTGCTTGTAGCATTTGTATAATTGTTTTATTTTTATTTTTTTGAGGTTTTCTGTGGCTGTCAAATGACGGTACAAGTTATCTTTAGACTCATTCTTGCTATGTTTATAAATATTAGATACAGTAGGTCTAAAGCTGGTGAAGCATAACATTGTTGATGGCACCAAGTTTTGTAGTGAATATGACGCTTTTTTTTTTGGAATGCCCACTGGTGTGGTGATCAAAAGTGTGGGCACCTCATTTCTGCTTCAGTAGTTGCAAGTCAGCTCTAGTGTACAGGTTTGAGTCTGTAGCGCGGCTATATGGAGTGGCAAAAGGCATAAATTTCATCTTCAAATTATGCATTGTTCAAGAACTATAAGGAGGTGATAATGATGGAATAGTTGAATTTTGTGATTGGATATTATTAGAGCAGGTATGAAATCTGCTCATTCTTTCAGATGTCTTCTTCAGTCATAAAACATTACTGATTCATAGATTCTGAAAGGTCATAACTTTGTCATAACAAAGTTCTTTTAGTGACAACTGAACAAGATAGTCAGGAAGAGCGGACTCCAGGGGAAACTACACACATGAACAAAGATGTCAAAATATATTCACCCATATTTTTTGGTGAACTGAAGAATATAATTTTTGAAACAGCCTACATAAAGGTTGTCTAATAGTAACAAGTAACTTCATTTTAAAAAAAATATTAAATAATTGAAAAAATGTCTTAGCTTATCTAATGAAATACCTATTGTAAAAAATATACAGGTTTACCATTGGTTTACGATGGTGTTCTATTCCTAAAGGAACTGTCGCAAAAAAAAAAAAAAAAATGGTGTAAAATGAATAATTATATAATGTAAGTTAATGAGAAGTCTGTGAGTTCCAGTTCCAGGCCTCCTCCTCAAAATTGTGGAGGAGGCCCTTTAAATACAATATTATAAGTAATATAATATTGTATTTAAAGCTCTGAAATAAGTGCTACGAATGTAAAAAGAGTATTTTCATGGATATAAATCAATTAAATGTAATACAGTATAAAATAACCAAACTAAAATTAATTAAATAAAAAAAAAATTAAATTTTGTACATTTACTTTGATATGTTCGAAGTCCAGACCGAAAGTTTTTTAAGTGTCACTATAAGGCCCCTGCATTGATTTTCTTGACAGTGGCATAATGTGGAGAATTTTATTTCTCTGATGAAGTCCTTGGTTGAGGATCTTCCCTTTTTTTTTGAAGAAAGCATGTAGTGTTGGCTGTTGAGATTTCCTCTTCTTTCTTTGAGAATCTCAGAATAAGAGCCAGTGTATACAATTTTTTACTTTTGCACTTTGCTGCTACCAGTCATGGTCAATCTCAAAGACCCTCACTGAAAAAAATTATATTTTTTCAGTCACTGTCTTTGAGATTGAGATTGCTTGTATTCATAGATTTTAGAGGAGGTTCTTCATCTTTTTCTTTCTCCTCTTCCTCCTTTTGGCTTAGTTCTTTAGGCGCCACCGTAGCCAGGTGGGAAGGAGCAGCAGTGCGTAGCACACGCTTCTTGATGAGACCGGGGTTCGAGCCCGTCACCACCAAATACGGAGGATGCAGAAAGGTCAGGGAATGACTACCGCATATCCCCGAGCAATATGGCCTTAGTTGCTAATGCTCCTAAAAACCAAAATAACAAAAAAAATAACAATAGCTTAGTTCTTTAGCCAAGTCTTCATTGGAAAGCTGCTGTCCTTGGCATTCCAACAGCTCTGTTACATCTTCAACCTGTAATCTTGTCCAATCCCGCCTCTTGTGCCAGCCTGCTAATATCTTAAACAGTGTTCTCCACTGGCTCAGATCTTGTGAAGTTGTGCATTGATTGTGGGATAAGTTTGTGCCGTACTCCATTCAGACATTTCACTGACACTTCCTCCAAAGCTATGTTGATGTTATTAATGCCCTTCAAAATGTTGAATGAGTGCCAAAAATCTCTCCAAAACTCTCACCATTTCCATGAAGGTTTGGTGGATGTAATAGGCTTTAAAGGTTGCTATTACCCCCTGGTCAATTGGTTGCAGAACTGAAGTGGTGTTTGGTGGCATATAAACAACACTGATGGCCAGAGATGGTCCGATTTCAACAAGGTTTGCAGGATGGCCAGGGGGCATTGTTTAAGAGAAGAGCCTTGGCTGGTAACTCATTCTCTTGACAAAAATGGAGCACAGTAGGGCAAAAATAGTTTGCGTACCAATCCAAAATTTCTTGTGTTATCCAAACCCTCCTATTCCGTTTCCAGTAGTTGGTGTTCCAGTAATTACAACCAATGTTGGTGTACCATTAACAGACACATGGTGTCTGTTAATGGTACACCAACATTGGTTGTAATTTTAAAGTGCCAGAGACATTTTCTCCCAGCAGAAGCACTAGCCTTCTTTTACAACCTTGAAACCTAGTGCAGACTGCTCTTCATAGCAATGAAGGTTCGTGATGGCAGTTTCTTCCAATAAAGTCCGGTCTCATCGACATTAAAAATGAGATCAGGAGGATAATTACCCTCCTCTGCAGGAAATGTTGCAGCTGCCTCAGCATCTGCACTTGCCACTTAATTTCACACAGCAGCACTTACTTCAAGTTTTAAATCACATGAATCATTCCTTGCTACCTAAAAATGTCTCATCACCACCTTTTTTTCCCTTAAGATCTTCAAAAATTGACTTTTGTCTTATCAGTAATAACAGCTTGAATCAACGGTATGTTTTTTTGATTTTAGTCATCCACCCACAATGACAATTTCTCCGTTTTTTTCTAAAAGTTTACTTCAGCTATAACTCGCTTGCATTGCACGTACTGTCATAGCATGTTGCATTGACCGTTTTATTTTATTTTCATTTTTCATTATGGTACTCACAGTTGATGGAGGCAATTTCATACTTCTACACACATTAGGATGGGTCTGACCATCTTCCATTCTATGAATTACCTCCACCTTTTTTTTTTCCCAGCGTGATAGATCTGCGTGACTTTTTCACATTCCCTCGGCTTTATTACGCTTTTCTTACTAGACATGGCGACTCTTATTTTATTAAGTTAATCAACAATTTTTAATTAAAACGCACAAATTGGTACTGTAGAATAGTGGCCCAACAATAGTACACCAACAAGTGAACTGAGTGTTCCTCTCCTCTCCTCCGGTCACCTCATCCGTGATGGGCTTCGATGGTAGACAGGGATAGCTCTCATCTGTGCCATTTCTTTACATCATATCCAGTATTTATAGTCATACATTTTCGAAATTTTTTATAGTTTTTTTGATATTTTGGCCTTTTGGTTTCAAAACCATCATTATTGGGAACCGCCGCAAGACAAACCTTCGTAAACTGAGGGCTACCTGTATTAACGTTGCAAAAAATTAATGATATATCAAAAGTTTGAGCAATTTTTATTATACTATTATTGCAGTTAATTATAATAAGAAATAAATTATATAATCATATAGAAGGAGCCACCAACTTAACACTGAGTTTCCATTCATAGCCAAATTAGTTACATGAAAAAGTTAAATTTAAATACATAATACAGTATGGAAGTTTTTTGGTTTAAAATGCATCATTAAGAATAATAAACTGATATTCATATAAAAAAATAAGTGTAACAGATAGATGAACTGCAATAAATTGCTTACCTAAAAACACAAGATTCATGACATCAGCTATGTCAGAATCTTTTACTAAAAGCTGTTGAGTTGCAGTGGAATTTCTTTGACTTGAGAAAGTATGGAAGGACTGGTATAATCAGCTGCCAGCTTCTAATCTTAAGCCTGTATAGAATTTGTGGTTATGTATGAAATGGGCAAATTCCAAGTCTGACTGAGTTTACCTGTTGCTCCAATTCGGCATATAGAAATCGTATGTTTTGTCAAAGTGTATTGCAAATATATTCTTATTTTAAAGTACATTAAAATATCAAACTGGATATGTCTAGTTTTTAGTGGAATATGTTTGTCACTTTGTTTTTTCTTTTCTTTCTTTCTTTCTTTTTTTTTTTTTTTTTTGGAAAGGGGTAAGGGGGTTGGAATTTGGTTGGCATGTACCACCAAAAAACATCAGACTTCAGGCCGTCCTTAGTTTTGTTATATAACAGTATTTTTTGCTCTTAAAAGACTTCTTCCCTACCCCACCCTTAAAATGGTAAAAACATACTTTATACTTAAATTTGAAAGTGTCTGCAATTCTGCCCAGACACGATAGGAGAGAGTACATGATGAGAGTCTTGTCAATCAATTCGGCCCTGGAGGGAATGTGCAAGCCTAAAGGGGTAGAATTTTTTTAAGCGTGGTCTGTGCTTGTTAACAGGAGAGACTGCTTCTACAGGGATGGGATACACTTAAATAGAAAGGGTGCAAGAATATTTGCTGATGTATTCGAGGCAGTGTTAGGTGGGTCGGAAAACTGCTAGCTGGGGGGGGATTCACAGACTAAAAGGTTAAACTTAGCTGCAGGCAGAGGTGAACGTTATTCTTGCACAACTTCTATTAGAATAAGTAGCGACCTGGAGCGAGGGGTGCTGGGGGTTTCAGGGACTGATGGCAGTCATCGTGAAACAGGTGGGTATACGGGATGTGTCAGGGTAACTAGGAATAGGAATAGGTGCGTGTATGCTTGCAAGTATACCAATGCTAGAAGTATAGTAAATAAATTTGATGAATTTGAAGTGTTGGTCAAGACATCAAAGGCGGATAATGTTGGGATATCAGAGATGTGGTGTCACACTGATATTAGGAATGCAGAATTGGAATTTGGGGATTACACTGTGTAGAGAAAGGGTAGACAGGATAGGAAGGGAGGAGGTGTCATGCTCTTAATTAACACAATCAAAAGAAGTGCATCCAGTTGATATAGATGAACAGTGCATTTTTGAGTCAGTTTGATGTGACATAAGCACTGCGAAAGCAAAAATAAGAGTAGGAGTGTGTTATAGGCCTAATGACTCGAATGAGTACAATGAACAATTGTACAGAGAAATAGAGTGGGCTAGTAAATCAGAATGTCTTATAATGAGGGATTTTAACTTCCCAGATATTGACTGTAACTTGTGGGTTGGTCACTCACACACTAGTAAGACTTTTGTGGATTTATTGGATGATTGTTTGCTGCAGCAGCATGTTTGAGAGGCAACCAGAGAGGGTAATACTCATGATCTGGTTATCAGCAGTGATCATTCATGTATTAAGAATTTGCTGATAAAGGAACCACTAGGTGGCAGTGATCACAATGTACTGATGTGGGATTTACTTAAAGATATAATTACCATCAGGGGTAAAGGGAAGGGTTTTTGCTTCCGTAAAGGTGAGTACAGTGGTCTCCGACAGTTTTTAAATTCTGTACAGTGAGATCAACTGACAGTGTTACCAACAGTAAATTCTAAGTGGGAAGCATTAAAGGAATTAATCGTGGAAGCTACTAAAAGTTTCATACCTATTAAGAAATATTGTTCAAGGTTTAGGCCTAAATGGTTATCAGATGAACTAATGAGACTCATGACAGAGAAGAAAATGCATGGGATGCATATAAATTATCAAGCAACTCAGAAGCTTATGGCAGATATAAGCTAGTCTGTAATCAGGTGACAAAGGAGGTTAGGCAGGCGAAGGCAGATTACAAGAAATCCTTGGCAAAAGATGCTAAGAAAAACAGCAAGGTTTTCTTTACTTATATAAACTCAAAAAGGAAGGGGATGAATCCGATTGGTCCACTTGACATCGATGGTTCGACTGTTGATGATCCTGCTCAGATAGCAAAAAAACTAAATGAGTATTTTGCATCTACATTCACACATGAGGAATTATTAAGGGTTGAAAATGGCAGAAGGTTATCAAATTGTAGCAGGATACTTAATGATTTTGTAATAACTGTGAGCAAAGTGGTGCAGAAATATTTGAAATTAAACATAAGAAATGCACCTGGGGTGGATGGGATCTATCCAGTTATATTAAAGGAGGTGGCAAAGCAAACCCTTAGCCATAATTATGAAAGCATCCTTGAACTCAGGGGAGGTCCCCATGGACTGGAGATGTGCAAATGTATCCCCAATTCGCAAAGGGGGATCGAAGGGTGACACGAGTAATTACAGACCAGTTAGTTTAACTTCTGTTCTGGGTAAAATAATGGAGACACTGGTTAAATATGCATTGGAGGATCATCTAGACAAGACTGCAGCAATAATTCAGACACAGCATGGGCTTGTTAAGGGAAAGTCTTGTCTGACAAATTTGATAGGATATTATGATTTGGTTACAAAGGAACTGGATGCAAAAAATAATTTGGTATCATATATTTGGATTTCAGGAAAGCTTTTGACACTATTGAGCATAGAAGACTATTGTACAAATTGGAGCAGAATGGTATTAAGGGTAAGTTGCTACAATGGATAAAGGGATGGTTGAGTGGGAGAAGACAGAGGGTGGTAATCAGTGGGTGCTGCTTTTCGTGGACTAATTTTATTATTGGAGTCCCACAGGGTTCGGTGTTAGGTCCACTGTTGTTTTGTATATTTATCAATGATATTGATGAAGGTATATCAGGCTTAGTGTCGAAGTTTGCAGATGATACAAAGGTTGACAGGGTTGTTAATGACAGTAACGGCAGTGTTCTACTGCAACAGGATCTAGAAAATTTGGGCAGACTGGCTAAGAAGTGGCAATTGAAGTTTAACCTTGACAAATGCAAAGTGCTGCATATGGGTAGAAGTAACCCCAGAGAAACGTACCAACTGTGTGGTATTACACTTAAGGTGGTAGAAAATGAAAAAGACCTAGGAGTAATTGTGCAGTCAGATATGAAGTTTTCTGAGCAATGCAGACAGGCTGCCAGGGCAGGTCATGGGGTTTTGTCAATGATATATAGGAATTTTGCTAGCAGGGAAAAGGAGGTGATTGTCCCTCTGTATAAGGCAATGGTCAGGCCACGCTGTGAGTACTGCATACATCTCTGGAGGCCTCATTTTAGGAAGGATGTAGATTTGCTTGAGCATGTACAGAGAAGGGCAACAAGATTGGTGAGGGGAATGAAGGGATCCTCCTACCAAGAGAGGCTTAAGTTCTGCAAATTGCAGTGGCTGGAGACTAGGCACCTGCGCAGTGATCTGATTGAGGTGTATAAGGCCTTGAATGGGTTGAGCACGCTGAATTCTGTTGGGATCCTTCCTCTTGTTCAGATTATGAACCTAAGGGGGCATAAATTCAAATTAAGAAAAGACAGATGTGAAATAGATGTGTGGAAATTTGCCTTTAGCCAGCGGGTGGTGAATTGCTGGAACAAACTTCCATCTGTTGCTGTGGAAGTTGATAGTTTAAATAAATTTAAGGAGGAACTGGACAGGCATTTGGAGGGAATGGTGTGATATTTTTTTTTTTTTGGATGATGCTGCATAAGCTCATACACTCGCTTTCTTGCATCACATGCCACTGCTACTACTGATCTTGCATTAATATATGTTGGTAAAGTGTACAAAAAATATCTACAACCAAACTTGGTTAAAATGATCTTAGAAATAACAAGGACTTGACAACATCACATTTAATTAAGCCAGTTAAAAAAAAAATAATATATATATATATATATATATATATATATATATAATATAAATTGTGCTATTTTGCCTTTGTTACAACATCTTTTCAAAATTGCATACCTCGTCACACTTTCTAGTGCAATATATATTTTAGAATGTGTAAAATATTCATTCATTTTCCATTGATGTTGTATTTTGAATACTAAATTACTGTTCAGTGTGTCTCAGATATTGTGTACTGTTCAAAGCCAAGTTCATGTAGCAAACAATGCACTGTGATGCATAATAACAGTTAACTCATCAGCAGGTCATTTAAGATAGGACATTCATTGCAAAAAAGATAGGTATGGGCTTTTTTACAACTTGTTGATTTCATGAAATCATCATACAGTACTTGCTATCTGATCAGTAATGCCAGTTCATTCTCATAGCTTTCTCTGTGATGTTAACAGTTTGTCTTTGCTCTCAAGTCCTTTCCTCGTAGTGTGCACTGAAGCTCTTGAGATGACCATAAATATTTTGCCATTAATTCAACAATTTTATGAACTCTCTCAAGATAGTTCTACTAATTTGTTGCAAACATTCATCACAGTTTTTTTTTTTTTTTGTATTGATAAATAGCTGCTTCCCTGGCAAGTTTTTCTTCAATAAGAATAAAATATCATTACACTAACGCTTCTCTTTAAAAAAAATAAATAAAAATATTTGCTGTCAGAAACATAACATTAGCAGTAACAGTTAAATATCAAAAATATTGCAGTTCCTCTCAATGATGTTATAATTGAGCTTTACTAACAGAACATAAAAATAAAAGCAAAACTGGGAAAAGATTCTATATTCGATTATTGATGTTTAAATGAATCTTTATTGACCAAAGTGAGAGAGTCCTCATACAGCTTTACCTCATACTAATGCTAATAATGGCAAATAAATGCCAAGAGGTTTATAATAAAACATTGACTACAGTCCACTGCATGGAGGAAAAAATGCGAGCTATAACCTACCCTTATATGTGATTTATTTGATGTATTTACATAGAGTGGAAACAATTATCATTTCAGATTACCATTAGCCATAATCATTTCAGATATTAGAGAAATTTAGTTATAAACATTTAATTATAGAAATAGAAATAGATTTGGGCAAAAAATCATAAGAGTAACAAATAAACACATATTACAAATAAATACATCATACCAGTGTTTTTCAGCCATTTTTGCGCAGCTGAAAACCACATATGGTGTTCGATATATTTATGGAATACCAAATCTGTATAAATATGTTCTTCATATTTTAAAGTACATCAAAATATCAAAGTGGATATGGCTAGTTTTTGATGGAATATTTTGACAGAACATTGGTTGAAAAACTCTGCATTACACATTATTGCTGTATAACATTATTGTATAAAGGCGGCATTTTTATTTCACTGGTATATTTTAATGCCATGTTGCACTATTTCCCTAAAATGCAATTTCCCTCAAGATAAGAGCAGTAAAAGCTGATACATTTCATATCACAGATTTCTGAAAAAAAGTTTAAGAAAAAAAGTCTCTAAAAGGGTCAAACAATTTTTCAAGGTTTCTGGTTTCATGATATAGAATAGGTAGGGCACACTCTAGTTGAGAGTGCCACCAATAGACCTTATTTCTAGCAAATTTTACAGAATCTGAAGGAGTTGGTTTGTTATTTAAAAAACCTATCTGCCTAGTGGAGCTTAGTTCTTATGGAAAAGAGAGAGGGATAGACTGAACAGTGACATGGGCAGTCTGCTAAACACACTTGTCCCAGATATTTGGGGACAAGATGAGCCTTTACAGCAATTTTAACAGCCATAATCATTCTTACATTCTCCTTTTTTTTGAAGTCGGGGCATTTCAAGTGGTCCTGCCAGTGCTAATATAAGTGTGGGAGAAGAGGTTGGATGTGGCATTGATGTTTGTAGGCTGTGCCTGTGCAGGTGCCTGTCTCCAGCTTTCTCGGTGCTGATTGTCTCCAGATTTATACACCATAAAGTATGGTCTTATACAACAATCATAAAATGTAGTTTCTGCTGTTTCAGCTATTTGCACAGCAACAGATGACATTTCATCAGCTACCTTAATCAGTATAATTTGTGGTGTAGCTTTTCCATATGTTTATGAAACCAGAGATCTGGGTCAAATATTTCTCCCATATCAGTATGTTTAAGATGGGAATTCAGAAACTCCGTATTGTGGAAGTTACCTGTGTAGGATTGTTCTTCAGTGAGTATCTTGATTATCACTAAGCTGCTTTAGATTACTAGGACTGCATTTGTAAACCAAATTGGGAGAAGTAAGCTATGATTTGTTTAAGTTGATGGTTTATCCTTTCTGTAACATGTTAGAGTTAATAAACCTCTTAATGCTGGTCATCAGCTTTATGTCATCGGCATAGCACAGTATATCGTTTCTTTCACAGTAGTATTGGTAGCAGTAGTGCTTTACTGGACCACTGAGAGAACCCCCTTCCTTGCAGGACTCCTCACACGTTGACCCTAACAGGTGTGGATTTTTTATGTTAGGAGAGAGGTTAAGAAACAGATTATATTTCTTTTCATATGAAAATATTCTTCACATCATATCTTGAGATGATATCATCTGTCACATCACATTGTATTGCATTAAGGTGGCTAAGTAGACCACTTCAAGTTTGTGACATGTGATATGTTCTTTATTCCCTAGCTGAATTTGTTCTAGCGTGTTGGGAGTAAATTGATTTGTAGTGGAATGCAACATAAATTTTTGTATAATGTAGATAAATTACTACAGACCCAAGCTGGGTCTGTAGTGATTTATTTCAGTTGGTGCTGCAATTTTTGGAATTGGCCCAACTCTATATTTGTTCCACATTGTTGGCAAATATTGCTGCTACAGTATGAGCGATAACTATGCAATAATGGGTTAACTGTGAGGGTGGTTCAGTAAAGAATCGCCCTCACCTACTTCCACATATCACAGAGTCATGATATTTTGTGTGTACGTACATACATACATATATACATCATACATATTTCTGTACTAAAGGTGTAAAATTTCAGCCCTGTGTCTTAATTCATTTTCTCTTACAGAGCTGAAAGTGTGATGAAGTAGCATCAAGGACAAAGACAAAGTTGAAGCCAGAGCTGTAATCCGGTATCTGTTCTTGAAGGCGAAATCTAAAGAAATCCACGAGGAGATGACTGCAGTACATAAGGATGAAGCCCCATCCTTTGGCATTGTGAAGCACTGACATGGACAGTTTAGGTGTGGTCAGACATTGGTAGAATCTGAGCCCATTCCAGGTCATCCCCATTCAGCCATTGATGACAACATGATCAGAAAAGTGGAGTCGTTAATTATGGAATATCGGCTGATGTCTGTGTGTGTGAATTGTCCCAGGAGGTGAAGATTAGTGTGGGCTCCATTGAAACAGTTCTTCATGACCAACTCCATTTACGGAAATTGAGTGCACGATAGATTCCCTGATTATTGACTGGTTTCCAGAAGGCTGATCGACAACAGAAATCACAAGAGTTGTTAGCCCTGTGCCAAAATAATGAGAAAAACTTTTTCTCTCATCTAATCATTCAGAATAAAAGTTGGACCATTTCGAATCTGAAATTAAAAAGCAGTCCATGGAATGGTGACATCATGGTCTCCCCCCACAAGAAGGTAAGGGTCTAAGCATTAGAAGGAAAGGTCTTGCTGACAGTGTTTTGGGATGAGAGAGAGGCGTAATAATGACTGATTACTTGCCAAAAGGTAGAACAATTGCAGATGCCTATTATGCCAACTTACTCAAATTATGGGAGAAAATCAAAACATGTTGGCATGGCATGGCATGCTGTCCAAAGGTGTGAGAATGCTTCAAGACAATGCCCCAGTTCACACTTCTGAACACCCCATCCAATACTACTCACCTGATCTTGCACCATTGGACTTCTTGTTTCCTTCCCTCAAATCATTTCTTCGTGGAACTCACTTCCCTGACGACATGACGCTCATTTCTGCAAGAGTCATAGTTCAAAGACCAACCTAATCACTTCTACAAAAACGGTATCCGTAGCCTCATCCATCGATGGGGAAAATGTGTAAATCTGCACTGAAGGACTAAAATCTCTGCCGGGAATCAACAGGCTATCACCTCTGCAACTAGGTCAGGGTGATTCTTTATTGAATCACCCTCGTAAAACATAATTGTGATACGATGTATCAGCAGCACATGCAACAGCATTGAGAGAGAGAGAGAGAGAGAGAGAGAGAGAGAGAGAGAGAGAGAGAGAGAGAGAGATTAGGTGGCTCCAAAGTTGGATGGAAAAGGTTATTGAGATTATTTGGCTGATTCTGAAATCTTGTAATGTGGACAATTTGGGTGGTGGTGGTGGGGGGGGGGGTCCTAGCTATACTGGAAGCTTATTGAGTTTTGTTGGACAGGATGCCTTCCCACCATGCAGTCTAGAATTCTGGTTGGCTTTGACGTTTCTTGTGATTGTGTTTTTGTCTGGTGACTGCCTACCTGCTCACCGATGAAATGTACTGCTAATACTAATTTCTGCTCATCAATCCTGAATTACGCTTCTGAAAATTTGAAATTTCTGTGTACAAAAATTTTAAAAATCACTAAAAAATTAAAGCAAAAACCTTCGAAATTGTTAATTTTTTAATGCCACCTTTATTTTCAATCTTTTCTGAACACATCTGTAAAAAAATCCTTATTGAAAACATGTATTTTTAATTGTTTAAATTAAAATTCCCTTTAGACCTTTTGGCAGGAACTGAGTGCTTCAACAAATGCCTGCAATTGTATGCCAGCAGCACAGGAATGCTCACTGCATGAAACATGAAGTAGGTGTCAATGTTGCCATTATTGATTACAGACAATGCATCAGTCATTAATCCAGAGAGCATTATCAATTGGAGAAAAGCATGCACCAGTAAAGTCGGCTTGCTATCAATAACTGAATATGACACATGTCAACATTACCAATTGGAGGAAAGCATGCAGCAGTAAAGTGAGCTTGCTAACAATAACTAAATATGACACATGTCAACAACACATGAATATAATTAGGTTTAATTAATGATAAATTTTTCCTAATTGTGTAATAATTAACAGATATGTCTGGAATTTTCATTGGATAATTCAAAGAAAACATTTTCAAAAACAGCTATTAGGAGTTCCAGCTGTGTGGACAGAGTAGATGATGTACAAATTGCTGAAATATTGTTCTTGGTTTTGTGTGGTGGGAGTTGGGTTGAGAATATGATTAAGTCACAGTCTGATTCATATTAGCATTAGCAGAGGCATATGATGCAAGAAAGAAAGCGTATACATTAAGGACATTAAGCCTGCTATACCATCATCATCAGCCAAAAAAAAAAAAAAAAACCCCGCTCCCATTTCACCCCTCCATTCATTCCAAATACCTGTCCACCTCAGCCTTAAATTTATTTAGGCTATCAACTTCCACAACAAAGGATGGAAGTCTGTTTCACCAACCAACTACCCACTGGCTAAAGGCAAACTTCCGCACATCTATCCTACATTTGTCTTTCCTTAGTTTGAATTTATGCCTTCTCAGGTGATTCTTCCTCTTGCTCAGAATTGTCTGAGCAAGAGGAAGAATCCCATCAGCATTGAGCATGCTCAAACCATTCAAGGCTTGAATTCAAGGCATTCAGGTGCCTAGTCTCCAGACACTTTAATTTGCAAAATTTAAGCCTTTCTTCGTAAGAGCAACTCTTTGTTCCATTCACTAATCTTGTTGTCCTTCTCTGTAATCTAATCTTGTTGGAGGCCTCATTTTAAGAAGGATGTAGAGCTGTTGTTCCAACAGCTCTACATCCTTCTTAAAATGAGGCCTCCAACCTGTATACAGTACTCAAGGTGTGGTCTGACCATTTACTTATACAAGGGGATAATCACCTCTTTATCAATGCTAGAAAAATTCCTGTATATCATTGACAAGACACTATGAGCTACTCTTGCAGACCATCTGCAATGCTCAGAAAACTTCATATCTGCCTGCACAATTACCCCCAGGTCCTTTTCGTTCTGTACCACTGTCAGTGTAGTACCACAGAGTTGATACATCACTCTGGGGTTACTGCTTCCTATATGTAGTACTTTACATTTGTCAGTGTAAAACTTCATTTGCCACCTCTCAGCCCATCCGCTCAACTTTTCTAGATCCTGTTGCAGCAGCGTACTGTCATTAGTGTCTTTAACAACCCTGCCAACCTTCGTATCGTCTGCAAACTTGGACATTAAGCCTGCTATACCATCATCAATATCATTTATACAGAAAACAACAGTGGACCCAAAACTGAACCCTGAGGGACTCCACTAATAACATTAGTCCACGACAGGCAGTGTCCATTGATTACCTCTCTCTGTCTTCTCCAACTCAACCATCCCTTTATCCATAGCAGCAATTTGTCCAATGCCACACTGCTCCAATTTGTTCAGCAGATTTTCCATGTGCAACAGTATCAAAAGCCTTTCTAAGATCCAAATATATGATATCAAAGCTATTCCCTGCATCCAGTTCCTTTGTGACCACATCATAGTATCCAATCAAATTGGTCAGGCAAGATTTTCCCTTAACAAAACCATGCTGTGTCTGAGCTGTAACTGAAGTTTTGTCTAGATTATCCTGCAGTGCTTCTTTAACCAGTACCTCCATTAATATTCCTGGAACAGAAATTAAACTAACATGTCTATAATTACTTGTTTCATAAAGGATTGATCCTCCTTTATGAATTGTGGTCACATATGCACATCTCCAATCCATGGGTATCTCCCCTGAGTCCAAAGAAGCTCTCATAATTATGGTTAAGGGTTTGCTTACTTCCTTTGCTGCCTTCTTTAATATAACTGGATAGATCCCATTCACCCCGGTTGCCTTTTTAATGTTTACCTTCAACAATTTCTCCTCTACTTTCCTCTCAGTTGTTACAAAATCATCTAGCTCACTGCCAGAGTTTAACTCACCTCTGCCATTCCCCTCCCTGAATAACTCCTCATGGGGTGAATGTAGATGCAAAATACTCATTTAGTTTGTTAGCCACCTGAGCAGGATCATCAACAGTTGAACCATCAATATCCAGTGGACCAATCTGATTCATCCCTTTCCTTCTAGAGTTTACATAGGTAAAGAACTCTTTGTTGTTTTTCTTTGCATTCTTTGCCAAGGATTTCTCATAATCTGCCTTTGCCTGCCTAATCTCCTTTGTGACTTGGTTACAGACCAGCTTATATCTATCATAAGCTTCCATGTCACTCATTCATTTATATGTATCCCATGCCTGTTTCTTCTCTGCCATATGTCTCATTAGTTCGTATGACATCCATTTAGGCCTAAACCTTGAACAATATTTCTTAATTGATATATTTGATAAAAGAGAGCTATTAAATTCTTAAATGCTCAATTGATATGTAAAGCCTAGTAGCTTCCAAGATTAATTCTTTGAATGCTTCACATTTTGAATTTGCTTTTGGTAACATCGTCAGTTGGTCCCACTATGTAGAATTTAAATACTGTCTCAGACCACCGTAGTTGCCTTTACGAAAGAAAAAACCCTTTCCTTTGCCCCTGATGGTAGTTACCACTTTGAGTAAATACCACTTCAGCACACTGTGATCACTGCCACCTAGTGGTTCCTTTATCTGCAGATTCTTAATGCATGAAGAATCGCTACTGATAATCAGATCAAGAGTATTACACCCTCTAGTTGCCTCCCGAACATGCTGATGTAGAAAACAATCCTCCAATAAATCCTCAAAAGCCTTGCTAGTGTGTGTGACAAACCCACAAATTCCAGTCAATATCTGGGAAATAAAAATTCCCCATTATAAGACTCTCTGATTTACTGGCCCGCTCTATTTCCCTGTACAGTTTCGTATTATACTCATCAGAGTCATTAGGCCTATAGCACACTCCTACTCTCAATTTTGATCTCCCAATGGTTATGTCACACCAAACTGACTCGACACTGCACTGTCCAGCGATGTTGGCCGCCTTCACTACCTTGGATTTTATGTTTCTTAACTGATAGCATAACCCCTCCTCCCTTCCTATCCTGGCTATCCTTTCTGTACATATTGTACTCCCCAAATTCCAGTTCTGCATTCCTTATATCTGTGTGACACCATGTCTCTTATATCCCAACAATATCTGCTTTTGATGTTTTGAGCAATACCTCAAATTCATCAAATTTATTTACCAAACTCCTAGCATTGGTGTACATGCACCTGTTCCTATTCTTAGCTACCCTAACACAATCCAGGTGTTTACTTGTACTGCAATGACTCCCAGCAGTCTCTGAAATACCCTCCATCTTGTTTTCCAGGCTGCTGCTCACTCCAATAGAAGCAGTGCAAGAATCACTTTCACCTCTGCCAGTGGCTACTATTAATCTATTAGTCCTTGTATCCCCTCAATCTAGCAGTTTTCCGACCCACCTAACACTGCCTCGATAGCATCAGCAAATATTCTTGCACTCTTTCTATTTAGGTGTATCCCATCCCTGTAGAAACAGTCTCTCCTGTTACAAAGTACAGACCGGGCTGAAAAAAAATTCTACCCTTTAGCCTTACACAATTTTTCCAGGGCCGAATTGATCGACAAGGCTCTCATTATGTACTCCCTCTTATCATGACTGGGCAGAATTGTAGACAATTTCAAATTCAACCCTAATTCATGCCTTTTTTTCAACAGTGACCTGTACCTGTTAAGTAATTCTGCCGGTCTCCTATTCTTAATATAATGTTAGTGCTAATGCGTACAACAATATCACCTTTTGTGCCCTTAAAAGATGATATCCGCTCTAAAAGATGATATCATCAACAGATATCATCCTTTGATGAGGTTGATGATATCAACGTCATCAACCTTTGCCCCTGGCAGGCATACCCTGGTCCTGTTCCACCTATCCTTTTTACAAAGCATGTTCCCCGTTTCCCTTGACAATAGAGTCTCCAACAACAACTAGTTCCTGTGGGACCAGCACATTCTGCCTTGGGGGTTGCCGCTGTGTTATGTGATGATCAAGTGCAAGCTCTAGTGTTGAAGTGAGCAGCTGAGAGCTTGATGGTCCCCCTCAATTTAGATCCTTCGAGGGCATCCACCCTGTCCTTCAAGCTCTCATGTAAGGAGTGTGAGAAAATGAGGCGACAACTCAGCATTGTTATCGCCTCATTTCCTCACACTCCTTACATCGTGCACACACAAAGACATTCCCCTTGGCAATTTCATGTCCTGTACCTGATTGCTCCACAAACATCAAGCAAGCAGTGTATTTTCAAAGGCTGTGATTCAGAGGGCAACTGCCCCCCTCAGTTCTCCCCTGAGCCACAATCTCTGATCTTAAGTGAAGGCAACATCTGAGGAGGAACTCATGTCAAGCAAGTGTCAACCCTGAGTGTGACCTAAATTGATCAAATCTAGTAACTACATGCTTAGTTTGCCTAGAATGCATTTTCCCAATGTCTAGGTTGTGAAGCAAGATTAAAATCCCAAATATAAAATGTAGTTGAGAATGCATGTGCTTGATTTCAGATCCAATTTGCTGTATCAAACACTGCCACGCAGTCTGGACTTGAAGAAATGTATGGGTGAATACAAATCAAAAAAGATTTCTAGTCACCCAGAAGTAGTTGTGATAGAAAGATGAATATATTTTTTTTTTTTTTGAGTTGATACTTTGAAATCTATTTAGCGACCAAACAAATTTTGGTTTGATCTGACAATTAATTTTTTCTTTACAGTGCTGAATGAAGTGCACAATGGATAAAGTGGAATACAGATCAGTGATTCATTTCCTCTTTCTTCATGGGAAAACACCCAAAACAATTCACGAGGAAATAGTCGCTGTTTATGGAGAAAACTGCACAGTTACAGTATTGCACAAGGTATGTTCGTGTCAGACGGCACCTGGGATTTCTCCCCTCTCCGCGTGTGTTTCGCTGTATCGAGGACAGTACACTGTCAAGCCAGAGACTTGAAAGTGTGTGGGTCGTGTCTGTGCAGTGTGATATGTTGTGCCCATTGTTTATCCGGCTTATTGGCCGCCAGGCCCCTAGTGGGGCCCGACGTTGCCCATACCCTGCCACGTGGAGGCTAGCCGGGTGTATCCAGTATCACAGCAATTTGCTCTGGCAGGTCCTGCCACCTAGTTTCCTGGGATTTCAGTGGCTAGGGCCTATTTAAAAAAAAAAAAAAAATAATAATAATAATAATAAAAAAATAAAAAATAAATAAAATAAAATAAAAGTTTATGCATTTGACATTAATGCTTAATGGGATTGCTGTTAGCAAATCGCTGGTTAGGGTTGAACACTAAAGAGATGTGTTAAAGGCCAAATAGGTCGGGCAAAATTTTGATGTTATTAAATTTAGACATGTAACGCTAGATAAAAGCTGATAGTGTTAGATATCTTAGAGATTTGCACAAAACCGGTAGAATTTAGACGTTGATTATAATTTGGCGGCATTGTTAAGGGGTGTACTCGGCCGATTTAGTGAGGGGGGGGGAGATTGAAGACTGGGGAGGAAACAGATAGAAGAATAGGGACGGATAGAGTAGGCATCCCCAAAGAGGTCAGTGGAGACGAGCCCCACCAGGCGAAATATGGGGGGTAGGCAGGGAGGAGAGGAGACAGAGGTCCGTCTCCTCCATTCCCTGCCTGGGGATGGGGTTTTAAAGGGAACCAGGTTAGAGTACCCAGTTCGGATATGGCGTGTTGGCAGCAAAGCCGCAGAATGTCTTCGTCGGTGTCTTGTCCAAGGAGTGTCGAATCCGGTATGAAGGTCCAGCTGCCCATCCCACTCTGGGGGTGGGATATGTTAGCTGGCAGTGGGGAACCTACCAGGTGAAGGGGGGAGACGCACACATTTACTTCATTCGGAATGTGCATTCTCACTCTACTTGCATTCTTTTTTTTTTTTTTTTTTTTTTTATACTTTTTTCTTATTTTATAATTTTTTTTTTTAAATTTTTTTTTTATACTTTTTTCTTATTTTATAATTTTTTTTATTTTTTTTTATTTATTTATTTATTTATTTTTTTTTTTTATACTTTTTTCTTATTTTATAATTTTTTTTTTTTTTTACTCAACTCATTCATCTTTTTCTCACACACCAGGAGGGGATGCAGTGATGGGTAGCGTAAATTTAAATACTAATTAAAACCAGGGTTAGTGTGTACTTAACTTAGCATTTGTGTTCTTTTCTCTCACGCTTGCACTTTTATTCATTCTTCTAGTTCTCATCTCATTTATTCGACTCTTTCTTTCTGCACTGCACTCTCTGGGCACCGCAACTTACTGTTATTCTTCAGTTGTGGTGCAGGCCTAGCTGCAAGGTTTTTTTTTTTTTTGCAGGCCAGGGGAGAATGCAGTGATAGTGTTTATGTGATTTGTAAATGTTTGTTGGTACAGTATATATAAAGTAATGTAAGTTATTTTTAACTTTGTATTCTTTCGGCCAATTACATTTGCTCTTCTGCTCACTCCCATTCACTTTCTCTGCATGCATTCCCATCCCCCTCCCCTACATTGGTTTGGGGCCCCAGGTTCCAGTTTACACATGGCATGGTAGTCATGGGGAGTTTTGTTATGTCAGGTTTCTGTCAGGGTGCAGAATACTGCTATCCTAACAGTTTTTAAGTCATCATCTGGGCGTGGTGGGAAACTTGGGCAATTTTACTATTGATTATTGTTTAATTGCTGGGGGGCTGAAATTGCTCTGCGCATTTCGAAAACTTTCTGTGTGAAAGATGTAAAAGCTTTATAATTTTGCTCTTCTATGATGAAGAGATGTTCTTCTCCCCTGGGAGAGGGACCAATCTGTGCTATTAGCTCTGTTCTGGGGATGTCATATATTATACATTCATAGAGAATGTGTGCCCAGTCTTCACTTTCGCCACAGGTGCAGTTTGGGTCATCGGTCAGGCCTAAGGAGGTTAGTTTCGCCTTTAAGGAGCCGTGCCCTGTCAATATAAATGTTGTAAAAAGTCCAGGGGCATACCACTTAGGTGGCTTTGGGCTAACCATTGACACCAGTGGCAGAAACCGTTTGGTGACCAGACCTCTGGTTTCCTGCTCCCACTTTGTTTGCCATAGCTCGTGGAGCTTTGTGGCTATTCTTTTTCTTTCATCATTGAAGGTATTGGTTGTATCAAGGGCTATCCCCAGAAATTCTGTGGGTATGCCCTTTTTAAATCTATAATATAAGCCTCTTTTGGCTACTTCCAGGTAAAGTGGGAGAGTTCCGGCCAGCAACTGTAGTGCAGGTGTGCTTACTGTGCGACATGCTCTGGTAATAGTGAGTAGTATTGTCCTTTGTATCGATTCTAATTTATTCCTATTTCTTACTATGGCCGAGCGGATGAACCACGCACCGGCTCCATAGGTGATAACAGGCAGGAACATTGCACGGTATATGATTGCCAAGGTCTTTCTTTTGAGTCCCCAGTCTGCTCGACTGATCCTGGCAATCATACCTGCATAATTTCGCACTTTCTTCGCCAAGTACATCAAATGGGGGTAAAAAGTTAATTTTGAATCAAAGACCACTCCAAGATATTTTAGTTCTGTTACCATTTTTATAGTGATTGTGTTAATTTTGATTTGTGGACGTCTTCTCATGTCCAAATTACCTTTTAGAAGTATTTGTTTGGTTTTTTCAGGCGATATTTTGAGCATGTGCATTTGTGCCCACTCCTGCAGCTGCAAGAGAGCGGCATTTGATCTTTGCTCTACAACCACTCGTGAGTTGCCTTTTACAAGGAAAATCATGTCATCTGCAAAGGCCAGGCTTTCCACGGGGCCCAGGTCCAAGGCCAGAAATTCATCCAGAACAATGTTCCAAAAGAAAGGGCCAAGGATTGATCCCTGCGAGCAGCCTTTATTCACAGGGCGTGTCAATTCCTGGAACCTTGTGCGTACTGAGACACTTCTGTCTGTAAGGTAGCTGTTTATTACCTTATAGAGGTTTTGTGGGGCATTTGCCTGGCGAAGTCTCCTAAGGACACTAGGCCACCACAGTGAGTCAAATGCCCCAGCAAAGTCAATGGAGATTGCCAGCATATATTTCTCCTCTGTGTTTTTAACTGTTGTCAGTAGGTGGTGCATGGCATCCTCCGTAGAATTGCCCTGCTTAAAACCATACTGATTGTTGGAATGCAAGCCTGCTTCTGTGTAATATTGAGCTAATCTGCTGTATATTAATCTTTCGTATATTTTCCCTAGTACAGGGAGTAGAGCTATTGGTCTATATGATTTGGGATCAGTAGGGAGTTTTTCAGGGTTTTTCAGGATTAACCTTAACACAGCTTGTTTCCATATTTTTGGGAATATACCTTCTGTCATACAGTTATTATATAGTGCTATTAATTTATCTGGTGCTATTTCTGCTAATTTTTTGATAATCTCAACCTCTAAGAGGTCAAAACCTGGGCATTTATTGTTTTTGTTTTTAGATAGTGCTATTTCTAAGTCTTGTATAGTGAACAGAGGTTCAATATTGGCATTGTCATATTCAGTGTTTTCTTTTATAATGTCGAGCTGGGTGGGGGAATGATTTCCAGTTTCAGTCTGAATGATACTGTCTAGGATGTTATTTACAGAATCCACCCAACATAGGGTTGGGGTTCCATCTGGTTTGACAGTAGTTTCTAAGACATCTCCTCTTGGCAGCTTGTTGGTCACTATTCTGTAGACAACTCCCCAAGGGTTATTGTTTCCAGTAGTTCCCACCAAGTGCTTCCAGCATTCCTTTTTCTTATCTCTTATGAGGGCTGTATACTGATTCCTGTGAGTTTTATAAGAATCTCTCAGTGCATCCACCTCATTTTGTGACCAAGATGTTCTGGCTCTTTGAAAATGTCTCCGTGCCTGGTGTACCCTACTTCTGAGTATAGTCAGTTCGGGGCACCACCAGGGAACTGTCTGCTTCCTCGGTTTTTTCCGTGCGATAGACAGGGTTGCTGTTTTTGTTAAAATGTTTGTCATAGTCAGTGCTTGCTCGTCCGGGCTACAGTTGCCTGATCTAGACCACTCATTTTCCTGTTTTTGCAGCTCAGCTGCTGTATGTTCTGCAAAAATCTGCCAGTTTGCCCTTTTAAGGTTATATCTTTTGATATCCAACAGAGAGTGTTGGGTTGTTTGTAATTGCCTGTTTAGTTTGAAGGAAATGGCTCTGTGATCTGATGTGGTCCAGGCTGGCTGGACACACCAGTCTGTGATTTTATAAGCTATTGAATTGGTGGCAAGAGTGATATCAATGTCACTCTCCCACATGGTACTGCTAAAAGTTGGGAGGTTATTTGGTTGGTTTAGCACTTGAAAGGGTGAGGTGGCTATATAGTCTGAAAGTATCTGGCCGTTGTGTGTGCCTGCTCTGTCTTCTGTACGGCTATGCCATAAGGCTGACCGGCAGTTGACATCAGCACACACTATGATATTTGCAGTAGGTAGCAAGTTTGTGACTACTTGTAGGTATTCAATAGTTGGATTTATATCTTCACCTGGTCTGGAATATAGTGAAATAATGTAAAACTGTCCTACAGCACTGGTAATATGGGCACACACTCCCACTGGGGAGCAGAGGTGACCCACCTTTGTGACTGTAAGGTCAGTATTTTTAACTACTATTGCTGTGGAAGGGACACCTGAGGTGTATTCTATTATTTTATAGTCTCTTGGGTATCCCTGAACTCTACCCATATGTGCGTAGGGCTCCTGGAGTACCAAGATATCTATATTATTTTCTTCCAATTTGAGTTTGATCTGATCTACAACGGCTCTTGCTCTTTGAGCATTCAACTGGACAAGATTTAGAGCCCTAGTCACATTTATGTTTTCAATCTGGCCCATAGTTGGTCCTAGATTGTATAAGTTTTGCCATTTTTTTATAACTGGGGCATTTATCATCCCTGATACTATGTGTATAGTCAGTCAGCCGTGCTGCCTTGCAGGTAGCACATTTTGGCTGCTGAGACTTATTTTTGCAATTTTTGTAATCGTGGCCAGTGACTGCACAGTGACCACAGACAGGTTCTTTCTGAGTGCAGTCTCTGGCAATGTGACCATATTTATGGCAGTTAAAGCAACTTTGGATAGGGAAATGTTCTCTAAATCTATGACTGGTCCAGCCAGCATAGATTCTCTGTTGTCCCTGCAATACCGTCCAAATTTTTGGTGTAATTTCTGCAATTATGTTGAGTTGTCCATTCCTTTTGTTTTTTGTTGCTCTTTTCAGCAGGAATTCAACAGCAAATTCATCTATTGTCATTTCATTGTTAAAGTTTTTGAAGTAGATATCCATCATGAATTCTTTTTCTATTACTGACACAGGTACATCAAAGATTATAATATTAGGGTTTTTCCCTTTTGGTTTTTCAGGGAGCAAGCCCAGTTTTTCAATTTCAGGATGGTTTTCTATTTTTCTTAGATCTTCTTTGCTTGCTACCTCGATCAGGACTCCATTATTCCTGATTTTCCGCATGTTGTTTATCTTTATTTCTCTCAGATGAGGCCTCAGCTTTGTTACCACTGTGTCCTTAACTGCCTCACTGGTTTTATGGGTAGAGTCACTTTTTGCTTTCAGAATAACAATGTTGCTTTCCTTGTTTATGTTAGGTTGCTTAGTAGCTATTTGTTTTGCTTTAGTTATGTCCTGTTTGCTATTAGCCTTTGCACATTGGGCATAGGTTAGTGTGTTCATTGTTTTATAGTTGTTCTTCTCCTCAGTTGTAACCTCTAATTTTGATTTTAACACTTGGTTCTCTGTGTTTAATTCAATCAGGCGCTGCTCAAGCAGTGACCAACAGTTCACTATCTGCAGCCTAATTGCAGAAGTAATCCTGTTGGTTTGCTTGTGCATATATTCTTCTAGATACACTCTGGTTTCCTTTGCCTGTTTGATAGGGTCAGTCAAATTTGTTAGGTAGTCTAGTTTTAGTTCTTCTTCTGTCTTTTGTTGCATCTCTGGAATTTCTACAGTTTCTTGATTTTTTTCCTTTCCTGCCTTTCTTAATACTGAGGGGGCCAGGAGGCCAGCTATCCAGTTCGTTACCATTTTCCTCATTAACAGGGACTTTCTCCCTGAGCACTCTAGCTTCATTTTCAGAGGAGTCTTTTAGGTCATTGTCCAGAATTTTGTCATTATTTGATTTTTCAGCCATAATTTCTGCATTAAATTCACTTTTAGCAATTTTCTGACGTTTTAAGTAGTGGTTTGGGGTACTTATTTCCAGTGTAGGCCCACTAGAAATCAGAAATCGTGATTTTCAGGTTTTGGCGGGAAACGCCTGTAGACAAAGAAAACTATTTTATAAGCTAAGTATAAGTTAATTCTGTCAGGAGTATTATATTTTCCATACAAAATAACCTTATCACGAGCCGTTTCAAGTATAATATATTCAAATTTCTCGACTTTTGAGACATATTCAAATCAGTAGCTATGCCAGTGGGCTCGCTACCGCTGAAGCTGTAGCGATCGCGCTGGACAAAATCACTCTCAAAAGAGCAAAAATAGGCAAATACAATCACAAAAACTATTCTTGCCCAACTTAATTTACTTACCTTCATCTGTGATACTCTTCAAACCTGAAAAATCCATGTTCTAATACTTGCCTAAATCGAAGATCGCGCAATATCGTCGTCCGCCGTTTACATCAAGTGGAGCTTCGTGCAGATGCGTCCGTACACTTCCGCGACCACAGCGACACCCTTCTACAGTGTTGCACATTGGTATAAACAATTCAAATATGGAAGAAGCTCAGTGCATGATGAAGGGGCGCCTCCGTAGCCAGGTGGGAAGGAGCAGCAGTGCGCAGCACACGCTTCTTGATTAGACCGGGGTTCGAGCCCATCACCACCAAATACGGAGGATGCGGAAAGGTCAAGGAATGACCACCGCATATCCCGGAGCAATATGGCCTTAGTTGCTAATGCTCCTAAAAACCAACAAAACAAACAAACAAGCATGATGAAGAAATCTCAGAATGCCCAGCAAATTATATGCTCAAAGAAATTGGGGCGTGTAATTTCTCGCATATTTCTCATAAACAACAAATTCTAACAAAAATCATATCTCAAATATACATGTGCAACACATACCTGTTTCACCCCACTAATTGATTTAGTTAATTGTATGTTTTTCCCAAAAGTCATAAATTAGTTTATAATGGTACCATAGAGCTGGAAAAATCATCTTGTTGGGTGGTTATATACTGTATGTGTAAATAGTTATACTACTGGTCATATGTTGAAAGCATTGGTGTAGAAATGCTAAACCAATCCTTAATCACATAGCATCTTATTTCTTTCTTATTCCTTTCTGTATTTGCCTTTAATCTTTATCTAATCAAAAATTGCATTTACAATTATGTTAATATTTTCAAAATTATCCATTAATATCAAATTAATATTCTATTCAAAATTTGCGATTCATCCAACAAATACTTTAATTTAGAGTAATGAAAGCTTAGATTTAGTTAAATTAATTGTTCTAACTGCCAGACTAATGGAGACTTGCAAATTGGCCAGGTAGTGCCCCTGCAACCCCTATAAATCTAGCAGTGGACTCCTACTGACTTCTCCTACTGACCTGTAATGTTTTTTGGATTTTTCAGAAATTTCAGGTAAATAGTGTATTTTATTAAATTATTATACTGTTAGTACTTTATGCTGATTCATAACCATTGAGCTTGCATTCCAATCCAAGTTTGCTGTAAGTACCAAGCATAGGTTAAAATTTACATTTGGTCACAAATTATCAAAATTTATTTTGGCTAAAATAAAAGTGAAAATGTGTAAATAAAAGTAGTAAAACTTATTGGGACTACAGAAACAGGTATGCATGAGACATTCATTTTGTGTGGCTATCTGTCAGTTCAAAGCTCATGATGAAGTAGCAGAGGGATGTCCACATGGATGAAAGTAATTTTCAATTTCCTCCTTTAACCCCCGTTCTATTCCTCTGCCCTGTTATTACATTTTATCTCCTTTCTTTATATTGCTTTTTAATTTTTAGTTATAGGATTATATGAATTAGTATTTAACTCATAAAAACCTAAGCAAACTGGCTGCTGCTAACATACTAAATTGTTAGTCAGTGTTAATAGGCCTTAATGATTGAAATCCATGATATAAATTCACCTGCAACTCAAACACAGATTATAAAATGATTAGGACCAAGTGTGTGCATACACAATCGGACCTCTCTTTAACAAACTTTCATATAGCGATTTTTTTTTTTGTTTCCCCCTTGGTCATTACATTGAAAATAGTTTCTACATATAACAAACTGATTTCAAGGGACCTGGGTACACATTGTTCATAAGTGCCGCAGTTAAGTACACACTAACCCTAGTTTAATTAGTATTTAAATTTACATTACACATCATTGCATACCCCCTCCCCCCTGGTGTGTGCAAAAAAGATGAATGAGTAAGTGAGGAAAAAAAACTGTATGTGTGTATACACACACAACCTACGGAGGGAAAAATTTATAATATAAGAAAAAGTATATGTATAAATTAAAAAAAAAAATATATATATATATATAGAATGCAAGTAGAGTGAGAATGCAGTTTATGAATAAAGTAAATGCATGTCTCCCCCACCCCTTCACCTGGTGTGTTCCCCACTGCCAACTAGCATATCCCATCCCAAGAGCGGGATGGGCAGTTTTACTTTCCTACCAGATTTGACACTACATGGACCTGACGAAGACATACTGCAGCTTTGCTGCCGACATACCATTTGGCAATCTGAACTGGATACTAAAACCCCTCCCCCCCATACTTTGCCTAGTGGGGCTTGTCTCCACTGACCTCTTTGGGGATGCGTACTCTGTCGTCCACTGAAATCCTTGGAAATTAGGTGGTGGAGTACTTAAATAATCTACTGTGTGCCTGACCTGCCTCCTCGTGCCAAAGTGTGGGCAACAGTGGGTCACAATAGGGGCCCCAATTGCTAAATGGTCAGAGAAACAACAGAACGTAACACTACACAAAAAACCACTCCCCACACACACTTTTTAAATCTCTGGCCTCCACAGAGTTTTGTGTCACTTACAAAGAATACAACGTGGAGATGGGAGAAACCCCTAATGCCATCAGACAACTAAAACACTTCACACTTTACTTGCACATTGTTCGAACCTCTGATCTTTAGGCAATAGAGCTGATGGCGTAGAAAGCACGAATTAAGAGCAAAAAAGATTAAGAATATTCCTTTACAGTTACTATGCAAGTAACCTTACAGTTACTTGCATAGTAACTGTAAGGTCTAAGAGAAAAATCCTTGAGTGTAGTGGAAAAAGTGGAAGTGCTTAATAGTGTAGATCGGGGCATAAAAAATGAGAAAAAAAGAAAAAGAAATTGCTTTAAAATTTGGTATTCCTACCAGTAGTGTGTTAACCATTCTGAAAAACCTCGTTTCGATTCTCAAATTGGTTGAGGAAATGGAACCCAGTTGGGAAGCGTGCGAAATTATAACTGTATGAAGATGTAGGTGAAGCAGTTTTTAAGTGAATGAAGTTGATTCAAGAACAAAATGTGCTGATACCAGGGCCATTAATAAAAGAAAAGGCTATGGAGTACTCATCTTTTCTGGGATATAAAACATTCCAAGGCAGTTCTGGTTGGCTGGACAAATTTAAAAAGCACCGTGGCTTACTCAAAAAAGTTATTTCTGATGGAAGTGCGTTTGTAATCGAAGAAGACTCCACCTATTGGAAAGAAACAGTTTAAAAAAAAAAATTTTGAACAGTGGATTTTAAATTCTAAAGTCAGCACAGACCAACTAAGCAAGTTCTTCATACTTCGTACTTAACTTGCCAACAACTTCAAGTTCTCGCACGTTTCTTTCAAGTGCCCAGAGTGAGGTATTGAAGTTTTGCCATGATTTCTATTATGGAGCAGCACACTGTTGAGACATCTTCTTGATAAATCAGTAAGAAGTCTCCACTGTGCAGGATTGTAACTAATTCCTAAATAGTTTATTAAGTCATTTATATTGCTGCAAAAAACCATAAATTGTCCTTAGAAAAATAGGGGACTAGTTCTCATTCTATGTGTCTGTACCGTGGCCGATATACTAGAAGATTTTTTTGACTTGAGTCTAAAACTGAGGCGTTCTGCAGATTCCTATGGTAAATTTATATCTCTTACCAGATTATCGAGTTCATGCTGTGAAAACAGTTAAGGACTGGACTCAATGTCTCCGGGCATGTAGACTTAAGTTTTATCTTCAGATGCTTCACTTTCAGCACTCTCTACTGCTACATTCTCCAGCATAAGTGGAGGGCATGGAATCGGCATGTTATTTCTATATGGCACTGATCTAATAGCAGATGGAATATTAGGATACATAATTACCATTCTCACTCTTTGCATTGTGTTCCTCTACATAACCTAAACAAAGGTATTTGTTTATCTTTGTCACCAATTTTCTCTCCAAAATAATCACAATATACATTTTTTTAAAAAATACTGTAATACAGTCAATTCCGGTTATTTGGGACACATCGGGACTGGTGCATTTTGGCCCGATTAAGCGGCTGCCCCAATTATCCGAAGTTTCACGTAAATAGTTTAAAAAAAATACAATGGACCCCCGCTTTACAATTGGTTCACTGTACAATAAAATCACATTACGATGGACTCACCATAGTAAAGTACTGTTCGCTATACAATGTGTAGTAAGCGCCGATCATTGTGATCACATTTGTGAATTGGATTTTAATTCTATTAAACAGCGATTCTAATTAGTGAAAATAGGAGGAATATTATCCACAGGCTATAAAAGTAAAGATATATTAAACACAAATTTACCCTTTATTACCTTACCAATTAAAAAATTAAATGATACGTGAAATTCAGAAAAATATACGTGATAATCGAAATAATTAATACGTACTGTTATATGTACATACGAACTAGTTGACATTTTTGTTCACTGACGTTTGTAGGTGGGGTTAAAATTTAAAACAGTAAAAAGATAAGCAATCAATAACAAAAAACATGGCACACACAAATTGCAAGTAACACGATACGTGCAAGTGAGAACAGAGTAACTAGTTACGAAGCTTTATAAATGGGTTCTGTTTTTTAAGATTTGCCCCAAATAAACGGCTGCCCCGATTAACTGGTGGCCCAAATAACCGGAATCCACTGTACTTTGAATTTGCTGGAGGACTATATAATTTCCACAGATATAACAAAATAAGTTTGGATTGTGACTTCTGTGAAGACATTTTACTCGCTTTTCAGCACAAGTTTGATATAACCTCAAAAATAAATGGAGCTCATGCTGATAAACACTGCTGCATAGAGCTTTCATGGTCGAGGAACAAATGACAGAAGGCAGTGTTGCTAACACGTGAAGATTTAGTTTACAAATTCCAGCATTTACTCCTAATTTAATACACCCAATAATATAATTCATGACATCAACTTAACTGAGGTTGACGTGGTAGGAAAAAAATAAATAAATAAAAATAACATTTCTGAAATCAGTGTATGAAACTGAGTTAAAAACAGCTATATACAGTCGGACCTCTATATAACGAAATCGATCATTCACTTGAAAAAAATTTTTTGAATTCAAAGAAAAGTTCTTTGAATACTCTCCAAAATGTTGGAGTCACTTGGATATTCATCTACTATGACATCATTATCAACTCCTAAAAACTTGTCAAGAACAATTTCTCCAATGATCAAACTTTTTGCCTGGAGTTCTTCCCAAGATTGTTCAAAGTCTTGTAGTAGTTCATCCCTCTCATCACTATTAATTGGTATTTTAGCAAAACCTACTTTTGTTAAACAATTCTTTATTATTGTTTCTGTCACATCTTGACTCCACACTTTCACCAAATCTGATATGCACATCCACAAATCTATAACAGAATCTATAGGTTGGTTGGTTTCTATTCTCAGTATAATTTTTTTCAGATGCACCTTCAGTATTGCATTTTCAAATTCTTGATAATGCCCTGGTCCATTTGGCTGCAGTTTAGACGAGATATTCAGAGGGAAGAAAACAAGCTTCATACTTGTAAGTTTTGAAATTACCGAGCGAAGATGGGCAGGGGAGATGTCGATAATCAATGCAATTTTTCTGTTTACTTTCATCACCTTTCTGTCAAAATTTAAAATCTACTGTTCAAAAATTTCACTTGTTGTGCAAGCTTTTTTGTTGTAGTTGTAGTCAAACTCTAACAACTTTACTCCTTTGAAACATCGAGGTTGTTTACTTTTGCCTATTACCAAAAGCTTCAGTTTTTCATTACCAGCCATATTTGCACCAACCAAGACTGATTCTCTCCTTGCCATTTTTACGACCTAAACATTTATCACCTTTACAAGTCAGTGTCTTGTTCTGCAAACATTTTAAAAATAGACCTGTTTCATCTGTTGAATATGTCTTTGGGCTCATAGTCCTCCATAATTTTTTTTTTCCAAACTGTTTCTTTCCAATGGATGGAGTCTTCTTTGATTATAACCCAACTTTCACCAGAAATAACTTTTTTGAGTAATCCATGGCACTTTTTGAATTTGTCCAGCCAACCAGAACTGCCTTGGAATATTTTATGCCCCTGAAAAGATGCATACTCAATAGCCTTTTCTTTTATTAATGGCCCTGATATCGGCATGTTTTGGTCTCGAATCAACTTCACCCACTGAAAAACGGCTTCATCTACATCTTCATACAGGCATAATTTTGCCCACTTCCTACTGGGTTCCATTTCCTCAAACATCTGGAATTGAAACGTGGTTTATCAGAATGGTTGACATGCTACTGGCAGGGATACCAAATTTTAAAACAATTTCTTTTTTTTTTTTTTAATGCTCCAATCTATACTGTCAAGCACTTCTGCTTTTTCCACTACACTCAAGGAATTCCTCTTAAACATTATAAGGTTATTAGCATAGCAGCTAAAACAAAACTGATTTAGGGACCACTTGTACATACAATGTAAACAGAGACAAGTGAAATTTAGTGAAAGTGTGGATGACTCATTTCTGTGAAACAACAGATGAATTTCCAGGATAAAGGAAAATCCAGGTTGACCAGAGCCAATGTCCTATCAGGAATATGCCTTAATCTTTGCTAATGGCTGTGATCACGTAGATAGCTGTTGACTAGCCCGATTCTGAGTACAGTAGAGTGGGATGTATATGTTTTATGGGCACCACTAAACTGTACAATATTTTAGCTCTTAATTCTTGCTCTTAAGAATTAAACCCTTTAGCTCTTAAAAGCTAAAGTAATTTCCTTTTAGCTCTTAATTCGTGCTTTCTACAGCATCATCTCAATTGCCTAAAGGCCAGAGGTGCAAACAATGCTTACCCATGTCTCTCGAAATCAGTTCATTATATGAAAATTTTCTTCATTATACGAAAACTATTTTCAATGTAATGACCAAGGGGAAATAAAAAAAATAAAAATAAAAATCCCTATATGGAAATTCGTTGAAGAGAGGTCTGACTGTAAGTGTGTATGTGTAAAGTGGAATTAATAGATCTGTTAAAAAAAAAAAAAAAAAAAAAGTGAAGATGAAGTGTAAATTACACAAAATGCCATAACTAATAGGAGAAGGATAGCAGAAAAAGGAAGTATCGTAGACATGAAAAAGAGAAAGAATGTGAAAATCACTATTTGTTATAGTGAATTAAGCAAAATTATTACCCAAATTGAAAAGCCAATTAGAGAAAAGGTAACTGTAAAGCAAAAAATTATTAAATTAAAATGAGTGATAGCCAGCATCAGATATGGGTGGGTAATTTTGGTTATAGGTCCAAAAAAGGGGTAGAGCAAATATAAAATTCAAATCTCACGTTAGCTAAAAGTAAAAATTGATATGTGATCAGGTACTTCATCAGGGGACTACATCCGATCATGTATCAAGGACTGTGTTTCTATACTTGTCCATACCTGTGGAGGATAAGCAAATTTAAGAATAAAACGGAGTGAGATCAAAATTGGGGTAAAGTAGTATAAATCTCACAATGAGACTACCTTGTCCATATTTTGTGAGAGTTATACTACTTTACTCCTCTTTTGATCTCACCATATTGCTTTGTTGCATCCTGTGCCTCTAGTGAGTGGTCCTTTAGGCACCTCAGATCACAACTTGGTGATATCTCTTCTCCAATGGAGCCTTTATCTCATGGCTATTCCCAACCTCGTGTTGTTTGGCATTACAAGAATGCAAAATGGGATGACCTGCGAGATTTCTTTTCTTCCTTTCCTTGGTCAGATTACTGTTTCAAACTGATGTCAACGTTTGCTCAGATCGTGTCAGTGAAATTATCCTTGTAGGAATGGAATCCTTTATCCCAAACTCCACTTTAAAATCTCTTCCTTTATCTAAACCTTGGTTTTCCAATTAATGTGCTAAGGCTGTTCAAGAGAAGAATGTTACATGTTACATGTTTAATTGGCTTGTTTCCAATTCTTCAGTTTCATTTTCTACCTACACCAAAGCTCACAACAATTGTAAAGCAGTTATTAATCAGTCCAAACTAGATATTGAACAGGCTAAGAGTAGAAAACTTGCTTTTTGCCCTAATGGTTGTCATAACTTTTGCCCATCTCTGCTCCCACCTCTATCAAAACCAGATGGTTCTGTTGTCACTTCAGCCAAGGATAAAGCTGACCTGCCAGCATCCCATTTTTCTCCCAACTCATGTATTAATGATCTTAGTAAAACACCTCCCACCATTCCCAGCACACTCCATTCAATGCCTCCTGTGGTCTTTTGTCAAAAGGATGCTAGAAATATTTTTGACGAATCTGGATGCTAAGAAAGCTCCAGGTCCTGATGATATTTCTCCACTTGTTCTCAAAACCTCTGCTCCTGAACTTAGTCCTGTTCTTTGCCACCTTTTTTCACTTTCTTATTCCAAAGGTGTTTTTCCTTCTGCTTGGAAGTTTGCTCATATCTAGCCAGTTCCTAAAAAGGATGACAAATCCCTCCCATTTAATTATTGTCTCATTGCAATTACTTCTCTTTCTAAAGTAATGGAGGAATCAATTAACCGCCAACTCTTAAACTACCTAGAAAACTTCCATCTAATCAATGATCACCAGTATGTATTTCATGAGTGTCGATCCACTGGTGATATTCTGGCTTATGTTACCCATTTATGGACAAATTCAATGGAAAAGTTTGGTGAAACCCAAGCAGTTTCCCTTGACATGTCAAAGGCTTTTGATTGTGTTTGGCATAAAGGTCTTCTAAACAAGCTTCCATCTTATGGTTTGCCAACTGTTTTTTATAATTGGTTATCCAGTTTTCTCTCTGAGGGTGATGGTAGATGGCTCTCTACCATCACCCTCAGAGGTTCAGAACTGAACCTTTCAGAACTGGTCCTGAAAGGTTCAGTTCTTTCTCCCACTCTTTTACTTTTGTGTATTAATGACTTTCTTCCATTAACCAGAAATCCTATCCATAGATAGTTTTGCCAACGATAGCACATTGCATTCCACTTTCCAGTTTGAGAAACCTTGCTCTGCTCAATCAGCTTCAACTTCTTGAAAATCTGCTACCATTTCCTTAAATGCTGATCTTCAGGTAATTCTCCAGTGGGGCAAAGACAACTTAGTTGATTTCACCCCTTCTAAAACTCAGTCTTGTCTTATATCTCTCAAAAAGGATTCTTTTGCTCCTATGCTTAACTTTGGTGACACTCCGATTTCTAGGCAAAATGATATATCTCTTTTGGGGATTACCCTGACTTCTAATCTCTCTTGGCACAAGCACATTACAAATATTTCTTCCTCTGCATCTAAAAAACTTGGTTTTCTCTTTCGCTCTCGGCGTTACTTTTCTTCCAAACAGCTGTTCACTCAGTACAAATCGCAAATCCGTCCTGCCATGGAATATTGTTCTCACATCTGGGGTGGTGATCCTAAAACCTCTCTCAGGCTTCTTGATTCTGTTCAAAAGAGGGCAGTTCGATTGCTTAATGATTCATCTCTAACTGAGTCTCTCCACTCGCTGTCTCATAGACAATGTTTCTGCTGCATGCCTCTTCTACAGATACTTCCATGGGCACTGTTCTTCTGAATTGGCTTCTATAATTACCGCTCTCTCTTTAAAAACATTCCGAACATGTGCTGTCACCAGCCAACATCCATTTACTGTCCAACTTCAAACTCACAGAACCAACTTTTCATCTTCCTCGTTTATTCATTCAACTGTCGTTTTCTGGAACAACCTTCCTTCATACATATTTCCTAGTATGAAACAGAGCTGTAATACTCAATATGTTCTACGTTGATAATAATATTAGTAAATTAATAAGAGGAGTTTACCTCAATATAGTACGTGGAACACTTCCGTATGATACCCTCCAGAAATTAAAACGGAAAAAACGAAAAAATCGACAACTTACCGGTACATTAAAGTAAAATATAAATAATTAAATAATTAAAGTAAAATATAAATAATTAAATAATCAATTTAACACAATTCAAAATCAATTTAAAACAGTTAAAATTCAAATTAACGCAATTAAAAGAATCTAACGAAAATATTAAAAACTATTTTTGAATATTTTCGTTAGATACTTTAATTATTTCGTTTGATACTTTAATTATTTAATTATTTATATTTTACTTTAATGTACCGGTAAGTTGTCGATTTTTTCGTTTTTTCCGTTTTAATTTCTGGAGGGTATGATACGGAAGTGTTCCACGTACTATATTGAGGTAAACTCCTCTTATTAATTTACTAATACATATTTCCTGAAAATTACAGTATACAGAAGTTTGTCTAATGTCAACAAATATCTTCTCTCGTCTTCTCAACCTCCAACCCAAGCATGGTACTAAGTACTATAGGTACTAATACCTCTCATGTTTGGGATTTGCATAAAAAAAAAAAAAAAAAAAAAATACTACTTTTAAATCAACACCATAAAGATTAGTCTGTGCAACAATCGGACAATTTCACTATGCTTCTATTTCTCTTATAAATATCAAAGTAATTTGTAGGAAATTGTTGTTAAGATATAGTATTATCATTTAATTGTCAGTGCCCCACACCCAGGTGTAGCAAAATTATTTTTGCTGCACCTGGCAAGTATTTTTAATTAAGTTATTAATTTTATTTTTGGAAAAACTTTTGGTGTTCTACCTGCTTGACCTTTTATTAAAGGACTGCATCAATTATTATTTGCAATATTATTTATTTTACATCTGCAATTTTCAATGAAATTAAACTTTTAATTCTGTTAAATATATACACTCAGTGATCACAGAATTATGACTGTCCCATCTATAATCCACTATGTTGCATAGCCTGCAGTATAAAAAGCTGAACAGCTTCCTAAGGGCAGTGGTAACTTGCATCAGATCATGCAAGTCAAGGTGATAAATTAGCATTTATATGGCGTAGTAACGATATCATGGAGTTTCAAAAGGGCATGATTATGGGAGCTTGTGCAACGAGTGCTTTCACATTGGAAACAGCAAGTCTTGTCAGTTGCTCATGGCCCACTGTGGTTAAGGTGTACAAAGAATGGTCAAACCATGTCCCGCCAACAGAACTGTAAAGGATTATACAAGGTGGATAATGGTGATGTGCAAAGGATGCATCATGTTGTATGGGCTCACGGCAGGTCACTGTGCGACAATTGACATACAATATAATATAGGTGCCTCCATAGCCAGGTGAGAAGGAGCAGCAGTGCATAGCACATGCTTCTTGATTAGACCGGGGTTCGAGCCCGTCACCACCAAAAACAGAGGATGCAGAAAGGTCAGAGAATGACCACCGCATATCCCGGAGCAATATGGCCTTAGTTGCTAATGCTCCTAACAAACAAAAAAAAAAAAAAAAACAATATAATATGGGGAATGCAAGAACAATATCCCAAATATCGATAAGCTGCACACTCAGACTTTCAGGGTACAACCAGCATGTTGCTGTGGTGTCAGCAACATGCTGCTTGGACACTATGGGACTGGAAATGAGTGTGCTTGTTGGAGGAGTCTAAATACTTGATACAACACACTGATGAATGCCATTGTGTGTGGCACAAGCAATATGAGTTCATAGACCCATCATGCATGGTGTCCACTGTCCAGGCAGGTGGCAGTGGTTGCATAATATTGGGCATAGTTTTCTGCCAAGAACTAAGACCCCTGGTATGTATATGGATAAACTCTTCACTGGTGCAGTCTACTGGTAACTCTTATGAGATTATGTGCACCCTGCCATGTTGCATTTTTTCTTTCAGATAGAAAGGGGATTTTCAAAGATAAAAATGCACTGTGTCATTGGTCCTGCACTGTGCACAAAAGGTTCAAGGGACACAGTGAAAATATTACCCATCTTGATTGGCCTCCAGATTCGCCTGACCTCAGTACTATTAAACACCTGCAGGATGTTTTGGAACAGGAACTGAGGCATATAGATACTTAACTGTCATCTGTTCAGACACTGTGGAAAGCCTTGCAGGTGTTGCTGCACATCCCTCCGGATGTCTTCAGACTAGTGTGGTCATTGCCTAGGTTGAAAGGACTGATATGTATGCAAAGGCTGTTATGTATGTGGTCCAATGCAGTATTAGCAAGCAAAGGCGCCTCCGTAGCCAGGTGGGAAGGAGCAGCAGTGCGTAGCACACGCTTCTTGATTAGACCGGGGTTCGAGCCCGTCACCACCAAATACGGAGCATGCGGAGAGGTCAGGGAATGACCACCGCACCGGAGCAATATGGCCTTAGTTGCTAATGCTCCTAAAAACCAAAATAACAATAACAGCAGTATTAGCAAGATGGTCCTAATTGAATGAATGATTACTGTGTGTGTGTGTGTGTGTGTGTGTGTGTGTGTGTGTGTGTAATATAAAGTTAAATAAAGAAGTGCTAAAGAGAATGAAATGTATGAAGGATTATAATTAATAATTGAAAGAGCCCAGCAACTATAAGGAATGTAATAATATAGATTTTGAGTGAGTATGGGGTATAATCTAAGGAACCATCTGTTGAACCCATAGTAAAAATGTACGTCAGTACCTGTAAAGAAAATATGAAATAAGTTAAGTGAAAGTACTTAGTGTTGCAGTTATGATGATTTTGATGTTTTCTTCAGGAGTCAACTGCCAAAACCAAGGGAAATGCAACAAATATGTAAGGCCTCTGTTTCCAACACATTATATACTCAGAACATAGTAAATTTTAGAGTTTTAAGAAATTAACAAAAGTGAGGAATGCGTATAATAACTGACGTATATCTTGTGGCTGACTTTACAGAGGTGGATATAAAAAGTAATAACCAGTGCAAGAAATAAGAAAATAATTTACAAAGCAAGAAAGAAAGAAATGAAATTAAAATTATTTAAGTTTTGAAGAAAGAATTAAATGAAGTTAAAATAAATCAATGTACCAAAGTGGTACTTACTATTGTGCCATGCCGATGCTGGAATGTGTGCCCTGAGGCGTAAGCGAACATGTTGCGTAGGAGAATAACAAAGAGAAATTTTCCACTCTTGAGATAGCATATATATGTGGAGAGGAAGCGACCTCGTGTTGGAAGGTGGAAAGAATAAAAAAGTAGAATTATGATTGGATGAGAATGAATTAAATGCATGTAACATGCTTCCCAGGAAAGCATAGAGAATTAACTGTAAAAGTAGTGTGATATAGATGCTGAACTTAGCGTAAGGCGAAAATGGTAAATATAATAGAATATAGCATCCCGGTTGCTTTCGAAGATTGCATCTAATTGCGTTCAAGAAGGAAGTTAAAATAGGGTATAAGGAATAGCAAATAGATGCATGAGGAAGAGTGAAAAGGTAGTGCTCGGTAAGTCATACAGGCAATTGGACATGAATTGGATGTGAATTAGTAATTACTTGAAGACAAATTGGACGTGAATTAGCTAACTGTAGGCTAAGACATATGACTAAAAAGAATTACAGTTTCAGATGTAAAATGTTCTAAAGCCTAGTCCAAGACAACCATTAGCATTAGTAGAGGCATTTGATGCAAGAAAGCAAGCTTATGCAGCATCAGCCAAAAAAAAAAAAAAAAAAAAAAAACCCCACTTCCACTTCACCCCTCTGTTTGTTCAAAATACCTGTCCAGCTGAGCCTTAAACTTATTTAGGCTATCAACCTCCACTACAAGGGATGGAAGTCTGTTCCACCAACCAACCACCCGCTGGCTAAAGGCAAATTTCCGCACGTCTATCCTACATCTGTCTTTCCTCAATTTGAATTTATGCCCTCTCAGGTGATTATTCTGAGCTAGAGGAAGAATCCCATCAGCATTGAGCATGCTCAAACCATTCAAGGCTTTATACACCTCTATCAGATCACCTCGCTGGTGTCTAGTCTCCAGACACTGTAATTTGCAAAACTTAAGCCTTTCTTCGTAAGAGCACCCCTTTGTTCCATTCATTAATCTTGTTGCCCTTCTCTGTACTCGTTCCAGCAGCTCTACATCCTTCTTGAAATGAGGCCTCCAGACCTGTATACAGTACTCTAGGTGTGGCCTGACCATTGCCTTATACAAGGGAATAATCACCTCCTTATCCCTGCTGGAAAAATTCCTGTATATCATTGACAATACTCCGTGAGCTACTCTTGCAGCCCGTCTGCACTGCTCAGAGAACTTCATATCTGCCTGCACAACCACCCCAAGTCCCTTTCATTCTCTACCACTGTCAGTGTAGTACCACAGAGTTGATACATTGCTCTGGGGTTGCTGTTTCCCATGTGTAGTACTTTACATTTGTCAATGTTAAACTTAATTTGCCACCTCTCAGCCCTCAACCTTTCCAGATCCTGTTGCAGCAGCATAGTGTCAGTAGTGTCCTTGACAACCCTGCCAACCTTTGTATCGTCTGCAAACTTGGACATTAAGCTTGATATACCATCATCAATATTATTTATAAATACAGAAAACAATAATGGACCCAACACTGAGCCCTGAGGGACTCAACTAATAACATTAGTCCACGATGAGCAGTGTCCATTGATTACCACTCTCTGTCTTCTCCCCCTCAACCACCCCTTTATCCATAGCAGCAATTTGCCTCCAATGTCACACTGCTCCAATTTGTGTAGCAATCTTCCATGTGCAACAGTATCAAAAGCCTTTCTAAGATCCAAGTATATAATATCAAAGCTATTCCCTGCATCCAGTTCTTTTGTGACTGCATCATAGTATCCAATCAAATTGGTCAGGCAAGACTTCTCCTTAACAAAACCATGCTGTGTCCGAGCTATAACTGAAGTCTTGTCTAAATGATCCTGCAGTGCTTCTTTAACCAGTGCCTCCATTAATTTTCCTGGAACAGAAGTTAAGCTCACAGGTCTATAATTACTTGTGTCAGCCTTTGATCCTCCTTTGTGAATTGGGGTCACATTTGCACATTTCCAGTCTATGGGTACCTCCCCTGAGTCCAAGGAAGCTCTCATAATTATGGCTAAGGGTTTGCTTACTTCCTTTGCTGCCTCCTTTAATATAACTGGATAGATCCCATCCACCCCGGGTGCCTTTCTTGTGTTTATCTTCAACAGTTTCTCCTCCAATTTACTCCCAGTTATTTCAAGATTCTGTAGCTTACTGCTAGAGTTGAATACACCTCTGGCATTCCCCTTGCTGAACAACTCCTCATGTGTGAATGTCGATGCAAAATATTCATTTAGTTTGTTAGCTACCTGAGCAGGATCATCAACAGTTGACCCATCAATATCAAGTGGACCAATCTGATTCATCCCCTTCCTTCTAGAGTTTACATAAGTAAAGAACTCTTTGCTGTTTTTCTTTGCATCCCTTGCCAAGGATTTCTCGTAATCTGCCTTCGCCTGCCTAACCTCCTTTGTAACTTGGTTGCATATCAACTTGTATCTATCATAGGCTTCTGTGTCATGTGTTAATTTGTAAGTATCCCATGCATTTTTCTTCTCTGCCATATGCCTCATTAGTTCATCTGACATCCATTTTGGCCTAAACCTTGAACAATATTTCTTAGTTGGTATGTAATTATAGTCTGTTTGAATGTAACTATTAATAAACACATTAATAGTGTATGGATTACACTGTGGATGGTCATTCATGGGAAAACAATTATAGATCCATATTTTTTGATGAATTGTTAATAATGATTTGTTCCTAATGATCATTCTGCAAGAGATTTTAGAAAATTTCATTGCTGAAATAACTGCAATAGCTATATCATCTTTTTTGATTCCAAAAAGATGGTAGTACACCCTTCATTTTGTCTGTCTCATCAGAGAGTGGTTGTGGAAAAAAATTGGTGGATTTGTCATCTCCCCCTTTGATTTCTTTCTTTGTGAAATAAACAGTGGACAATGAACCAGTTGAGAAATAACATCAGAACAGAATTAGCAAAGCAATGCTTGGAGAGTAAGTCCTATCTTAAATGTACAAATAGTAATGTATAAAAGATTATAAGGAATGTAGTTCAAACATCCACTATAAACATTGTAAGTATTAAACTGCAAATACATCTTCCTATAGCATCAAACTTTTGAAATCTTGTCATTAAATTTTTATGTAAAAGTTAAGACTGTGAGTAAGAATTTACAAGACTGTATATTATATGAAAAAGAGAAAATAGATCAGCTATAATTCTTTTTTATTCTTACATTTAAATTTAGAAACTTTCACATGTTAGAAATTTTTTTTTAAAACAAAATTCAGTCTAAATTCTTAAAAGTTACAGTGAAATATGAATTGTAAAGTGCTTTTATTTCAGGTTGCCATTGTGTTTCGTACTCCAGCATACCGTGATACGAACATCTCAGAACCTGTAAGTGTTCATATACAACTTTTTAGAAAAAAAGATGGTGAATGTAGTGAACCAAAGCCTTTTACTTACAGACCTGCAGAACATGGTATATTTCACTTAGGAACATTATTTTACAATACATAATTATATTAAAATGTGATTTCATAGTTGTAAATATAGTTTTAGCATTACATTTCGGATTTTTTTTTTTTGCTTTTTATTTGTTTTTATTTTGTGGTTTACAGTTTTATATAGCTAAATCATGATGAGTATAACTTTTATTTACAGATTTTTGTAGAAGAATAAGAGAAATTTGCCTCAGTATTATACATAGAACACTTCCATATGGTATTCTCCAGAAATTAAAATGAATATAACATTAATGCAAAATGATTACAGTAAAAAATAATAAATTGAAAAAAATTAAAAAATCAATTGAACACAATTAAAAAAAATAATAAAAATAAGTTAAACTCAAATTTTGAAAAACGATTTTCCTTCGTGAAGCTGACAGAGCTTTTTGACTATATGTCATAAATCACAGGAATGGAAATTACGCAGTATGTGTGAACATGAATCTTAAATAGAGATTATTTGTCTTTGTGCATAAAAGACCACGAACCAGAGATTACACATGGATAGCGAATGTTAATAGAATTCTCATGTAATTTTGGCGGTTTCTGCAATTAATAGTCTCGCCAAAAAAGTATTTTGGTCTTGTTGAATAAAAATGTGTTTTTCATTAATGGTATGAAAGGCTAATTCTGACGGAACGAGAAGCATGAACTGAGGACGTGTGCTGTTTAGCTCTAAAATTCAGCAGAAATTGCATTGATCCTTGGTAAGACGAGTTGCAATCACCACAAGAAATGTTGTATACCAGGTCATTTATTTATTATTATTATTATTAGCCATATGGTTCAAGGAAGCCTGAAGCTTATGCTGAACCAGCAAAAAAAAATTCCCCGAGTTACCCTGAGAGAGAGAGAGAGAGAGAGAGAGAGAGAGAGAGAGAGAGAGTAAAAAGTAGAAAGGAAATCATCAAGAAAGAGAAGAATGATGATATCCAGCTCAGGACCCTGGGTGTGCCAAGCGCATATTCACCAGATGTGAGCCTCCGGGATTGTTGGAAAGAGGAAAGGACTGAGCGATTGTTTAGTATAGTGTGTAATTTCTGTATTGGTATGGCTACAGTCTTAAATTCGGTATCTTTAATATTTAATATATTAAGCTGATTATGCCACTGTTTGACATATGGGACAGAAATAAAGTATTTTTTGATGTTACAATTGTTGGTTAGTGTAGGTTTGTTTTTTTTTTTTTTTTTATTCTCTCCTTAGCTAGTACCCTAATTTGGTTTATTGTAGCAAGGGGGTAACCCATGTTTAAGAATCTGCTAGTTAATGTCTAAAGCAGATTCCGTTGTTGAATATTTATGGGCATTGAGAAATTGATTAAAGATAATAGACCTTTTGTATTGATTAAAGATAATAGACCTTTTGAACAGGTGACAGCTGTTATAATGCAGAAGCATATTGGCATTTGTTGGTTACGATAGATGTTGAATTGGATTTTATTTGGGTCTTGAGTAAGCTTGAAATTTAGAAAATTTAATGACTTCGTATCCGTATTTTCCCTTTCGAGTGTAAAATTGAGTCTAGGATGAATATTATTGAAGGAATGTAAAATTTCCTGAATAGTGCTACTATCAGTAATAACAAGAACATCATCTAAATACCTCCCGAAGTATGTGATATGGGGTAAAAACGGTGTCAAATTTATACACTCAATCGTTGAGAGATAGACCTTCAATATTTAGGCACTTAGACTCAATCCCATTGGCAAACCAAAAATTTGTTTGTATATTTTGTCTTGAAAGGTGATATAGTTGGCTTCAACTAAGAGTTTAATTAAGTGAAAAATTTCTTTAATAGGAAGCTTCATATAATTAATCAGTATAGAGTTATTATTTAACATATCCCAAAGAATATCTGATGTGTATTCAATGTTTGCATTCGTATACAGTAATACCCCGAAGTTACGTGATAGGTGGGTCCGACGAAAATCGCGTAAGTCGAATTCGCGTAAGTCGGGGTACAACTTTGCATATAAATACATATAAATTTTGCTTAATCGGGACTAAGGACTAACAAAAACACTAGTTTAGAAGAAAAATATTAATAAAATTGCAGTTCTTTATACATATTAATACAAAATATGTATTAAAAAACAAATGACTTACGTTAAAAAGTTATTTCGATGTCGATGGCTTCATAAAATCTAACAAATTCGTCTGACGACACAGCGCCTTCTTTTTTTCACGCAGAATTTCTTCGTAGCAAGCTAATTTTTTTATTTCTTGCTTTGTAGCTATAACGCGTTCTTCGTTGGAGTCTGTTTTCTAAAATTTTTAAGCCCTTTACAATTGAGCCCTTTTCAATTTTCAACCTGTCAAAAGTTTGCAATTGTCATGTGCTTTTCGCCGTTGCTTCATTTAGGCCTGTAGCACGTGCAATATCACATGGTCTTTCATTTCGCTCAAAGCGTTTCACAGTTTCATATTTTTTCTCTATCGACAGAGGCGGACTGGTCATAAGCCTTACCGGGGAAACCCCGGTGGGCCAGCGTGATTTTGGCCATAAACCATAGTATGAGGCCACTATAAATTTTCCCGGGTAAGAATTTTTGACCAGTCCGCCTCTGTTTATCGATAATTGCTTTTCTTTTTCTCTCTGAATCTGCAGTGTCTTCACCAGGACGCTTCCTTTTCACACCTTTTAATTAAGTATTTTACTCATTTTTAGGGAATAAAGCACAATTACAAAACGAGGAGGCACGCTTGATACGCATAAACAAAGCTTCGCGCATGTAGCAACTGAATAAACAACACCATAAAGGCAGAGATACGCTATTAACACCTCACATTTCTAGGGGTTACTACCATAAAACAATAAAAATCCAGTTGTGTTTCTGCTAGTGAAATCTGTTATAAACTGGTAGTAAACTCGATCTAATTTCATTATACCGATAGCTGGAATTGTGTTGGTTTTTACATTATTATGGTGAAATGTGTTTCCCCTTCACTGATATAAAAAACATAAAAGCAGCAAAGTTGAATTTTGTTCATCTTTCGCTCTCATTCTCCGCCGTCTCACCGTATATCGATAACATATGAAAAACGACCTTGAAGATAGTGGGCGGCAGCGTTGCCAAACGAAAAAAATCAAGAACCGCGTAACTCCGAGTTCGCGTAAGTCGGGGTATTACTGTATAACAAAGTAATATCCATTGAGATAAATTTTCATTATCGGCAAGTCCTATAGTCCTTAAGGTTATTAAATAATCTATCTTAGTTTTTTATCCCAAATTGTATAAGGCGATTTGGCTAAGGATGAAAATGCCGAGTTTCTGTAAGAAACAATGGGCCAAATAGGAAATCCGGTTTTATGCAGTTTTACCTGACCAAAAAGAGAAGGAATGTTGTTGTATGTTCTGGCTTTCAATTTCTCTAACTGAAATATAGTATATTGAATGTAAAATGTTATGTTGTTTCTTTCCTCTCTTAACAGTGTTAAATATTGAACTTTCCTTTACATGGATGTGATCAGCATTGTCACTCTTGAATTTCTATCCTTTCAAGTCCTTTTTGAGATTTGGAAATAGAAAATGGTCTGATGGAGCCAAATGCAGTGAGCAGGGCAGATTCTGTAATAGCTTGAACTAACAGTCGTGCAGTGTTGTCCGAGTCACAAACACTGGGTGTTTTATTGCGCATTGTCTTTATGCAAAATGACAAAAGAAATTGGTCATTTTGCATCAATTTCTCATGCATCTTGAGTTTCAGTTACTTGCAGAACATCTCAGCAGGTCAGCATAATACTTAGCATTGATAGCGGCACTTTGTTACAGGAAATCAACTATGATCACTCCTTCTGCATCCCAGAAAACAGATGCCTTGACGTTCCGAGCCAACTTCTGCACTCCAAACTTTTAGAGGGGAGAAGAGGGATGCTTCCACTGCGTCGATTGTTTTTTGTTTCAAGGTTCATTACTTCAAAATGCTGCATAATTTCATGACAGTACCTGATTATTTTCTACTTCTGATCTGTATTCAGCACTTTAGGGACCTATTTCAAAAAAAAACGTCTTCATTTCTAAAACATTCACCACAATATTGTGAGCTTGCTTATGGAAAATATTGAATGTTGTCCCAGAGTGTCTTGTCCATGCTTAAATTCTGCAACCCAGTTTTTGATCGTGGTGTATAAAGGACATAGATTCTCCTAATGTTTGCTGATGTCTTCATGAGTTTCTTTTGTCAACATTCTCTTTAAATGAAGGTACTCAGTGACTGCATCGTGCTTGATTCTCTCAGCAGTTGCCATCTTCTATCTTCCACATTTCAATACCCTCTGTAAGAGAAGAATGTAGTTAAAAAAAAAAAAAAAAAAAAAATTCTGTGAACACACAAGAAGACTCAAAGCACAGATTGGTAATATTGTCTTTCATGAAAACCTTTGTTGTAATCTGCATCAGGCTAAAAACTTTTCAGCCCCCTCCATCCCTTCATACACTATCCTATCATTAATATCTAGACACCCCTCTGTTGATAGGTGTTTACATTCTACCCAAGCACTACATGCCAGACAAATATAAATATTCTTGTTGGCCTTCAAGGAGACAGTATGATTGTGAATGCAAGTAAAAAAAAAGTAAAGTGCAGCCATTATCAACCCACTGCAGGATGGAAGCCTCCTCAACAATTCATGTTGAGGGAAATGGACCATAATCTACCACGCTGGTCCAGTGCGGGTTGGCAGATCGACCGTATTCAGCAGTCAGGGGCTTGAACCCTGGTCTACTCAAAGAGCGTGTGCTCCTGCCCACTCGGCTACGGAGGCCTTTGCAAGATGTCACTGATGACAGGTCTACGATTGATGATGTGATTTGTAATTAGAAGCACTCTGGTACTGAAACTTTCATGAAACAATCCAGAAAACCTCTGGAGCTGACTGCAGGATAGGAGAGCCTTGCAAAGAATCATCCACTTAGAACTCAGGTAAGTGTTGTCACAGGAGAGCAGGCACTCAGTGATATGATTCGGACACATGCCAGCACCAGAACAGTGTGCAGGATGCTACATGATATAGATCTCCTCTTTTCAATATTCTTGGCTTAAAATCTATCTACCACATTCTGTTAAATTCATCTGTTGCCTCTATCATTCTCCAACTCCACTAATCACTTGGAACTCTTTAACTTCCTCTCTTTGAAACTTGACTTTCTCCAGTCCAACTTTCCTAACAGTGTGGTAATTTTCCTTGGTGATTTTAATTATCACAACTCCAGCTGGCTTTAATTTTCTAGTCACACGGACCCAGCTGGTTGAGATGCAGAACCTTTTGCAATCACTAATGACCTCACACAAATTATTCATTTACCTACCAAGACAATCCTAACCGCACAGCCAACATGCTTGATCTTTTTCTCACAAACAACCCTTCTAAGCACACAGTCAAGGAGAGTGGTCCTCTAGGCACCTCAGATCACAACTTGGTGATTGTCTCTTCTCCAATGGAGCCTTTCTCTCATGGCCATTCTCAACCTCGTGTTTGACATTACAAGAACACAAAATGGGATGATTTTTTTTTCTTATTTTCCTTGGTCGGATTACTGTTTCAAACTTTCTGATGTCAACATTTGCTCGGATCGTGTCAGTGAAATTATTCTTGTAGAGATGGAATCCTTTATTCCCCACTCCACCTTAAAAACTTGTCCTTTATCTAAACCCTTTCTGTTCAAGTTGCATATCATATTTGGCTTGTTTCCAAATCTTCAGTTTCATTTTCTGCCTGCACCAAATCTTGCAACAATTGTAAAGCAGTTATTAATCAGTCCAAACTAAATTTCGAACAGTCCAAGAATGGAAAACTTGCTTCTTGTCGAAATGGTAGTCAAGCATTCTGGTCTCTTGCCAAAGCTGTTGGCAGAAACTTTTGTCCATCTCTATCCCCACCTCTGTCAAAACCAGATGGTTTTATTGCCACTTCAGCCAAGGATAAAGCTGACCTGCTAGCATCCAATTTTCCCTCCAACTGGTGTATTGATGATCTTGGTAAACCACCTCCTACCATTCCCAGTACACTCCATTCAATGCCTCCTGTGGGCTTCCGTCAAAAGGATTTTGATGAATCCTGATGCCAAGAAAGCACCAAGTGCTGATGGTATTTCTCCACAAGTTCTCCAAACATGTGCTCCTGAACTTGCTCCTGTTCTGTGTTGCCTTTTTTTTACTTTCTAATTAGAAAGATTTTTCCTTCTGCTTGGAAATTTGCTCATATCCAGACAGTTCCTAAAAAGGGTGACAAATCACTCCAATCCAATTATCAACCCATTGAAATTACTTCTACTCTTTCTAAAGTACAGTAAATCCCCGCTATTTGTGGTATCTGTTTTCGCGGTTGCTGATTTAATATAAAATGAAACAGCCGACCGGGCTAGCTGGGTGGGTAAAGTACCTGCCTAGTAACCCAAAGGTCGCGGGTTCGAATCCCTCCTTGGGCTTGGATCAAAGTACTGCAGAAACCTTGGGAGGTGCATTATGGCCACAGAAGCCGATGCGCCAACAACCACAAAAAAAAAAAAAAAAAAACAATAAAATAAAATGAAACTTAAAAAAAAAAATATATGAATTTTAAAGCGCATGAACATTTTCGGCCATAAAAAAACATGGGCGTTGCTAAAATTATCTTTCCCGGTCAAAACAGCGCTCAGTGGGTGGGGAGTGGGGTGACAAAATCGCGAACGTGGATGTTTCTTGCTAATCCTTGTTCAGTATGTGTTATGTGCTTATCATGGGAGGTTTCGTCATTTGCTTTTAATTTATATGCTTATAAATTGAATAAATTTATCAATTTATAAATTGATATACTTACAAAGTGATAAATCTTCCATTTTGCAGTGCAAAACAGACTTTTTCGAGCGTGTTATTGGAAGAAAGTGACTTTATTGTGGACAAGTTCTTTCTAACCCGTACAAAAATATGGCTATGAATAAAAGGGAAATGTGAAAAGATCAAAGATGGTGATGATATTAGCGAATAAAATTGAGTTATTAGATAAAATTTCTAATGGTGAAAGTGTCTCCTCAGTGGTAAAACATTATAAAATAAATGAGTCAACGGTACAATCAATCAAGAAATCGGAAGATAAAATCCGCCGTAGTGTCCGTGAAAACGTGCTAATTGCTTCAAAAATTTGCTGTGTAACTTGTGAAGTTAAATTAGAAAAAATGGAAAAAGCTTTAAATCTGTGGATAGAAGACCGAACTCAAAATAAAATTCTATTAAGTTCACTCATCATTCGTGCAAAGGCAAAACTCCTCTATCAACACTTTAGTGAAACTGGTGATAGCACTGGTGGGATAAGTTTTTTAGCTAACAAAGGTGCTGGTTTGAAAGATTTGTTTGAAATTTCTAATAAATATTACATTTAATATTAAATTTTTTCTTATTTTCATTTCGATGCCATATGTTTGCATTTCACTATGTACTGTCTATGTACATAGTCATATTATGAAGGTACATATAATACATACATAGACAAAATTTTAGACTGTTTTTTTTTATATATTTCATACTTTGGTGGAACGGAACCCCTTTATTACTATGGGAGCCATAACTCCGTATTTGCGTTTTCGGTATTCGCTGCATTTCTCAGGAACGTAATCCCTGCGAATAGCGGGAGTTTACTGTAATGGAAAAATCAGTTAATTTTCAACTCTAAAGCTATCTAGAAACCTTCCGTCTGATCAACAATCACCAGTATGGATTCCATCAGTGGTGATATACTTGTTATGTTACTTATGTGTGGATAAATTAAATGGAGAAGTTTGGTGAAACTCAGACAGTTGCTGTTGACATTTCAAAGACTTTTGATCATGTTTGGCATAAAGGTCTTTTAAATAAGCTTCCATCTAATGGTTTGCCAACTTTTTTTTTTTTTTTTGTAATTAGGTATTTAGTTTTCTCTCTAGCTGCTCACTGCAGGTGATGGTAGATAGCTCTCTGTCTAATGCTAGTGTTCCCCAAGGTTTGGTTCTTTCTTTCACTCTTTTTCTCTTGTATATTAATAAACTTCCATTAACCTGAAATACTATCCAGAAGAAAAATGCATGGGATGCATATAAATTATCAGGCAACACAGAATCCCATGGCAGATATAGGCTAGTCTCTGATCAAGGCACAAAGGTGGTTAGGCAGGCGAAGGCATATTACGAGAAATCTTTGTCAAAGGATGCAAAGAAAAAAAAGCAGAGTGCTTTACTTATGTAAACTCTAGAAGGAAAGGGATGAATCAGATTGGTCCACTTAACATAGATGGTTCGACTATTGATTTTCCTGCCCAGGTAGCTGAGAAACTGAATGAATATTTTGCATTTACATTCACCCATGAGGGGTTATTCAAGGAGGGGAATACCAGAAGTTTATCAAACTGTAACAGGCAGCTAAGTGATTTTGTAATAACTGAGAGCAAAGCGGATGAGAAATTGTTGAAGTTAAACATAAGGAAGGCACCTGGGGTGGATGGGATCTATCCAGTTATATTAAAGATGGCAGCAAAGGAAGTAAGCAAACCCTTAGCCATAATTATGAGAGCTTCCTTGGATTCAGGGGAGGTGCTTATGGACTGGAGGTGTTCAATTAACAAAGGGGGTTCAAAAGGTGACACAAGTAAAACTAGAGACCTGTTAGTTTAACTTTTGTTCCAGGGAAAATAATGGAGTAACTGGTTAAAGAAGCATTGCAGGACCATCTAGACAGGGCGCCTCCATAGCTCAGTGGACAGGAGCAGCAGTGCGTAGCACATGCTTCTTGATTAGACCGGGGTTCGAGCCCATGACCACCAAATACGGAGGATGCGGAAAGGTCAGGGAATGACCACCGCATATCCCAGTAGCAATATGACCTTAGTTGCTAATGCTCCTTAAAAATCAAATAATAACAACAACCACCATCTAGACAAGATTGCAGTAATAGTTAAGATGCAGCATGGGTTTGTTAAAGGGAGTCTTGTCTGACCAATTTGATTGGATACTATGATGTGGCCACAAAGGAACTGGATGCAAAAAATAATTTTGATATCATATACTTGGATTTTAGGAAAGCTTTTGATACTGTTGCACATGGAAGACTGCTGTAAAAATTGGAGTGGTATGGCATTAAGGGCAAGTTGCTTCTCTCTCTCTCTCTCTCTCTCTCTCTCTCTCTCTCTCTCTCTCTCTCTCTCTCTCTCTCTCTCTCTCTCTCTCTCTCTCTCTCTCAATGTTGGCAAAGTTGTTAAAGACACTATGCTACAGATATGTTCTGGAATCTGCTTGCACAACCAGGACATGGTTATGTGTGAAAATGAGGAGCTTCGTGCACTGAAGGTCCATCCAAAGGAACTTGTTCAAGAAAATGGACCAGAAGTATGGTCCAAGGACTGGCCTTGAGGGTAACTCAAAGTGAACAGTCTGACATGCCAGTACCTGGTAGTAATCATGTCTTCTCTCTCTGGTTGAGATATGACTTAACAGATCCATACAGGTTGTAAGGGATGCTTGAATGTTGGGGGCATCTTAAAAAAATTGTGAAAAGTGGTGAGCTGGCCAAAGGCCTCCTCACCACTTATCAGGATTCAGTATAGGTCCCTGTAGATTGGAGGTGTGCGAACATCTCTCCTTTTTTAAGAATGGGAATCAAAGGGCAAATAGAATAATTATAGTCCAATACCTTGACTTCTGTTTCAAGGAAAATAATGGAATCAGTGGTTAAAGAAGTTCAATTTTTGTTGTTAATTAGTTTTGTTGAAGATTTCAGTGTGTAACTAGGGGACTTTGAACTGCACAGCGGTTTATTTTTGATTAGCTTAATATTTTAAATATTTAAAGCCTTTTCATTATCTTGTTTTTATCACAGTATAGAAGATATGTATTAGTCTCTTTGTATATATGTAATTGAATGTATTTTTGCTGTATGGGCTCTTGAATGTCGCTATTTGAAAAGCATGTGGTCTCTAATATAGAGGAGCTCATAGCTGGTCAGTATCAACGTCACACTGATCATAGTGGCAGGGTGAGCATATACTGCACACAGTGATCCATGAAGGCCATATTAAATTAATAATTTTCTGTCACTTTTTCAGTCTCTCTCTCTCTCTCTCTCTCTGCGTGTGTGTGCGAGCATGTCTATCTTATCCTTGTGCTTTTTTCCCAGTGTGAACAACCAATTTTTTGAACATGCATATATTGTATATGATTAATTTTGAATCCAAATAGTTGTTAATGCATTTCTTTTACATGGTTGTATTATTCACAGTTAGAAATGGTTAATTTTTGCAGCATTTAATTGTATATCATAATAACTTTTTACATGCACATAATTTCCGAGCCGACCGGGCTAGCCGAGTGGGTAAAGTACCTGCCCGGCAACCCAAAGGTTGCGGGTTTGATTCCCGCCTCGGGCTTGGATCAAAGTACTGCAAAAACCTTGGGAGGTGCAATATGGCCACAGAAGCCGATGCGCCAACAACTACCAAATCAAAAAAAAAAAATAATAAATAAATAATAATTTCCGAAGGTACTCACATTTGGTGAGTATGTGCTTGGCACGCCCTGGGTCCTGAGCTAGATACCATCATTCTTCTCTTCCTTGATAATTCTTTTCTACTTCTGACTCTTGTTCTCTCTCTCTCTCAGGGCATTTTTTTTTTTTTTTTTTTTTTGGCTAGTGCAGCATAACCTCAGGCCTCCTTGCACCATATGACTAATAATAACAATTTTATAAAAATTAATTGGTATGGAAGAGGTTGAAGAAATGTACACCGAAATTGAGAATCTTCTAGATGAGCAGAAAAGCCACTACACTATTATTATGGGAGACTTCAATGCTAAGGTTGGAAAAAGACAAAACAGCGCAGAAAGGGGAACTATAGGAAATTTTGGAATTGGTGAAAGAAATGAAAGAGGTGAAAGACTTGTGGAATTTGCAGAATCTCAAGGACTGTCAGTAATGAACACTTTTTTTCAAGAAAAGGGTGAGCGGAAAGTGGACATGGAAAAGTCCGAATGGATTAACTACTAATGAAATTGACTTCATCCTCACTAACAGAAGATATATTGTGAATGATGTTACCGTCCTGAATAAGGTAAATGTTGGAAATGATCACAGAATGGTAAGATGTACACTTGATATAAATGTAAGAAAGGAAAGGAAAAAACTGACTCGAGTAAATAATACAAAGGTCTTTGAGATAACAGAAGAGGAGAAAAAGCAATATGTACTGGAACTTAAGAACAAGTTTGAGCTTCTGCAGACTGCTGAGGACCAAGATATCGACGAGGAATATTACAACTTTTTGAAAGTGATAAAGCCCAAGAAACCTATAGGGAAAAAGAAATCCAAGGAAGAAAAAATTAGTCAAGAAACACTTGTCATGATGAACCGAAGACGACAAATGAAAAGCAAGAAAAACACTGACAGGGAGAAAATTGAGTATACTGAGTTATGCAAAGCCATTAGAAAGACAGTCAGAGAGGATATAAGAAGATTTAACACAAGAAAAGTAGAACAAGCATTAAGGGCAAACAAAGGACTTAAATCAGCAGCCATGAGCAGTAATACAGAAAGACAAATGATACTGAAACTGAAGAATAGTGATGGTGTACTTATAAACAGCAGAGAAGGCATAATTCAAATAGCAGAAGACTATTATAGAGAATTATACAAGGAACAGGGGAATGATGCCAGAAGTGGGGAAGATGGATTGCAAAGTAGCAACACATACGACATACCCGATATTCTTCCTGATGAGGTAGAACATGCATTGAAGAAAATGAAGAATCAGAAAGCCCCGGGGGAAGATGAAGTTACTGTAGAGTTTTTAAAATTGGGAGGAAGAGACACAACACAAAAACTGGCAAGGCTCTTCACAAAGTGCATTACAAAAGGTGTGACGTCTAAGCAGTGGAATAATGCAATCATAGTTTTGCTGCATAAGAAAGGAGATAAATTGGAAATTATAGACCAATTAGCTTGTTATCCCACAAGTTGTTCACAAGGGTCATTACTAACAGATTAGAAAGAATACTTGATGAGAATCAATGAAAAGAGCAAGCTGGCTTTAGGACAGGATTCTCAACTATGGATCCCCTCCACGTAATATCACAGCTAATGGAGAAAGCAAATGAATATAAAACGCAATTATGCCTGGAATTTGTGGATTATGAAAAGGCATTTGACTCCATACCGCATAAGGCAATGTTTCGGGTACTGGAAAGACAAGGCATTGATACCCTATATATTATGATTTTGAAGAAAATATATGAGTGTGCTACCTCCTTTATTAGACTAGACAAAGACAGTAGGAAATTTAAAATTGAGAAAGGAGTTCGACAAGGAGACACAATATCTCCGAAGCTGTTTACTTCTGTCCTTGAGGAAGCTTTCAGAAGATTAGACTGGTCGCAGAAAGGAGTCAACGTGAACGGAGAGTACCTAAACCATTTACGATTTGCAGGCAGATGACATTGTGGTCATAAGCCACGATCCTAAAGAATTAGAGGAAAATCTTAATCAGTTATGCACAGCTAGTAAGGATTTTGGACTAAAGATGAATATGGCTAAAACAAAAGTAATGATGAACAAGTATGCCACAGAAAGGGAAATAATGATTGAAGGAGCAGTAATTGAAAAGGTGGAGTTGTATACTTATCTTCGACAAGTTATTAGCTGTAATAATGATAAATGGCAGGAAATCAAGAGAAGAATAAATTTTGGATGGATAGCATTCAGGAAATATAGTCACATACTGAAGAGTAATATCCCAGTTTGTCTGAAACGTAAAATAATGAACCAGTGTATACTCCCCACCATGACTTATGGAAGTGAAACTTGGGCACTCACCAAAAGAATGGAATAGAAGCTGAGAACTACACAGCGAAGAATGGAACGAATCTGTTAGAAACTGTTAGATAAGAAGAGAAACACATGGATTAGGCAGTAAAATCAAGTAAAGGACATTCTTATCAAAACTAAAGAACGAAAATGGTCTTGGGCCAGGACACATAGCTCGAAGACATGATGACAGATGGACTAAGAAAATAACAGAATGGTATCCAAAAGGAGCTAGAAGGAAACCTGAAAGACAAAAGCGGAGATGGATATATGAAATTGATGAGTTTGTGGGTAGTAAATGGATGGCCAGTGCTCAAAACAGAAGGAACTGGAAAGTTGCTGAGGAGGCCTTCATCCTGCAGTGGATTGAAAATGGCTGATGATGATGAATTGGTATGGCAATTTCTCTGCTATACCAGGGATAACTGCATTAGTGTTCATTAACATTAAATACACTGAACATCATGATGTAGTGCACAACATGGATATTATAATTTTTCTGTAAATAATTAAATTGATACTCCAATGTACAAAATCACTCATAGGTGTATATTGTTTTGAAGAATTCTCTTTTTCTGGAGTGGCCTAAAGCTAGAAAATAGCCCATGCATTTATATTTTGATTTATTATTATTAAACAAGTAAGAAATAAAGTAAATTTTTTTTTTTTTTTTTTTGCTCCCCTCCAGACAGTCAAGAACAGGATAGGAGATGAAATGAAAGAGTCTTAAGAGATAGATCTCTGCTATAATTTTCTAGTTTTGTACTTTTCTTTTGTATGAATATATAGTATTGTGAAATGTTTATATAAGAAAATTTAGTTATATTTATATAAAAATATAAAGGCATATGTTCCTGATTCCAGATAAAGAAGAAATACAACGAAAACGAAAGAAAATTGCTGAATTTGGAAGAGATTTTCCTCCTATGGGAAGTGGAATTGGGTCATCAGGAGCATTTTCTAGAAATTCTAGTTCATCAGATGTTAACAGTATGCAGCTTCCCTATTACAGTTAGGTTTCCCCACTCATGATATAAATGTTCTAAATATTCATTTATTTTTTGTTAGTATTTTTAATATAAATAAGTAGTTTATGCTAAATTTTCAGTATATTCTGAATAAAAAAAAGGGCAAATATTTTACACAGAGATAAGAAGATAGTAAGTATGCTTAATATATACCCAACGCTAAGTTAATATATGCAATGCATTCTTGGAACTGTACTTTAATTGAATATATATGCTAACTGAACAGCAATTTCCTATATAAACTTGCGTAAATTTCCAAGGTATGTTCCCAAAGATGTGTGAATGATTTGATTTTTCATGCATATATTTTTAATCAGTCCATATTTTCAAAAGCCTTTACATTTTGCTACACAAGAAGTAATCACTAACTGCCAAAACCCATTTTCACATATTTCATAATTGCTCTTTATTTGCTATCTTACTTATATTGAGTAAGCTAACCCTGGCTCATGGGTTATAGCTCATGGGGGGGGGGGGAATTCCTTCCCAGGGGGGAATTTTAGCGTTTCAGGAGGGAATTTGGGACCACAGATTGGCAGACTCAACCTGTTGGAATATTGATATTTCTACAAACTACAAATCTATAGAATATCACACTTTATTGGATGTTACATATTAAATTATAAATAATGATAAATATTTCACTTTTTTATCTTTTTTTTTGGTGCACTTTGAGCCTGCTTAAACCATTCAAGGCCTTGCATGTGCACACAGTCTGCTCAGTAGTGATCAGGGAGAACGCTTCTAGCGACAGTTATGTAAAGTTATGAGGTAAACATAAAATCTTGTACAGTCCGCAAATTAAATTAGTACCTCTCGTATATTTATTCTGCAATATTAGCAGTAGTTGAGGCATAGGATGCAAGAAAGAAAGCTTTATACAGCATTAGCAAAAAAAAAAAACCACCTCCCATTTAACCCATCCAGGGAGTAACCGGATGGATGAAATGTTCCAGCAATCAACTACCCACTGGCTAAAGGCAAACTTCCGCACATCTGTTCTACAACTGTCTTTCTTAAATTTGAATCTATGCCCCCCTCAGGTTCTTAATCTGAGCAAGTGGAAGTATCCCATCAGCATTGAGCCTGCTCAAACCATTCGAGGCCTTGTATACCTCGGTCAGATCATCTCGCAGGTGCCTAGTCTCCAGATGCTGCAACTTACAAAATTTAAGCCTCTCTTGGTAAGAGAACTCCTTTGTTCCTCTCACCAATCTTGTTGCCCTTCTCTGTACTCATTCTAGCAACTCTACATCCTTCCTAAAATGAGGCCTCGAGACCTGTACACAGTACTCAAGGTGTGGCCTGACCATTCTCTTATACAAAGGTATAATCATTTCCTTGTCTCTGCTAGCCGAATTCCTATATATCATTGACAAAACTCCATGACCTGTTCTGGCAGCCCATCTTCACTGCTGAGAGAACGTCATATCCGACTGCACAATTACCCCCAGCTCTTTTCCATTCTCCACCTCCCTGAGTATAGTACCACATTGGTACATTTCTCTTGGGTTACTGCAACCTTTGCATTTGTCAATGTTAAACTTCAGTTGCCACTTCTCAGCCCATCTAACTAACTTTCTGGATTCTGTTGTAGTAGTATTGTCTTTACTATTTTTAACAACCCTGTCAACCCTAGTATCATCTGAAATTTTGGATATTAAGCTTGGTATACCTTAATAAATATAACTTAATAAATAAATCGATATCATTAATAAATACATAAAACAACAATGGGCCCAGCACCCCGAGCCTTGGAGGACTGCACTAATAACATTAGTCCACATAGAGCAGTGTCCACTCTCTGCCATCTCACTCTGACAATCCCTTCATCCATTGCAGCAACTTGCCTTTAATGCCATATTGCTCCAATTTGTACAGCAATCTTCCATGTGAAACAATGTCAAAAGCTTTCCTGAAATCCAAGTATATGATATCAAAATAATTTTTTGCCTCCAGTTCCTTTGAAACCACATTGTAGTATCCAATCAGATAGGTCGGACAAGATTTTCCATTAACAAAACAATGCTGTGTCTGAACTATTAATGCAGTCTTGTCTAGGTGATCCTGCATCACTCCTTTAATCAGTGACACCATTATTTTCCCCGGAACAGAAGTTCACCTAACAGGTCTATAATTATTTGTATCACACTTTGTGAACTCTCTTTGTGAATTGGGGATACATTTGCACAGCGACTTCCCTTGAATCTAAGGATGCTCTCGTAATTATGGCTAATGGTTTGCTTACTTCCCTTGTTGCCTCCTTCAGTATAACTGGATAGATCCCATCCACCCAATCGATAAATTAATTTAATTTATTGATTTTATTAATTTAAAGTATCATGCTCCAAACTAGAGCAGCAAAGCAACAGGCACAAAGTGGCACGAGTGCTGTGACTTGTGGGAGAACTGAGGAGGCCGATTCTCCAGTGCATCACAGCCTAAAAAAATGTGCGACTTGTGAAATGTTTGCCGAACTCTGTGGAACAGAACATGATATTGCCATGGGGGATGTCTCTGTATGTGTGCGATGTAAGGAGGCAACCAGAGAGGGTAATACTCTTGATCTGGTTATCAGCAGTGATCATTCGTGTATTAAGAATTTGCAGATAAAGGAACCACTAGGTGGCAGTGATCACAGTGTACTGATGTGGGATTTACTTAAAGATTTAATTACCATCAGGGGTAAAGGAAAGGGTTTTTGCTTCCGTAAAGGTGAGTACAGTGGTCTCCGACAGTTTTTAAATTCTGTACGGTGGGATCAACTGACGATGTTACCAACAGTAAATTCAAAGTGGGAAGCATTCAAGGAATTAATCGTGGATGTTACTAAAAGTTTCATATCTATTAAGAAATATTGTTCAAGGTTTAGGCTTAAATGGTTATCTGTTGAACTAATGAGACTAGTAACAGAGAAGAAAAATGCATGGGATGCATATAAATTTTCAAGCGACTCAGAAGCCTATGGCAGATATAAGCTAGTCTGTAATCAGGTCACAAAGGAGGTTAGGCAGGTGAAGGCAGATTACGAGAAATCCTTGGCAAAAGATGCTAAGAAAAACAGCAAGGATTTCTTTACTTATATAAACTCTAAAAGGAAGGGGATGAATCTGATTGGTCCACTTGACATCAATGGTTCGAGTGTTGATGATCCTGCTCAAATAGCAAACAAACTGAATGAATATTTTGCATCTACATTCACACTTGACGAATTATTAAGGTTTGAAAATGGCAGAAGGTTATCAAATTGTAGCAGGATACTTAATGATTTTGTAATAACTGAAAGCAAAGTGGAGCAGAAATTGTTGAAGTTAAACATAAGAAAAGCACCTGGGGTGGATGCGATCTATCCAGTTATATATTGAATGAGGCGGCATAGTAACTAAGCAAACCCTTAGCCATAATTATGAGAGCATCCTTGGACTCAGGGGAGGTTCCCATGGACTGGAGATGTGCAAATGTATCCCCAATTCACAAAGGGGGATTGAAGGGTGACACGAGTAATTACAGACCAGTTAGTTTAACATCTGTTCCGGGTAAAATAATGGAGTCACTGGTTAAAGATGCATTGCAGAATCATCTAGACAAGGCTGCAGCAATAATTCAGACACAGCATGGGTTTGTTAAGGGAAAATCTTGTCTGACAAATTTGATAGGATATTATGATGTGGTTACAAAGGAACTGGATGCAAAAAATAATTTTGATATCATATATTTGGATTTCAGGAAAGCTTTTGGCACTGTTTCGCATGGAAGACTATTGTACAAATTGGAGCAGACTGGTATTACGGGTAAGTTGCTATAATGGATAAAAGGACGGTTAAGTGGGAGAAGACAGAGGGTGGTAATCAATGGATGCTGCTCTTCGTGGACTAATGTTATTAGTGGAGTCCCACAGGGTTCAGTGTTAGGTCCACTGTTGTTTTGTATATTTATCAATGATATTGATGAAGGTATATCAGACTTAATGTCGAAGTTTGCAGATGATACAAAGGTTGGCAGGGTTGTTAATGACAGTAATGGCAGTGTGCTACTGCAACAGGATCTAGATAATTTGAGTAGATGGGCTAAGAAGTGGCAACTGAAGTTTAACCTTGACAAATGCAAAGTACTGCATATGGGTAGAAGTAACCCCAGAGAAAGGTACCAACTGTGTGGTACTATGCTTAAGGTGGTTGAAAATGAAAAAGACCTGGGAGTAATTGTGCAGTCAGATAGGAAGTTTTCTGAGTAGTGCAGGCAGGCTGCCAGGGCAGGGTTTTGTCAATGATATATATAGGAATTTTGCTAGCAGGGAGAAGGAGGTGATTGTCCCTCTGTATAAGGCAATGGTCAGGCCATGCCTTGAGTACTCTGTACAGGTCTGGAGGCCTCATTTTAGGAATAATGTAGATTTACTTGAGGTTGTACAGAGAAGGGCAACAAGATTGGTGAGGTGAATGAAGGGATCCTCTTACCAAGAGAGGCTTAAGTTCTGTAAATTGCAGTGGCTGGAGACTAGGCACCTGCTCGGTGATCTGATTGAGGTGTATAAGGCCTTGAATGGGTTGAGCACGCTGAATTCTGATGGGATCCTTCCACTTGTTCAGATTATGAACCTAAGGGGGATAAATTCAAATTAAGAAAAGACAGATGTAGAATAGATGTGCGGAAATTTGCCTTTAGCCAGCGTGTGGTTAATTGCTGGAACAAACTTCCATCTGTTGTTGTGGAAGTTGATAGGTTGAATAAATTTAAGGAGGAACTGGACAGCATTTGGAGGGAATGGTGTGTTTTTTTTTTTTTGTTTTTTTTTGGCTGATGCTGGATAAGCTCATACACTTGCTTTCTTGCATCACATGCCACTACTACTATACCCCAGATGCCTTCCTTATGTTTAACTTCAACAATTTTTCCTCCACTCTGCTCTCAGTTATTACAAAATCATTTAGCTCCCTGTTAGAGTTTGATAAACTTTTGGCATTCCCCTCCTTGAATAACTCCTCGTGTGAATGTAGATGCAGAATACTCATTCAGTTTGTCAGCTATCTAAGCAGGATCATCAACAATCAAACCACCAAGACCAAGTGGACCAATCTGATTCATCCCCTTCCTTCTAGAGTTTACATAAGTAAAGAACTCTTGTCTTTTCTGTGCATTCTGTGCCAAGGATTTCTCTTAATCAGCCTTTGTTTGCCGAACCTCCTTTGACTTTATTACAGACTTGCTTATATCTGCCATAGGCTTCTGTGTCATCTGCTTATTTATATGCATCCCACACATTTATTCTTCTCTGCTACGAGACTCATTAGTTCATCTGATATCCATTTAGGCCTAAACCCTGAAAAGTATTTCTTAGTTGTGATGAAAAGCCTAGTAGCTTCCAAGATTACTGTTCTGTACAGTATAGTAGTAGTAGTGGCAGTGGCATTTGACGCTCTCATAATTATGGCTAAGGGTTTGCTTTGCCGCCTCCTTTAATATAACTGGATAGATTCCGTCCACCCCAGGTGCTTTTCTTATGTTTAACTTCAACAATTTCTCCTCCACTTTGCTTTCAGTTATTACAAAATTGTTAAGTATCCTGCTACAATTTGATAACCTTCTGCCATTTTCAACCCTTAATAATTCCTCATGTGTGAATGTAGATGCAAAATACTCATTTAGTTTGTTTGCTATCTGAGCAGGATCATCAACAGTCGAACCATCGATGTCAAGTGGACCAATCGGATTCATCCCCTTCCTTTTTGAGTTTATATAAGTAAAGAAAACCTTGCCTGTTTTTCTTAGCGTCTTTTGCCAAGGATTTCTTGTAATCTGCCTTCGCCTGCCTAACCTCCTTTGTCACCTGATTACAGACTAGCTTATATCTGCCATAGGCTTCTGAGGCACTTGAAAATTTATATGCATCCCATGAATTTTTCTTCTCTGTTACGAGTCTCATTAGTTCATTTGATAACCATTTAGGCCTAAACCTTGAACAATATTTCTTAATAGGTATGAAACTTTTAGTAGCATCCACGATTAATTCCTTGAATGCTTCCCACTTAGAATTTACTGTTGGTAACATCGTCAGTTGATCCCACTGTACGTAATTTAAAAACTGTCGGAGACCACTGTACTCACCTTTATGGAAGCAAAAACCTTTTCATTTACCCCTGATGGTAATTAAATCTTTAAGTAAATCCCACATCAGTACACTGTGATCACTGCCACCTAGTGGTTCCTTTATCTGCAAATTCTTAATACCTGAATGATCACTGCTGATAACCAGATCAAGAGGATTACTTTCTCTGGTTGGCTCTCGAACATGCTGCTGCAGAAAACAATCATCCAATAAATCCCGAAAAGTCTGACTAGTGTGTGAGTGACCAACCCACAAGTTCCAGTCAATATCTGGGAAGTTAAAATCCCCCATTATAAGACATTCCGATTTACTAGCCCACTCTATTTTTCTGTACAATTGTTCATTGTACTCATTCGAGTCATTAGGCCTATAATAAACTCCTACTCTTATTTTTGCTTTCGCAGTGCTTATGTCACAACAAACTGACTCAACAGTGCACTGTTCATCTATATCAACTGGATGCACTTCTTTTGATTTTATGTTTTTCTTAATTAACAGCATAACACCTCCTCCCTTTCTATCCTGTCTGTCTTTTCTGTACGCATTGTACTCCCCAAATTCCAGTTCAGCATTCCTTATATCTGTGTGACACCACGTCTATCCCAACAGTATCTGCCTTTGATATCTTGACCAACACTTCAAATTCATCAAATTTATTTACTATACTTCTAGCATTGGTATACTCTCCTAGTCCATCGCTTAAATTACAATAATATTAATATACTACATTTTAATGTGTTCCAACTCGATAGCTATGACACCGACTTAATATCCTAGAATTTGGGTTGAGGCCCCAACCATAAACTATCAACTGTGATGCAGCCATCAGTATAGGAAAACATTTTCAAATTTACTCATAGTAGAAAGAACAAATAAATAAGAAATACGTGAAGACGTATTTCTTCCTCCAAGAAAGAAGAAATGTCTTCATGTATTGCTTATTTATTTGTTCTTTCTACTATAAGTAAATATATGAGTTTATATAAGTGAAGGAGTCCTTGCTGTTTTTTTTTTTTTTTATGTAAATCCCAAACACGAGAGGTATTAGAACCTATAGTACTTAGTACCGTGCTTCGGTTGGAGGTTGAGCAGACGAAAGAAGATATTTGTTGACCTTGGACTTGAACTTCTGTAGACTGTAATTTTCAGGAAATATGTATGAATGAAGGTTGATCAGAAAATGGCAGTTGAATAAATAAAAGAGGAAGATGAAAAGTTGGTTCTGTGAGTTTGAAGTTGGACAGTAAATGGATGTTGGCTGGTGGCAGCACATGTTCGGACTGTTTTGAAAGAGAGATCGGGAATTATAGAAGCCAATTCAGAAGAACAATGCCCATGGAAATATCTGTAGAAGAGGCATGCAGCAGAAACATTTATGTCTATGAGACAGCGAGTGGAGAGACTCAGTTAGAGATGAATCATTAAGCAATCGAACTGCCCTCTTTTGAACAGAATCAAGAAGCCTGAGAGAGGTTTTAGGATCACCACCCCAGATGTGAGAACAATATTCCATGGCAGGACGGATTTGCGATTTGTACTGAGTGAACAGCCGTTTGGAAGAAAAGTAACGCCGAGAGCGAAAGAGAAAACCAAGTTTTTTAGATGCAGAGGAAGAAATATTTGTAATGTGCTTGTGCCAAGAGAGATTAGAAGTCAGGGTAACCCCCAAAAGAGATATATCACTTTGCCTAGAAATCGGAGTGTCACCAAAGTTAAGCATAGGAGCAGAAGAATCCTTTTTATGAGATATAAAACAAGACTGAGTTTTAGAAGGGGTGAAATCAACTAAGTTGTCTTTGCCCCACTGGAGAATTACCTGGAGATCGGCATTTAAGGAATTGGTAAGAGATTTTCGAGAAGTTGAAGCTGATTGAGCCAGGCAAGTTTTCTCACAATGGAACGTGGAATGCAATGTGCTATCATTTGGAAAAACTATGGATGGGATTTCTAGTCAATGGAAGAAGGTCATTAATATACAAGAGGAAAAGAGTGGGGGAAAGAACTGAACCTTGGGGGACACCGGCATTAGTGGAGAAGTTAGAAGACAGAGAGCCATCTGCCATCACCCTCAGGAGTGATTGGAGAGAAAACTGGATAACCAATTATAAAAAACAGTTGGCAAACAATAAGATGGAAGAGTGTTTAGAAGACCTTTATGCCAAACACGATCTAAAGCCTTTGAGATGTCAAGAGGAACTGCTTGTGTTTCACCAAACTTTTCCATTGAATTTGTCCATAAATGGGTAACATAAGCCAGAATATCACCAGTGGATCTACACTGACGAAATACATACTGGCGATCATTGATCAGACGGAAGGTTTCTAGGTAGTTTAAGAGTTGACGGTTAATTGATTTCTCCATTACTTTAGAATGAGTAGAAGTAATTGCAATGGGACGATAACTGGATGGGAGGGATTTGTCATCCTTTTTAGAAACTAGCTGGATATGAGCAAACTTCCAAGCAGAAGGAAAAACCCCTTTGGAATAAGAAAGCGAAAAAAGACTGCTAAGAACAGGAGTAAGTTCACGAGCACAGGTTTTGAGAACAAGTGGAGAAATACCATTGGGACCTGGAGATTTCTTAACGTAAAGAGTCGTCAAAATCCTTTTGATGGAAGACCACAGGAGGCATTGAATGGAGCGTGTTGGGAATGGTGAGAGGTGTTTTACCAAAATCATTAATACATGATTTGGAAGAAAAATGGGATGCTAGCAGGTCAGCTTTATCCCTGGCTGAAGTGACAACAAAACCATTTGGTTTGGACAGAGGTTTGAGCAGAGATGGGCAAAAGTTGCATCCAATAGCTTTGGCAAGAGACCAGAATGCTCGGCTACCATTAGGGCAAAAAGCATGTTTTCTACTCTTAGCCTGTTCAAACTCTAGTTTGGACTGATTAATAACTGCTTTACAATTGTTGCGAGCTTTGGTGTAGGCAGAAAATGAAACTGAAGAATTTGAAACAAGCCAATTAAGATATGCAATGTTCTTCTGTTGAATGGCCTTTGGCACATTTATTGGACAACCGAGGTTTAGATAAAAGGTTTAGATAAAAGATATGGAGTCGGGGATAAAGGATTCCATTCCTGCAAGAATAACTTCACTGACACGATCCGAGCAAACGTTGACATCAGATGTTTTGAAACAGTAATCCGTCCAAGGAAAAGAAGAAAGGAAATCTTACAGGTCATCCCATTTTGCATTCTTGTAATGCCAAACAATATGAGGTTGGGAATAGCCATGAGATAAAGGCTCCATTGGAGAAGAGACAATCACCAAGTTGTGATCTGAGGTGCCTAAAGGACCCCTCTCTTTGACCGTGTACTTAAATGGGTTTTTTGTGAGAAAAAGTTCAAGCGTTGTTGGCTGTTTGGTTAGGATTGTTCGGTAATCTTGTACGTAAATGAACAATCTCTGCAAGGTCATTAGCAATTGCAAAAGCCTCAGCATCTTGACCAGCCTGGTCCGTGTTACTAGAAAACGGAAGCCAGCTGGAGTTGTGAACATTAAAATCACCAAAGAAAATTACCTCACTGTTAGGAAAGTTGGACAGGAGAAAGTCAAGTTGCAAAAAGATAAAGTCGAAGAGCTCCAAATGATTAGTGGAGTTGGGAGAACGGTAGAGACAACAGATGAATTTGACACAATGAAGCAGAGAGATTTTAAGCCAGAGAAGATATTCCAAATTACCAAGTCTCTGACAGGGAATATTGGAACGGACATATGCACAAGTACCACCTTTCAGGCGAAAGGAATCATACAGCGAATAATTTGGGCAACTCAGATTAGCAGTAGTTGAATCAACCGATAACTGAGATTCTGTCAGAAAAGTACATGGGGTTTGGCAGACTGCAAGTGGAAATGGACATCGTTGAGATTACAATTGAGACCATGTATATTTGTGAAATGAATTAGAAAGTGTTTGGAAGGTTTAGATCTTTTCGCAGAGAAACTTACTATATTAGTTTGACAATTCATGACAATTCAACCCACTTTTTCTTACTATTCAATAGTAAGAAAAAGTGGGTGGGACATGCTGTATGAAGTAATGAAATTTTTGGATATGGCGTACACGTGGTAAGACTATACCTTGACATAACGTGGCCTCGACAATGCCCACCCCCCCCATACACACTACTTGGACTCCCTCCAGTCACTATCTGACAGAGTAGAGGTAGCAAGATTATACACTAGCTGATCCAGCAGCCTCCTAGAGAGTTACCAATAGGTTCGCTCCGGTGTACTAATTAGCGGCTGGCCTGCGGACACCATTTTAGAGCTGTACCCTCGAAATGTAAGAAAGATTGGATCTCGCCACGATGTTCATCCTAACCTCAAAAGTCATCAATCATACTGCATGATGGAAGAGATGGGGAAGGGTTGACCTGAACTTAGCTCTGGAGACTAAACATGGGTTTCACCACTTCAAGCCTTCATTAAGCAAAGTGGTGGTATTGCACCAGGTGATGAGAGTCATCTACCACCTAGTACTGCCTGGTAACACAGTGGGGCGGAATTCTTCCATGTGGTTTGGGTGCCACATCTCAATCCCTGCTTACGTTGGTTCACACCTGGGTTGTCACCTACCATGTGCTTTTGCATGGAGGTTATACCCAGGATTACTAACAGTCCCACCATCGTGAATGTGCAAGCAGAGGTTTTGTCTGTCACAGACTGTCCGGACTTTGCCGAAATTGGGTCCACTTGGCTTGAGTGTCAGCTGAATATCAGTTCCATCAGCGTGTTAGACTCCCAGGTAGCAAGTACAGCTTGTCTGGCCTATCTGAGAGAATGTCTGTGACAACTTCAAGGACCGAGCATCTTAGCATCCTTTGCCAAAGTTTTCTCATAATATGCCATTGCTTGCCTCACTCCTTTGTGACTTGATTACAGACTAGCGTATATCTACCATAGGCTTCTGTGCCGCCTGAAAATTTATATGCAACCCATGCAATTTTCTTCTCTGCCACGAGTCTCGTTGGTTCATCTGACATTCATTTAGGCCTAAACCTTGAACAGTATTTCTTCCTCCAGGAAGAAGAAATCTGTCTTCACATATTGCTTATTTATTTGTTCTTTCTTCTATGAGTAAATATATGACTTTATAAAAGTGAAGGAGTCGTTCCTCTTTTTGCTGTTTTTCTTAGCATCCTTTGCCAAAGTTTTTTTATAATCTGCCTTCTCTTGCCTAACTCCTTTTGTGACTTGATTACAAACTAGCTTATATCTACCATAGGCTTCTGTGCCTTCTGATAATTTATGTGCATCCCATGCATTTTTCCTCTCTGCCACGAGTCTCATTACTTCATCTAATATCCATTTAGGCCTAAACTTTGAACAGTATTTCTTAATCGGTATGAAAAGTCTAGTAGGCTTCCAAAATTAAATCCTTGAATGCTTCCCATTTAGAATTTGCTGTTGGTATGATCAGTTGGGACCACTGTATAGAATTTAAAAACTTTCTGAGATCACCATAGTCACCTTTACGAAATCAAGACTCTTCCCTTTACCCGTGATGATAGTTATATCTTTAAACAAATCCAACATCAGAACGCTATGATCACTGCCACCTAGTGGTTCCTTTATCTGCAAATTCATAATGCATGAATAATTGCTGATCACAACCCGATCGAGAGTATTAATCTCGTTGGTTGCCGCTGAAACATGCTATTGCAGAAAACAGTCATCCAATTCCACGAAAGTCTTACTAGTGTGCGAGGGACCAACCCATAAGTTCCAACCAATATCTGGGAAGTTAAAAATCCCTATTATCAAACATTCGGGTTTACTGGCCCTCTCTATTTCTCTGTACAATCATTCATTGTACTCATTAGACTCAGTAGGCCTATAACACACTCCTATATTTTAAAGTAATACCATAATCAAATTGCATTCACTCTGTGTGAGATATCTATCTGTTTAATAGAAGCCATATAGCACCTTAAGATGTTGTAATTTCCTGTTCTGAAATTATAACCAATTAGTGTAGAAGGAAGTGATCCACTGTAGAACTCTGTGATCACTTCCTTCTACAGGTTTGTGTACTGCCAGCTCTATTATGTCATCTGGTTCATGGTTATATGCAAGGTATAATAGTGGCAAAAACTCTTGCATCACCTTTGTTTTAATATATCCCATCTCTGCAAAACAGATTCCTTCTACCTACAAGTTCTGGCCAAGTTGATAAAAATTTCCCCCCAAAAGCCCTGCAGTCTTGAAGGACTTGGGTTAATCCACAAGGCTTTCAGCATATAATCACTCCTATCATGCCTGGGCAGATTTGCAAACACATAGACATTCTGATCTAACTTGCAGCATTTCTTCATCATGGTCCTATATTTGTTTAACAAATCATCAGATCATGTGCTGAATATCATTAGCCCTCACATGAATAATAATATTCTCTTTACCCTACTTTAAAATCTGACAGTCTGTTGGTGACATCATTAATTGTTGCTCCTGGCAGAATTTGTGACAAGATTTTTTGTTAATTTTTTTAATGTTAAAGTAGTAGTAGTAGTAGTACTACTACTAGTACTAGTAGTGGTAGTAGTGGCATGTTATGCAAGAAAACAAGTGTGTATGAGCTTATCCAGCATCAGCCAAAAAAAAAAAAAAAAAAAAAAATCACACTATTCCCTTCAAATTCCTGTCCAGTTCCTCCTTAAATTTATTTAACCTATCAACTTCCACAACAACAGATGGAAGTTTGTTCCAGCAATTAATCACCCGCTGGCTAAAGGCAAATTTCCCCACATCTATTCTACCTCTGTCTTTTCTTAATTTGAATTTATACCCCCGTACGTTTGTAATCTGTACAAGTAGAAGGATCCCATCAGAATTCAGCGTGCTCAACCCATTCAAGGCCTTATACACCTCAATCAGATCACCGCGCAGGTGCCTAGTCTCCAGCCACTGCAATTTGCAGAACTTAAGCCTCTCTTGGTAAGAAGATCCCTTCATTCCCCTCACTAACCTTGTTGCCCTTCTCTGTACACGCTACATCCTTCCTAAAATGAGGCCTCCAGACATGTACTCAAGGCATGGCTGGACCATTGCCTTATACAGAGGGACAATCACCTCCTTTTCCCTGCTAGCAAAATTCCTATATATCATTGACAAAACCCCATGACCTGAGATGGCAGCCTGTCTGCATTGCTCAGGAAACTTCATATCTGACTGCACAATTACTCCCAGGTCTTTTTCATTTTCTACCACCTTAAGTGTAGTACCACACAGTTGGTACGTTTCTCTGGGGTTACTTCTACCCATATGCAGTACTTTGCATTTCTCAAGGTTAAACTTCAGTTGCCATTTCTTAGCCCATCTGCCCAAATTTTCTAGATCCTGTTGCAGTAGCACATTGCCATTACTGTCATTAACAACCCTGCCAGGTTGGCAGGGTTGTTAAACTTTGACACTAAACCTGATATACCTTCATCAGAATCATTGATAAATATACAAAACAACAGTGGACCCAACACCGAACCCTGTGGGACTCTACTAATAACATTAGTCCACGAAGGGCAGCACCCATTGATTACCACTCTCTGTCTTCTCCCACTCAACCATCCTTTTATCCATTGTAGCAACTTATCCTTAGTACCATTCTGCTCCAATTTGTATAATAGACTTCCATGCGCAACAGTTAAAAGCTTTCCTGAAATCCAAATAGATGATATCAAAATTATTTTTTGCATCCAGTTCCTTGGTAACCACATCATCTATCAAATTTGTCAGACAAGACTTTCCCTTAACAAACCCATTCTGTGTCTGAATTATTGCTGCAGTCTTGTCTAGATGATCCTGCAATGCATCTTTAACCAGTGACTCCATTATTTTACCCGGAACAGAAGTTAAACTAACTGGTCTGTAATTACTCGTGTCAAAGGATATCAGAAGTTTGATAAACTTCTGGTATCCTCTCCCCTAAAGAATTCCTCATATGTGTATGTAGATATAAAGTACCTATTCAGTTTGTCAGCCAGACAGGGTTATCAGCAGTTAACCCATTGACATCATCTGGGCCAATGTAATTCATTTCCTCTGTCTACTGTTAATATAAGTATAGAAGTCTTTTCTGCTTTTCTTTGTATTTTTTGCCAGACATTTTTCATAAACTGCCTTAGCTTGAATAGCCTCCTTTTTGACTTAATTACAGCCTAATTTATATATATCTGTAGGATTATCGCACATATAAATTTGCTTTATATATGCCATAATCCTAATTTATCCTAATTTATATACACCGATGAACCAAAACATTATGACCACTGACCTAATATGATGTTGGTCCTCCAAGTGCAGCTGAAACAGCTTGTACCTGGCGAGGCATGGATGCTACAAGATTTCTAAATGTGTCTTGTGGTATCTGGTACCAACACGTAACCAGCAGATCCTTTAACTCCTGTAAGGTCCGTGGTTGAGACATTGCGGTCAGAGTTACTATTCCAACACAATCCACAGATGCTCGATGGGATTGATGTCTGGGGAATTTGGAGGCCAGGGCAATACCTGGAAGTCTTCCTCATGTTCCGCGAACCAGTCTCGAAAAATCTGGGTGGTGTGACATGACACATTATCCTGCTGAAGGTGGCACCACCAGAGGGGAAGACCATTGTCACAAAAGGGTGTACTTGGCCAGCAATGATGTTTAGGTATGTGGTAGACATCAGAGTGCCCAGCACATGGATGACTGGACCCAGAGTATCCCAGCAGAACATCGCCCAAAACATGACACTGCCGCCACCAGCTTGTTTTTGTCCCATGGTGCATCCAGGTGCCATCACTTCCCCAGGTAAATGATGCACGCATACTTGGCTGTCCACACGGTACAACAGGAAACGTGATTCATCAGACCAGACGACCTTCTTCCAATCACTCAAGGTCCAGTTTCGATGCTCGTGTGCCTATTGTAGGTGCTGTCACCGGTGAACCGTGGTTAGCATGGGCACTCGGAGAAGCCTGCAGCTACACAGCTCCATTTTCAGCAGGGTTCGATGTACTGTTTGTGTTTTGACACATTACTCCCGTCACAGCATTCCAATTACCGGCAAGATGCGCAACAGTTGCTCTTCTGTTGCCACATACCATCTGGGAGATCCTTTGCTCACCTGGTGCATCGATGAGCCGTGGTCGTCCAACACCTCGTCGGCGGTTCGTGGGTTCCCCTCCTCGAACTACTTTCGGTGGGTACTAGCCACGTCCAACCGTGAGCATCCTACGAGCTGTGCCATTTCAGATATGCTCTGACCCAGTCATCTGGCCATTACAATTTGGCCTTTGTCAAACTCGTTTAAGTTCGCTGCGTTTTCCAGAACAAGAGTAACACAGATTAACGGAGCTTAGTATCAGGTATTTTTTATACCATGTCCCAACCCGTGCACATGTCATAGTTCACCTGCAATTGCTTCGATTTGCATAACAACATCGGTGTACATCTCTTCACTTTTCTTCTCTGCCACATGTCTCAATAGTTATCTCACATCCATTTAGGTCAAAGCCTTGAACAGTATTTCTTTGTTGGTATGAAAAACCTAGTAGTTTCTTTGTTTACTTTGCCAAATACTTCTCATTTAGAATTTGATCTTGGTAGCATCATCAGTTGGTCCCACTGCATGCAATTTAAAAACTGTAGGCAGCCCCGAGTGCCAAGTGTTTCTTGTGATCAGGCGATTTCTCTGCGATTATAAAGTGATTTCTAAAGTGATAAAGTGATACATATTTCTAGAGTTTAAAGTTAATTCTCAATTGTATATATATATAGTTGCTGAAAAGTATCAGCTCAAAGGTTCCTAAGAAAGGAAAGCCACCTTTCTTGATATCCTAGTCCTACTAACCACTAATCTACTTCCGCTTGGTCACTAGGCGGTGGCGGAAACCTGGGAGGAACAGCTCTCACTCCCTGGGCTAAAAGGAGCAAACACGAATGAGACGATTATGACAAAAAAAAAAAAAAAAAGGATGTGACCGTTTTGTGCACCTTCCTTTTTTTCGTCCTTCATTCTTCGGCAGAACAGCCATTAGAAAAACTCTTGCCATTTGTCATCCAGAAATGTCTAGTTTGGCTGGAACACCAAAAACTGTCAAGCGACTGAAATCAAGCAACATTCTAGTTGAGACAGCAAATCCAAAACATACAGAAAGGCTGCTTCAAATGACAACTTTTGGTGGGATCGTGGTTAAGGTCTCTCTCCCCATAATACTCTAAACACATCAAAAGGAGTAATTTCTGAATGGGACCTTATCAGCTTCTCCAAAGAAGAAATTAAAAATGAGCTGGAAGATCAAGGTGTCATAGATGGGAGAAAGATTAAAGTAGCTAGAGATAGGACACTAACCCCAACCAGAAATCTCATACTGACCTTTAACACAACCAAACCACCTACATCAGTGAAGGCTGGATATCTAAATTGTAACATCAGACCATACATTCCGAATCCTCTTCACTGCTTTAAATGCCAAAAGCATGGTCATTCACAAATGACATGCTGTGGAGTTGCCATCTGTTTCAACTGTGGTTCTTGGGAACACACTGATTATAACTGTCCAGCAGAGCAACCGATATGTCCAAACTGCAAGGGAGATCATTCCACAGATACAGATATATAAAGTGGAATATTTTGTAACGTACTAAGAAGTCTAGAAAACTGTACTCCTGACTACATAAACAGACCCTCCTATGCACATGTCGGCATACAATTGAGACCCAAACAGATTTCACAATTTGTCCAAAGAAGTCGATTTCAGACTGGACATGAGCACTACTTATAACATCCCAGCAAAAACAAAAAAGCGAAACTCACAAACACACCACTATCTGTACCTCCCAATGCAAAACACTCACAAATGAAAGATCATAAAAAAAAAAACGTAACGTCATAAGCCAAAAGTCAATGGAATAAATAGACACAGAAGTGACCAATCAAGCAGACAAATCAGTATTAGAGATTTTTGCGGAAGAATATATGGATACCGGTAAACCATATTTTCCAAAGGAAAAACCTAAGTTAGAAAAGCTTAAAGCAACGTCTAGGAAACAGTCTGACATCTCGTCCAAAACCAAATAATGGGAACTATAATCCAGTGGAACTGCAGAAGATTCCGCAGTAATATACATGATATATATGATTGTACAGCATACCCTGCTGTGTCTTTGCCTGCAAGAAACATATCTCAGACCTCAAGACTCCCCCAAAAGTAAAGAACTATATCACATACCATAAAGACAGAGTAACAGCGGTGTGGCCAATGTTGGTGTGGCAATTCTGGTAAATTTACACTTTCCTTTCCAGTTTCTTCTACTTAACACAACCCTCAAAGCGGTGGCAGTGTGCATTGCCACTAAATCTCTCATAACCATTATAACAATTTATGTTCTCCCAAACCAGAAATTACTACAAGAAGATTTAGAAGATATACTAATTCAGTTACCTCCCCCTTCTGTATACTGGGAGACCTCAGTGGACACAGCCCTTTGTGGGGTAACATAGCTAATGAGTGGGATAACATAGGGCGGAGAGTAAAACTAACTGAAAAATTGATAGAACAGAATAACTTAACCCTGTCGAACGACGGCACTCATACATACTTTCATCTTCCATCAGGAAACAGCACTGCAATTGACCTATCTATATGCTCTCCAATGTTATTTCCAATACTTGATTGGTCAGTTCACAGAGATCCTCTCAGCAGTAATCACTAATCGATAATTATTACCATGGCATTAGGAACCATGTATAAGTCACGTAGAAATTCCAGATGGAAAATAAATGAAGCGGATAGGAAAATGTATAAATCCATTGCATCCAAAATCATGGTGGAATGAAGAATGCTTACAAGCTAAAAGAGAGAGAAATAAAACCTGAAATAATTTTCGAAGATGTCCCACCAGAGAACCTTAAATATTATTCAAAAAGGCATGAGCAAGAGCCAGATATGTTAGAAGAGCCAGTAGGAAAGCATCCAGGATAAAATTTGCATCCACATTAACAAGTTCTACACAGGGGCTCACATCTTGTGAGTATGAGGGTTGGCAAACCCAGGGTCCTGAGCTGGATATCATCATTCTTCTCTTTCTTGGTGATTCCTTTCTCCTTTCTACTTTTCTCTCTCTCTCTCTCTCTCTCTCTCATATATATATATATTTTTTGACTGGTGCAGCATAAGCCTCAGGCTTCCTTGCACCATATGGCTAATAATAATAATCTCAAACTGTCTGGAATAAAATCAGCAAAATGGATGGCAGATACCAGATTAATCCACCTCAAATCCTAAACTGTAATGGACAGATCACTGCACAGCCTTCAAAAATAGCCAATGCACTGGCTGAAACCTTTGCCAAAACATCAGCAACCACCTCGATGGTTCGACTGTTGATGATCCTGCTCAGATAGCAAACAAACTGAATGAGTATTTTGCATCTACACATGAGGAATTATAGATTTGAAAATGGCAGAAGGTTATCAAATTGTAGCAGGCTACTTAATGATTTTGTAATAACTGAGAGCAAAGTGGAGGAGAAATTGTTGAAGTTAAACATAAGAAAAGCTCATGAGGTGGATGGGATCTATCCAGTTATATTAAAGGAGGCGGCAAAGCAACTAAGCAAACCCTTAGCCATAATTATGAGAGCATCCTTGGACTCGGGGAGGTTCCCACGGACTGGAGATGTGCAAATGTATCCCCAATTCACAAAGGGGCATCGAAGAGTGACACAAATAATTACAGACCAGTTAGTTTAACTTCTGTTCCAGGTAAAATAATGGAGTCACTGGTTAAAGATGCATTGCAGGATCATCTAGACAAGACTGCAGCAATAATTCAGACACAGCATGGGTTTGTTAAGGGAAAGTCTTGTCTGACAAATTTGATTGGTTATTATGATGTGGTTACAAAGGAACTGGATGCAAAAAATAATTTTGATATCATATATTTGGATTTCAGGAAAGCTTTTGACACTGTTGCGCATGGAAGACTATTGTTCAAATTGAAGCAGAATGGTATTAAGGGTAAGTTGCTACAATGGATAAAAGGATGGTTAAGTGGGAGAAGACAGAGGGTGGTAATCAGTGGGTGCTGCTCTTCGTGGACTAATGTTATTAGTGGAGTCCCACAGGGTTCGGTGTTGGGTCCACTGTTGTTTTGTATATTTATCAATGATATTGATGAAGGTATATCAGGCTTAATGTTGAAGTTTGCAGATGATACAAAGGTTGGCAGGGTTGTTAATGACAGTAATGGCATTATTCTACTGCAACAGGATCTAGATAATTTGGGCAGATGGGCTAAGAAGTGGCAACTGAAGTTTAACCTTGACAAATGCAAAGTACTGCATATGGGTAGAAGTAACCCCAGAGAAACGTACCAACTGTGTGGTACTACACATAAGGTGGTAGAAAATGAAAAAGACCTGGGTGTAATTGTGCAGTCAGATATAAAGTTTTCTGAGCGATGCAGACAGGCTGCCAGGGCAGGTCATGGGGTTTTGTCAATGATATATAGGAATTTTGCTAGCAGGGAAAAGGAGGTGATTGTCCCTCTGTATAAGGCAATGGTCAGGCCACGCTATGAGTACTGCGTTACAGGTCTGGAGGCTTCATTTTAGGAAGGATATAGATTTGCTTGAGCGTGTAGAGAAGGGCAACAAAATTGGTGAGGGGAATGAAGGGATCCTCTTACCAAGAGAGGCTTAAGTTGTGCAAATTGCAGTGGCTGGAGACTATGCACCTGTGCGGTGATCTGATTGAGCTGTATAAGGCCTTGAATGGGATGAGCACACTGAATTCTGATGGGATCCTTCCACTTGTTCAGATTACGAACCTAAGGGGGCATAAATTCAAATTAAGAAATTACAGATGTAGAATAGAAGTGCCGAAATTTGCCTTTAGCCAGCGGGCGGTTAATTGCTGGAACAAACTTCCATCTGTCGTTGTGGAAGTTGATAGGTTGAATAAATTTAAGGAGGAACTGGACAGGCATTTGGAGAGAATGGTGTGTTTTTTTTTTTTTTTTTTTGGCTAATGCTGCATAAGCTCATACACTTGCTTTCTTGCATCACATGCCACTAGTACTACTACTACTACCTCATATACTCCCAGTTTTCAAATATACAAAACAATAATAGAAAGGCACAAACTGAATTTTTCTACAAGAAATGATGAACAATACAACCTTCCATTAACTTTCCAGGAATTGTAAACAGTTCTATCACAGACAAAGCAAAGCACTGTAGGTCCAGATCAAATTCACTACATGATGATAAAGGAATTTGACGACCAATCCCAAATGGCATTACTTGAATTGTACAACAAAATTTTCCTAGAAAGCAGTTTCCAAGTAGTTGGCATCATGCAATAATTCTAGCTATCCCAAAACCGGGAAAGGATCTCTCTAGCCCAGGAATCTACCATCCACGTTCTTTAACAAGTGGCCTAGGCAAAGTTATAGAAAAAATTATAAATGCTCGTTTAACATGATTTTTAAACAGAAATAACCTTCTTCATCCCAGTGCAGCATGGTTTCAGGAAAAATCGTTCAACACTAGATTTACTTATAAAATTAGAAAGCGTACAGAATGCTTTCATCTAAAAGGAACATCATGTCATAATCTGTTTCAATATAGAAAAAGCTTACGATAGAGCATGCCGTTATGGGATTCTCCAAAACCTATACCTCCTTGGATTTACTAAATATATCCAAAATTTATTACAACACATAACATTCCAAGTTAGGCTGCAGACAACCCTTTCAAAGATTTTCACTACCCTTTTTTTCTATTAAAATAAATACCATAACTGAGAACATTCCAGGAACGTTGATGCAGCTTTATATGTTGATGATTTCAGTATTTTCTACCTTTCAGAATATGAGAATCATAGAATGGCAGCTACAAGGGACAATAAACAAAATAAGAAAATGGGCTCAAACAAATGGCTTCTGGATTTCCACACAAAAAACTGCGTGTTTACACTTCTGTAGAAAACGAAACCTGCACCCTGATCCTGAACTGAAACTTGACGGACATATGATCCCAGTAGTACCACGTATAAGATTCTTAGGACTTCTCTTGGATAAGAAACTAACATTCTTTGAGCACATTAAACAACTCAGACTTTTGTGCTTAAAGAAACTAAACGTTCTCAGAGTTTGTTCCGCAACAACTTGGGGAGTAGATCGATATACACTTCTGAAACTTTATCGAGCAATAGTTCGTTCCAAACTAGATTATGGAGCACTTGTTTACGACTCAGCGAAACGAAGTGCACTGAGGTGGTTAGACACCATACACCACAGTGCACTCCTTCACTACAGCTGAGACGACAGAACTTGTTATTAAACTACGCTGTCAAGATAAAATCTGTTGTTGATCATCCAAATAGAGAATTACTGTTTTCATCTAACTGGGAATGCATATACCAAGCACACCCACAAATGAATCGACCTGCCAACATCCATCTAAAAGATTTGTTGCTATGCTGAGAGATTAATTATGACACCGTAGCTACTATGATTACACAGACCATTCCACCATGGTGTTTAGTTCAACCCATATATGATGTATTTTCAAACCTTGGGGAAAACAATTTTATCAAGAATAAACTACCAGCAACTTCATGCAGCATACACAGAACAATATGAACATCACACGTTTGTATATACAGATGGGTCAAAAACAGACTTGTGTAGGAGCTGCGATTCACTTTGAAGATTGTACTCTCATCCAACAACTCCCAAAAGAATGTGCTGTTTTTACTGCCGAATTACAAGCCATTTTGATAGCCATGAACCAAATTAAATATAAACAGATAGCAAACAACATAATTTTATGTTGTTTGCTATCATAACCCTACAGATCCAATATTCAAATTCAAAGCTGTTACAAAGAAATTGCAATATTAGGTTCTGCTGGATCCCAGGCCACACAGGAATAACTGGAAACGAAAGAGCAGAGATAGCAGCAAGAGAAGCTGCCACATCTGACTATGCCTTTTGCTCAATACCATATACCAATTACAAGTCCTTAATCCACCAAAACAATGGCAACAATACTGGCAAGATCAAACTAACAACAAGCTTTGTGTAATTAAACAAACACTTTGACCATGGACTACTAGCTGCTTAGTGTCTGGATCGGCAGATCCAGACATGAAGAAGTGATCCTTGCTCAACTGCGAATCGGGCATACACACATGACTCATTCTTACCTGCTCAGAAGTGAAGACCCTCCTCAATGCCATAACTGTCAAGTTCTGCTCACCGTACATCACTTCTTGGTGAACTGTTCAAGATTTAATGGAGAATGTATATGAGCTTTTCAAACAAATAAATTCACAAAACAATCTAATGCTTAAAACAATTGTAGATGACCAGCCAAATATTAACAACGTTTTCTGTTTCCTTAAGTTAATCGAATACTCCCAAAACATAAAAATTAATAACATACCATTTATGAAAAGCTACAAAATTATAAAGTAAAATCTTGGCTTCCTTCTGAACCACATAAAGAAAAATGTTGGACTACAAAACTCTTTCTAACATAGACTAGGTGCATTATAGCCTAAGCTGCTCTTGCGCCAATCTCTCAAACAACAACCACCATTGTAGTCACCCTTACAAAAGCAAAAGCCTTTCACTTTAGCCTTGATAGTAGTAGTGCCTTTAATTAAATTCCACATTAGTATACTGTGATAGCTGCTACCAAGTGTGTCTTTTACCTGCAGATTCTTAATCCATGAAGAATCACTGCTGATAACCAGATCAAAAGTGTTGCTTCCTCTTCTTGCCTCTCTAACATGCTACTGTAGAAAACAGTTATCCAGGAACTCTACAAAAGTTTTGCTAGTGTGTGTTAAAATTCCCCCGTTATGTTAAAAGTTAAAATCCCACATTGTGAGACATTCTGATTTTCTGACATGTTCATTTCTAAAATTAGTTCATTTTCATTTCTAAAACCATTTCTAATTTTATTTCAAAATTTACTCTAATTAAACTTTAATTTGCCATTTTTAGAATCGTTTTTACATAATTAACATATTCATGAATTTAAAATAAAAATAATTTTGAAAGAATGAAAATCAGTTGAATTTACAATTAGCAATGACTGTATATCAAAGAAAATTTTAAAGACATTAAAAGAGTCAATTTTTCACAATAAATTTTAATAATTCATGAGAAATGTAAGATTTAATGAAGGCTTAAAAGGCAGTATAAGATGCTTTTATGATTTTGTACTGAAACTATATAAAGATTATTTTAGAAATGAATCAAAAATTGTGTCAGTACTTGTAAACTAAACTTATATGCTTCAACATTAAATTAACTTGACTTTACACTGACTCCAAAAACAGTTCAACTTTTGAACACTTTATTTGATGACTGTTCTTGACAATAACACAGATCTATCAAATGCTAATAGCACTGCTAACTTTGTTGAAACATTTTCAGTCACATTTGATGTATTTTGGGCATAGGATTTAAGAGGTAATGTGTGCAACTTCTTGTATAACTGATCGTTTAGATCAGTGTTTCCCAACCTTTTTCGAGTCGCGACTGCCTTTTATAATAGCCAAGCAACCTGTAACCCCCCCTCCACATTTGCATAAAAAGGCATTTTTAATAGGGTAAATAAAACACATTAAAAATTGATTTTTCAGAATATAATTCTAACCTAATATTTAACGTGATGGTTGTACTTGCATCTGGGCAACCAGCTTCAAAATTTGCAGCTGAGTGTTTGTTAAAGCCAACCTCGTGTAATCCTCAACTTCAGTCTGTTTCTTGTCTTTTGTTGATATGAAGGAGCGTTGAATATCCACTCTCGCAGAGATATGTAGAGGCAAATGGAAGTAAAACTTGAAAGGCAAGCATGGTGACATTTCGATATAATTGATACATAGCACACCAGAACCGAGTCAGCAATTTTTCGTAAAACAAATTATGTGCTGAGGAATCGTTCTGCAGATCCAAGAATTCATCCTGTACTTAATCGGGAATGCTGGCTACATTTAGGGAAGCAAAGAATGGGTTTCATACCAGTGCAGCTGCTTCTTCTGTAAGCTCACTGCTGAAATTCCTTTTCAGGGAATTCAAGGTGCCCAGTAATCTCCTTCAGATTCTCATCCATTTCACCTTCAGATTCCTCTACCACATTGCAGAGTTTTTCAAACATGGCAATGTTTCCAAGACTTAATTTCTGACGCCAGTTTTGCAGCTTGGATACAAATGCCTGAAGATTGTCTTGAAATTGGATAATGTGTCTATTCAGGAATGGACTGGGTAAACTGAATTGTAATGGAATCCTTCTTTTGCTCAGTCTTTACACGAACAGGGCATAAATTGAAACTGAAGGAGGATGGTTGGAGAGTAGATGTATAGAATTTTTTTTTTCAACCAGCGGGTAGTCCATTGTTTTAATTAACTCTGGTCTACTATAAATTTAAAGAACTGATCTGTTAGAAGAGATGGACAGGTGAAATTTGAAGTTCTTGTGTTTTTTTTTGCTGATGCTATAGAAGCATGCTTTCTTATCATTTGCTGCTGCTGCTTACTACGTCAACAACAACGGCTGCACTTAAAGTCACTTATAACCAAGGCTTAAGACAAAACGATCAACCTTGTCTATGACCATCCTGGAGTATAAATAAAAAGTTGATTCATTTTATTTTATTATGCTCATACTCACAACTGTAGTGTGACTTATGTGCCTTTTAGCATTAGCAAAGGCATAAAAAAAAAAAAAGGTAAAGCGTAGCCATTATCAACTCACTGCAGGATGGAAGTCTCCTCAACAATTCATGCTGACAGAAATGGACCATAATCTGCCACGCTGGTCCAGTGCGGGTTGGCAGATCGACCGTATTCAGCAGTCAGGGGCTTGAACCCCCGGTCTACTCAAAGAGCATGTGCTACTGCACTCCTGCTCCTGACCACTCGGCTACGGATATGATGCAAAAAAGCAAGCTTATATAGCATCAGTCAAAAAACAACAACAACAAAAAAAAACCTTCCCATTTCACCAATCCATTTACTTCAAATTCTTGTCTAATTGTGCCTTGAACTTATTTAATTTTTCAACCTTCACTATGACCGATGGAAGTTTGTTCCAACTATCAACCACCCGCTGGCTAAAGAAGAATTTTTGCACGTATATTCTACAATTGTCTTTCCTCAATTTGATGAATTTATGTCCCCTCAGGTGAATAATCTGAGCAAGAGGAAAAATACCATCCGCATTGAGCTTGCTCAAACCATTCAAGGCCTATACACCTCAGTTAGATCACCTTGCAGGTGCCTAGTCTTCAGAACCTGCAATTTGCAGACTTAAGCTTTTCTTTGTAACACCAATCCTCTGTTCCACTCACCAATCACATTGCCATTCTCTGTACCCGTTCCAGGAGCTCTACATCCTTCCTAAGATGAGGCCTCCAGAGACCTGTATGCTGTACTCAAGGTGTGGCATGACCATTGCCTTATACAAGGGAACAATCACCTCCTTATCCCTTCTAGTGGCGCCTCCGTAGCCAGGTGGGAAGGAGCAGCAGTGCGTAGAACACGCTTCTTGATTAGATTGGGGTTCGAGCCTGTCACCACCAAATACGGAGGATGCGGAAAGGTCAGGGACTGACCACCGCATATTCCCGGAGCAATATGGCCTTAGTTGCTAATGCTCCTAAAAACCAAATAACAAATCCCTTCTAGCAAAATTTCTGTATATCATTGACAAGACACCATGAGCTCCTCTTGCAGCCTGTCTACATACTACACTTCTCAAAAAACTTTGTATCTTTCTGCACAATTACCCCCAAGTCCTTTTCATTCTCTACTACCCTGAGTGTAGTGCCAGACAGTTGGCACGTTATTCTGGGGCTACTGCTACTCATATGCAGTACTTTGCATTTGTCAATGTTAAACTTCAGTTGCCACTTCTCAACCCGTCTACCCAATTTTTCCAGATCCTGTTGCAGCAGCATACTGTCATTACTGTTATTAACAACCCTCCCAACCTTCATATCATCTGCAAACGTTGACATTAAGCTTGATACACCATCATCAATATCATTGATAAATATACTAAACAACAATGGGCCCAACACCGAACCCTGAGGGACACCACTAATAACATTAGTCCAAGTAGATCAGTACCCATTGATCACCACTCTGTCTTCTCCCACTCAACCATCCTTTTATCAATTGTAGCAACTTGCCCTTAATGCCACACTGCTCCAATTTGTACAGTAGTCTTCCAGGTGCAACAGTATCAAAATTATTTTTTGCATCCAGTTCCTTTGTGATCACATCATATCATCCAATCAGATTTGTAAGACAATTAATTAATCTCCCCCTGAACAAAACCATGCTGTGTCAGAACTGTAACTTCAGCCTTGTCTAGATAATCTTGCCGTGCTTGTTTAACCAGTGACTCGATTATTTTCCCCAGAACATAAGTTAAACTAACAGGCTTGTAATTACTCATGTCCCCCTTTGATAGTTTCCATGATATTTCACACTAAAATGTCCGATCTCTTGAAATTACAAAGTGACCTTGACAGCTAGGTATTGCATTGTGATCAGCACAATGTACTGACTGCCTGAAAAGTATGGTCATGCTATTCGTTGTGCACAGATTAATTTTCTATTATGTGTTAACATTTTGTATTAAACAAATTTTTTCAATATGAGAATGGTTTGCAATCTCCTTTGTTATAAATGATAAGTTTGTTTAAAATGAGTATTATTTTCTTTTATTCTGTTTCTTCTGTAAATTATTTCTGAATAAATTCAATCCTTTGAATCTTTATTTTTTTGCTGTTGTAGGTGAACAAAGCCCACATATTCCAAATTATCAAAGGGGAACTGATGTTGATAATTTACCGTATGAAATTCATTCACCTTCGCCATTCCCATTGTTGGATGAAACTTTTGGTCTTAATAATATGTCTTCAGATCCACTACTTAGTTTTGCAAATAGTAAGTGACCTGGCATTTCTAAATTGTTAAAACACAAATTTTATTGAAAGATTTACAATTTTTATTCCAGTAAATTTTAATGCATTGAGAAAAGGAAATAATTAATTTTTCATATAGACTTAATGTGATGTACTAGTAAAACTTTGGAATACAAAAGTACATCAAGGGTGTCAAGACTAATACGCAGGATTTCTAAGAGGTACAAGCTAAAGGTTATAATAATTTATGCACCAACATCGAGCCATGATGATGAAGAGTTTGAAGAAATGTTCACAGAAATTGAGAGTCTTCTAGATGAGCAGAAAACCCACTACACTATCATTATAAGGGACTTCAATGCAAAGGTTGAAAAAAGACAAAACAGTGCAGAAATGAAATTTTGGAATTGGTGAAAGAAATGAAAGAGGTGAAAGACTTGTGGAATTTGCAGAATCTCAAGGATTGTCAGTAATGAACACTTTTTTCAAGAAAAGGGTGAACAGAAAGTGGACATGGAAGAGTCCAAATCGACTTCATCCTCTAACAGAAGATATATCGTGAATGATGTTACCGTCATGAACAAGGTAAATGTTGGAAGTGATCACAGAATGGTAAGATGCACACTTGATATAGATGTAAAAAAAGAAAGGAAAAAACTGACTTGAGTAAATAATACAAAGGTCTTTGAGATAACAGAAGAGGAGAAAAAGCAGTATGTACTGGAACTTAAGAACAAGTTTGAGCTTCTGCAGACGGCTCAGGACCAAGATATCGACGAGGAATATTACAACTTTCTGAAAGTGATAAAGCCCAAGAAACCTATAGATAAAAATAAATCCAAAGAAGAAAAAATTAGTCAAGAAACACTTGTCATGATGAACCGAAGGTGACAAATGAAGAGCAAGATAAATACTGACAAGGAGAAAATTGAGTTATGCAAAGCCATTAGAAAGAGACTCAGAGAGGACATAAGAAGATTTAACATAAGAAAAGTAGAACAAGCATTAAGGGAAAACAAAGGACTTAAATCAGCAGCCATGAGCAGTAATTCAGTAAGACAAATGATACTGAAACTGAAAAATAGCAATGGTGTACTTATAAATAGCAGAGAAGGTATAATTAAAATAGCAGAAGACTATTATAGAGAATTATACAAGGAGCGAGGAAATTATGCCAGAAGTGGGGAAGATGGATCGCAAATTAGTAACACGTATGACATACCTGATGAGGTAGATCATGCGTTGAAGAAATTAAGAATCAGAAAGCCTCGGGGGAAAGATGAAGTTACTGTAGAGTTGTTAAAATTGGGAGGAAGTGACATGACACAAAAACTGGCAAGACTCTTCACAAAATGCATTAGAAAAGGTGTGACGCCTAAGGAGTGGAATAATGCAATCATAGTTTTGCTGTATAAGAAGGAGATAAATCAGAAATTAGAAATTATAGACCAATTAGCTTGTTATCCCACATCCACAAGTTGTTCACAAGGGTCATTACTAACAGATTAGAAAGAATACTTGATGAGGAGCAAGCTGGCTTTAGGATAGGATTCTCAACTATGGATCACCTTCACGTAATATCACAACTAATGGAGAAAAGAAATGAATATAAAACACCATTATGCCTGGCATTTGTGGATTATGAAAAGGCATAGATACCCATATATTATGATTTTGAAGAAAATATATGAGAACGCTACCTCCTTTATTAGACTAGACAAAGACAGTAGGAAATTTAAAATCGAGAAAGGAGTTCGACAAGGAGACACAATATCTCCGAAGCTGTTTACTGCTGCCCTTGAGGAAGCTTTCAGAAGATTAGACTGGTTGCAGAAAGGAGTCAATGTGAATGGAGAGTACCTAAACTATTTAGGTACTCTCCATTCACATTCACTCTTTTCATTCACCATTTAGATTTGCAGATGACATTGTGGTCATAAGCCACAATCCCAAAGAATTAGAAGAAAATCTTAATCAGTTATGCAGTTAGTAAGGATTTTGGACTAAAGATGAATATGGCTAAAACAAAAGTAATGATGAACAAGTATGCCACAGAAAGGGACATAATGATTGAAGGAGCAGTAATTGGAAAGGTGGAGTCATATACTTATCTTGGACAAGTTATTAGCTGTAATAATGATAAATGGCTGGAAGAATAAATTTTGGATGGATATCATTCAGGAAATATAGTCACATACTGAGGAGAAATATCCCAGTTTTTCTGAAACGTAAAATAATGAACTAATGTATACTCCCCACCATGACTTATGGAAGTGAAACTTCGGCACTCACCAAAAGAATGGAGAAGTTGAGAACTACACAGCGAAGAATGGAACAAATTATATTGGGAATCAGACTGTTAGATAGTTAGATAAGAAGAGAAACACATGGATTAGGTGTCAAACTCAAGTAAAGGACATTCTCATCAAAACTAAAGAACTAAAATGGTCTTGGGCAGGACACATAGCTCGAAGACATGATGACAGATGGACTAAGAAAATAACAGAATGGTATCCAAGAGGAGCTAGAAGGAAACCTGGAAGACAAAGGAGGAGATGGATATATGAAATTCATGAGTTTGTGGGTAGTAAATGGATGGCCAGTGCTCAAAACAGAAGGAACTGGAAAGTTGCTGAGGAGGCCTTCATCCTGCAGTGGATTGAAAATGGCTGATGATGATGATGACTAGTAAAACTAATAAAACCATGTGAATTTTTATCAAATGAATTTTATTATGCACAAGAGATTATAGTTTACATTGAGGAAGCTAATACTTCCAGACAGTAGAACTACTTAGCATTGGCAACACTTCTGATTTCTGTGCTGGATCCTGCCATTTGGCTTAGTGAAGAAAGAATGAAAGCTGAAAAAACTACAGAGAAGAAGATATTTTAGTTGTTTTTTTCTTTGGGAAACTGTAACACTTTGTATAAATTAAAATTCACTTGATTGAAAAAGTAAATGTTGTTGGCCATCCACCTGGGGTGGATGGGATATGTCCAGTTATATTAAAGGAGGTGACAAAGGAAGTAAGCGAACTCTTTGCCATAATTATGAGAGCATCCTTGGACTAAGGGGAGTTCCCCATGGATTGGAGATGTGCAAATGTATCCCCAATTCACAAAGCGGGATCAAAGGGTGACAAGTAATTACAGACCTGTTAGTTTAACTTCTGTTCCAGGGAAAATAATGGAGTCTCTGGTTAAAGAAACATTGCATGATCATCTAGGCAAGACTGCAGTAATAATTTAGACATAGCATGAGTTTGTTAAGGGGAAATCTTGCCTGACCAGTTTGATTGAATACTACAATATGGTTGCAAAGGAACTGGATTCAAAAATAATTTTGATATCATATGGTCTGATTTCGGGAAAGCTTTTGATACTGTTGCAAATGGAAGACTGCTGTACAAATAGGAACTGTATGGCATTAAGGGCAAGTTGCTGCTAAGGATAAAGAGATGGTTGGGTTGGGAGAAGACAGAAAGTGGATAATCAATGTATACTGCTCTTTGTGGACTAATGTTATTAGTGGGCTTCCTCAGGATTTGACGTTGGGCCAATTGTTGTTTTATATATTTATCAATGATATTGATGAAGGTCACCACCGCCATCAGCTATTTTCAATCCATTGCAGGATGAATAGCTCTTCAGCAACTTTGCAATTTCTTCTGTTTTGTGCAGTGGCCATCCATTTACTGCTCACAAATTCTTGAATTTCATCTCTGGTGTTATCTTTCTGGTTTTATTTTAGCTCCTCTTGTGTACCATTCTGTTATTTTCTTAGTCCATCTGTCTTCAGGTCTTTGAGCTATGTCCTGCCCAAGTCCATTTCAGTGCTTTAATTCTGATGATAATATCATTTACTTGAGTTTGCTGCCTAATCCATGTGTTTCTTTTATCCAACAGTCTGATTTCTAATATGATGCATTCCATTCTTTGCTGTGTTGTTTTTAGCTTCTCTTCCATTCTTTTGGTGAGTGCCCAAGTTTCACTTCCATAATTCATGGGGGGAGGGATTATTGGTTCATTTTTTTAAGTTTGAGACAAATTGGGATATTGCTCCTCAGTATGTGATTATATTTCCCGAATGCTATTCATCCAAAATTTATTCTTTTCTTGATTTCCAGCCATGTATCTTTATTATAGCTAATGACTTGTCCCAGATAAGTATATGAATCCACCTTTTCAATTACTGCTCCCTCAATGATTATATCCCTTTTCGTGGCATACTTGTTCATCATTACTTTTGTTTTAGCCATATTCATCTTTAGTCCAAAATCCTTACTAACTCTGCATAACTGATTAAGATTTTATTCTAATTCTTTGGGATCATGGCTTATGACCACAATGTCATCTGCAAATCGTAAATGGTTTAAGTACTCTCCATTCACATTGACTCCTTTCTGCAACCAGTCTAATCTTCTGAAAGGTTCCTCAAAGGCAGCAGTAAACAGCTTCAGAGATTAGTGTCTTCTTGTCGAATTCCTTTCTCCATTTTAAATTCCCTACTGTCTTTGTCTAGTCTAATAAAGGAGGTAGCATTCTCATATATTTTCTTGAAAATAATAATGTATAGGGTACCTTGTCTTGCCTTGTCTTTCCCGTGCCCGAAACGTTGCCTTATGCTGTATGGAGTCAAATGCCTTTTCATAATCCACAAAAATGCCAGGCACAATGGTGTTTTATATTCATTTGCTTTCTCCATTAGCTGTGATATTACGTGAAGGTATTCCATAGTTGAGAATCCTGTTCTAAAGCCAGCTTGCTCTTTCGGTCGATTCTCATCAAGTATTCTTTCTAATCTGTTAGTAATGACCCTTGTGAATAACTTGTAAATGTGGGATAACAAGCTAATTACCATTTATAATTTCCGATTTATCTCCTTTCTTATGCAGCAAAACTATGATTGCATTATTCCACTCCTTAGGCATCACACCTTTTCTAATGCATTTTGTGAGGAGTCTTGCCAGTTTTTGTGCCATATCTCTTCCTCCCAATTTTAACAACTCTTCAGTAACTTCATATTCACCTAGGGCATTTTGATTCTGCATTTTCTTCAAAGCACATTCTACCTCATCAGGAAGGATATCAAGTATGTCATATGTGTTGCTAATTTTTTATCCATCTTTCCTATTGCTGTCATCATTCCCTTGCTCCTTATATAATACTTTATAGTAGTCTTCTGCTATTTGGATTATGCCTTCTCTGCTATTTATAAGTACACTATTACTATTCTTCAGATTTAGTATTTTAATGCTCGTTGTACTTTTCTTGTGTTAAATCTTCTTATATCCTCGCTGAGTCTCTTTCTAATTGATGAAGGTATATCAGGCTTAATGTCAAAGTTTGAAGGTGATACAAAGTTGTCAGGGTTGTTAATGACTGTATGCTACTGCAACAGGATCTGGAAGAGTTGAGCAGATGGGCTGAGAAGTGGCAAATGAAGTTTAACATTGACAAATGCAACGTACGGCATGTGGTAGCAGTAACCCCAGAAAATTGTACCTACTGTGTGGTACTACACTCAGGGTTGTGGAGAATGAAAAAGACCTGGGGTTAATTGTGCAGTTAGATATGAAGTTTTCTGAGCAGTGCAGACAGCTTGCAAGAGCAGGTCATAGGACTGATATACAGGAATTTAGCTAGCAGGAATAAGGAGGTGATTATCCCTTTGTATAAGACAGTGATCAAGCCACATCTTGAGTACTGTGTACAGGTCTGGAAGTATCATTTTAGGAAGGATGTAGAGTTGCTGGAGTGAGGTACAGAGAAGGGCAATAAGATTGGTGAGGGGAACAAAGTTGTACTCTTACCAAGAAAGGCTTAAGTTCTGCAAAAATGCAGCGTCTGGAGACTAGCATCTGCACGGTGATCTGATTGAGGTGATTGAAATGGTTTGAGCAGGCTCATCACTGATGAGATTTTTCCTCTTTCTCAGATTATGAATTTGTGGGGTGGGGGAATTAACTCAAATTGAGGAAAGACAGTTGTAGAATAGATTTGTGGATGTTTTGTCTTTAACTAGCGGGTAACTGATTGCTGGAACTGACTTCCATCTGTCATTGTGGAAGCTTAAATAAAATCAAGGAAGAACTGGACAAACTTCTGGAGCAAATGGATGGGTGAACTGGGAAGTGTGCGTTAGTGTTTTTTTTTTTTTTTAGCTGATGGTGTATATGCTTGCATATCCTGCATCATATGCCTCTGCTAATGTTTTAAATGTTTGGTAAATTTTGTTTTCAAGTGTCCATAGCCAAATTGTTTTAAGATTTTGAAGGCTCACTAGATTTACTTTAGTTTAGTTAATATTTTATTGAAGAACAAAGTTAATTTGAATGAAATATCTATTTAAAATTTCATTGATTGCTCTTAAATTCGTGTAAGATATTGAATTTATTTAACTTGCTGACATCCACTACAACAGATGGAAGTTTGTTCCAACTATCAACCACCTGCTGGCTAAAGGCGAATTTCCGCACATCTATTCCACAATTGTTTTCCTCAGTTTGAATTTATGCCACCTCAGGTGAGTAATCCGAGCAAGAGGAAGAATCCTATTAGCATTGAGATTGCTCAATCCATTCAAAGCCTTATTAGATCACCTTGCAGGTGCCTAATCTCCAGAAACTGCAATTTGCAGAACTTTAGCCTTTCTTGGTAACACCAACCATTTGTTCCACTCACCAATCTCGTTGCCCTTCTCTGTACTCGTTCCAGCAGCTCTCTATCATTTACTAAAATGAATCCTCCTCCAAGACCTCCTGTATGCAGTACTCAAGGTGTGGCTTGACCATTGCCTTATGCAAGGGTACAAGCAACTACTTATCCCTACTAGAAAAATTTCTGTATATCATTGACAAGACACTACGAGCTACTCTTGCAGCCTTTTTGCACTGCTCAGAAAACTTCATATCTGACTACACCTCAGGTGTTTTTCATTCTCCACTACCCTGAGTGTAGTACCACCCAGTTGGTACATTACTCTGGGGTTACTGCTTCCATATGCAGTACTTGATATTTGTCTTGCTAAACTTCAGCTGCCACCTCTCAGCCCATTTGCTCAACTTTTCTAGATCCTATTGCAGTAGTATACTATCATTACTGTCATTAACAGCCGTTCCAACCTTCATATCATCTGCAAACTTAGACATTTATTAACCCTGATATACAGGCAGTTGTCGCTTTAAGTGTTCCTGGGTTTACGAGTTTTTTTTTCTCCCAAGTATCAAGTATCAACAAAATCGAAAATACGAAAATTAATTGCAAAAAATGAATGTTAAACATTCATAAATACCACATTCCAAACCATGTGCTAGCTGTACAATATAGTGTACCCTGCTTTATGATATTAATCAGTTTCAGAGACATCATTGTATCTTTAAAATATCGTAATGTGAACCCAATAACACATTGTTTTTTGGTAATTCGTTTCAAGATCTCGGAAGTTGAAATTTTCGCTGTATAACTAAGCTATTTATCTTCTAAAATGTCATTTTTAATGTCACGAGCATGACCTTAAGGTCATATAAAAGGTTGTGAGCGTGGTTTGTAAATTGTATTAGTTACCAATTCAAATCATTAAAATGCACTACACTATCATTGTTATCATATGTGCCGATAAGAATCAATTTTAAATATGTTTATATTTAAAATTGATTCTTATCCGTCAATTTATCATATGTGCCGATATAAGAATCAATTTTAAACACCTTTGTGATATTTTGTCTAAAGCACATATCTGGAGGTCACGACCATAAAACAATTTGCACTTTCTGGTTTATTATATAATTGCTTGCAGTAGCTTTTCTGCTACTGCAAGCAATTATAAACGGGTAGTAAACTCAATCTTCTTGCATTTGCGAATATTATGGTGAAATGTGTTTCCCCTTTACTGAAATCGTCAACCATATAAAAAACATAAATAAATTTTCAGAATCTTTACTTCATTGCTTTTTTTTTTTAAGCTTCATTAAACTGTTACTCCACGCGAATTGTGTTAGTTGCAATTTGTGTGTGCCTTTAAAAAATGCTTATGCATGCAATTGTGAAATTTATAATTAAAACAGAAGATTATCTTGGAAACAAATGCCTCTTGAAACATTTCTGAAGACAACTCCTTATGCAACAAACCAACGAGTGCCAAGCCAATAATGAATGATCAATGAGTGTGCATTTAGTCGATGATGTTGAAGAATAAACATTCTTTAACATTTGTAAGCCGTAAATAATTTCTCTATTATTATAATTTGCTTGATTTTACAAAGTACATTTTCATTTCTTTCGATAAATCGATCATTGTTTAAACATAAACTAATTAGCTAGCTAATTTCATTGTCGAGAACATAACCCCTATATTTAACCTTATGTCTATGGGAAATAATTCCCGCATTACGAGCACGTGCTAGGAACGAATTTACTCGTAAAATTGAGAACTATCTGTACTTTCATCAATAGCATTGATAAATACAGTAAACCCCCGCTATTCGCGGTATCTGTATTCGCGGTTTCGCGTATTCGCGATCGCCGATTTAATATAAAATGAAACCTAAAAAATGTGAATTTTAAAGCGCCGTGAATATTTTCCACCATAAAAAAACATGGGCGTGGCTAAAATTATCTTTCCCGGTCAAAACAGCGCTCAGTGGGTGGGGGGAGAGGGGTGACAAAATTGCGAGCGTGAATGTTTCTCGCTAATCCTTGTTCAATGTGTGTTATGAGCTTGTTATGGAAGGTTTCGTCGTTTGCTTTTAATTTATATGCTTATAAATTGAATAAATTTATCAATTTATAAATTTAATTTTGTAAGCATATCAATTTATAAATTGATATGCTTACAAAAGTGATAAATCTACCGTTTTGCAGTGTAAAACAGACTTTTCGAGTGTGTTAACGGAAGAAAGTGACTTTATTGTGGACAAGTTCTTTCTAACCCCTACAAAAATATGACTACGAATAACAAGAGAAATGTGAAAATATCAAAGAAGGTGATGACATTAGCGAATAAAATTGAGTTATTAGATAAAATTTCTAATGGTGAAAGTGTCTCCTCAGTGGCAAAACATTATAAAATCAGAGTCAACGGTACGATCAATCAAAAAATCGGAAGAAAAAATCCCCCGTAGTGTCCGTGAAAACGCGCTAATTGCTTCAAAAATTTGCTCTGTAACTCGTGATGTTAAATTAGAAAAAATGGAAAAAGCTTTAAATCTGTGGATAGAAGACCGAACTCAAAATAAAATTCCGTTAAATTCACTCATCATTCGTGAAAACGCAAAACTCCTTATCAACGCTTTAGCGAAACTGGTGATAGCACTGGCGGGATAGGTTTTTTAGCTAGCAAAGATGCTGGTTTGAAAGATTTGTTTGAAATTTCTAATAAATATTACATTTAATATTAAATTGTTTCTTATTTTCATTTCGATGCCATATGCTTGCATTTCACTATGTACTGTCTATGTACATAGTCATATTATGAAGGTACATATAATACATACGTAGACAAAATTTTAGACTAGTTTTTCTTATATATTTCATACTTTGGAACGGAACCCCTTTATTACTATGGGAGCCATAACTCAGTATTCGCGTTTTCGGTATTCGCGGCATTTCTCAGGAACGTAACCCCCGCGAATAGCGGGGGTTTACTGTATACAAAACAACGCTGGGCCCAACACCGAACGAACCCTGGGGGACTCCACTAATAACATTTGTCTATGAAGAGCAGTGTCCATTGATAACCACTCTGTCTTCTCCCACTCAACCATCCTTTTATTCATTGTAGCAACTTTCCCCCTTAATGCCATACTGCTCCAATTTGTACAGTGGTATTCCATTTGCCACAGTATCAAAAGCTTTCCTAAAATTCAAGTATATGATATCAAAATTATTTTTGGCATTCAGTTCCTTTTTGACCACATCACAGTAACTAATCAAACTGGTCAGACAAGACCTCCCTATGACAAAACCCATGCTGTGTCTGAACTATAAGTGCAGTCTTGTATAGATAATCCTGCATCGCTTCCTTAACCAGTGACTCCATGATTTTCCCTGTAATAGAAGTTAAACTAACAGATCTGTATGTTTGTTGTTGTTGTTTGTTATTTGGTTTTTAGGAGCATTAGCAACTAAGGCCATATTGCTCCAGGGATATCCGGTGGTCATTCCCTGACCTTTCCGCATCCTCCGTATTTGGTGGTCACGGGCTCGAACTCCGGTCTAATCAAGAAGCGCGTGCTACGCACTACTGCTCCTGCCCACCTGGCTACGGAGGCGCCAACAGGTCTGTAATTACCCGTGTCACCTTTTGATCTCCCTTTGTGAATGGAGGACACATTTGCATATCTCCAGTCCATGGGGACCTACCCTGAGTCCAAGGAAGCTTTCATAATTATGGCTAAGGGTTTGTTTACTTCCTTTGCTGCCACCTTTAATATAACCAGATAGATCTCAGCTGCCTTCCTTATGTTTAACTTCAACAATTTCTCCTCCACTTTGCTCTCAGTTATTACAAAATCACTTAGTTCACTGTTTAGATGTCAGATGAACTAATTAGACATGTGGCAGAGAAGAAAAATGCAGTTTGATAAACGTCTGGTATTCCCCTCCTTGAATAACTCCTCATATGTGAATGTAGATGCAAAATACTCATTCAGTTTATCAGCTACCTGAGCATGAACATCAGTAGTCAAACCATATGTTAAGTGGACCAATCTGATTCAGCCCTTTCCTTTTAGAGTTTACATAAGTAAAGAACTCTTTGCTGTTTTTCTTTGCATCCTTTGCCAGAAATTTCTCGTAATCTGCCATAGGCTTCTCTGTCGCCTGATAATTTATACACATCCCATGCATTTCTCATGTCTGCTACAAGCCTCATTAATTCATTTGCCATCCATTTAGGTCTAAACCTTGAACAGTATTTCTTATTTGGTATTAAAAGGAAGATTAAGTCCCTGAAGGCTTGCTTCCCATTTAGAATTCACTGTTGGTAACATCATCAGTTGATCCCATGTATAGAATTTAAAAACTCTCTAAGATCACTGTAGTCACCTTAACAAAAGCAAAACCCCTTCCCCCGATGGTAGTTACATCATTAAGTAAATCCCACCTCAGTACACTGTGATCACTCCCACCAAGGGTTCCTTTATCTGCAGATTCTTAACGCATGAAGAATCACTGCTGATAATCAGATCAAGAGTTTTACTCCCTCTGATTGCCTCTCAAACATATAGCTGTAGGAAACAGTCATCCAATAAATCTACAAAAGTCTTGGCTAGTGTGTGAATGACCAATCCACAAGTTCCTGTCAATATCTGGAAGGTTAATATCCCCCATTATAAGATATTCTGATTTACTTGCCCACTATTTCTCTGCACGATTATTCATTATACTCATCAGATTCATTAGCCTATAACACACACCTACTCTTATTTTTCCCCTTTGCAGTGCTTATGTCACACCACACTGACTCAACGTTGCATTGTTCACCATTGGCAGTTGGATGCACTTATTTAGGTTTTATCTGTTTCTTAACTAACAGTATAAACTCTGTCTATCCTTTCTGTACACATTGTACTCCCCAAATTCCAATTCTGCACTGCTTATATCTGTGTGGCACCACGTCTCTGATATTCCAACAATGTCCACTTTCGATGTTTTGACCAGCACTTCAAATTCATCAAATTTATTTACCATACTCCTAGCATTGGTGTACATGCAAGTATGCATACACCTATTCTTACTCTTAGTTACCATAATACAACCCATGTATTTACTTGTTCCATGATGACTCACAGCAGCTCTTGAAATCCCCAGTACCTCGCTTTCGAGGCTGCTGCTCATTCCAATAGAAGCAGTGCAAGAATCAATTTCATCTCTGCCTGTGGCTACCATTCTATTAGTCTGTGAATCCCCTTCCCCCCAAGCTAGCTGTTTTCCGACCCACCTAACACTGCCTCGATAGCATCAGCAAATATTCTTGCACCCTTTCTATTTAAGTGTATCCCATTCCTGTAGAAACAATCTGTCCTATTAATAAGCACAGACCATGCTAAGAAAAATTCTATCCCATGAGTCTTGACAATCTCTCCAGGACCGAATTGATTGATAATGTTCTCATCATATATTCCCTCCTATCACATTTTGGCAGAATTGCAAACATTTTTTTCAAATTTAACCACAACTTGCGACTTTTTCAACGTTGACCTGTACTTGTTAAGTTAGTCTGTAGATCTCCTACCCTTAATGTCATTAGTGTCAACATGTCCAACAATAACACTCTTTGTGCCCTTAAAAAATTATATCTCTACTACAACGTTATCAACTTTTGCCCCTGTCAGACATACCCTAGTCCTTTTCCACATATCCTTTATGCAGAATATATTTCCTGTCTCCCTTACATTATTGTCACCAACAATAACTAGCTCCTGTGGAACCCGTGCATTCTTCCCTGAAGGGTTCTGCTCTGTTGCCTGATGATCAAGTACAAGCTCTGGCATTGATGTAGGCAGCTGAGAGCTGGATGGGTCCCCCAATTTAAGTCCTTCAAGGGCATGTACCCTGTTCTTCAAGCTCTTATAAAAGCCCATTACAACGCTGAGTTGGCACCTAACTTCTTCACACTGAAGTCTGACAGTTTCATTTAATCTTCCTAGTGAAGTATTGCCATGACAATCAGCAGAAAGCAAGAGAGGTGGCATCTCTGCTAGTATTGCAATTTAATTTCGAAACGAAGCTCTGTAAAAACTATCCTTGCCCAACGTGCATCTCTGCTACACATATATTCCTTGCACACACAATCACAATTTCATTTCATTGGAAATTAAGCACCTGGTATCCTAGTTCTGTGCCAGAATGAATGTGGCACACCACCTCTGAGTGGTTGCCAACTGCTGCTTTTTGAATATTTGTAAGATTTCCATTCCAAAAACTATAAAATTCAGAAATTTAGCATTGGTCCCACCTGAAGGTGCTGGATTGAGTTTGTATTATAGCATTGATATTTTAATAATTATTATTAATTTTAAGTACCCAAGTATTTTTGGATCTTTTATATATTTTTTATGTTTTTTTTTTTACAGTACATTTGCAACCAATTCCAAATATAAGACCAGATTCTTCTGACAGTTCCGCCACGGATCACTCTTTAGATTTATTAACTGCTATGCAGAAACTTTCTGTTAAAGAAGAAGAATCAAGTTCGTCTACAATGAGGACTCATTCATTTTGTGAACAGTATAAAAACTCATTTGTTTCATCAGAAGAGAACAGTAGTGTAGCTTCTTGTTCTAATGGTGATAAGCAAATTGCCACAGTAAATGAAAGGTTCAGTGCCAATAGGACTTCAGAGCAAGTAGTGAAAGAAAGTGTGAGGCATATATCAACTTTAAATGAAGAATCATCTAATCCAGAAAGGTTAAAAAGTCCTTTGTGTGCATTCTCAGATCTAGAATCTCAGTATTACAATAGTGACTCCAAAACATCTATTGAGAGAAATACAGCCCATAAAACTCTAATATCATTCCGTCAGTTTGTAGTAACTGGCAATTTAGATCGTCTTCTTTATACAATGCGACATCTTATACCAATTCCAGACGAAGAAGGTGATAAGTATGTATTTCATATTTTCCATTGATAGTCGCTGTTATATATTCGCTAGAGTGTGCTTGCATGCATGTGTGTGTGTGTGTGGGGGGGGGGTGTTATTAAAAGTATTAGTAGTGGCAAGAAAGCAATTTTACACATCATCAAGCGAAATAAATAAATAAAAAAAACCACTCTCTTCCCATATCATATATCTATCCTTTTCAATAGTTTGTCTAGTTCTTCCTTGAATTTATTCAGATTAAATTTATTAAGTCTCTGGCAAATAATGCAAACAACAGTAGCAAAGACTTCTGTGCTTATAATAACAGTAGAAGCAAGAGGTCAGAGCCAGAACTAGACAATCCTATGCCTGGGACAAAAGTGTTATGAGTACGCCTCCATTATATGCAGATAGTCAATATTTCAGTAGCGTAGCTGGGGTCATCGACGCCTAGGGGCAACATGTCTTCTTCTTGACGCCCCTGATTGTGATAGATCGATCCTTCAGTTTGTGCCCATGAAGCTCGGTGCCTGGGAGCAAATCCCCCCCCCCCCACAAACCACTTGCTACACCTCTGCAAACTTTATGAATTTATAAAAATTACTATTGCAGCAGTCTACGATTTGCATATATTTATTAATAAAATAATTTAAATAATACAATGAATATAATAAAATAAAAATATCAAATAAAAAGAAACTTTAAAATATTCATTTATATCTACAAAGAATTTAATTTCATATAAACTAGAAAACCAGATAGTTTATGTTTATATATTTAGCATAAAATCATAGAAACAAAATATTGCAAAATATAGTACTTTTAACATTATAACATAAACTAAAAATATGCAATGAAGGTGTATTATTTTAATTGAATTTTTTTCGCTTTGAAGGACCTTTCACAAGAATTACTGTTACAGGCAGGGTAAGAAAAATTCATAGCGCTATTTCTATATTTAGATAAGCTTCTATTAGACAGTACTCATGAACAAATTGGAGAAGTTGTAAAGGGGTTACAGATTTTATATCCTGATTTTTTAAATATCTGTTGAAATATCAACAGATATGTGAAAAATGACAAACCGGAAACCTCAGAGGTGTGACGTTACAAAACGGGCCATACTTTATAGAAGTTTGTAATTGGATTTCTTTGTTAATTTCGAAATTTATAAAACACTTCCTCCCTGGTATTTTTTTCTGTCATCATCATCATCATCATCATCCATTTTCAGTCCACTGCAGGATGAAGGTCTCTCCAGCAACTTTCCAGTTCCTTCTGTTTTGAGCACTGGCCATCCATTTACTACCCACAAACTCATGAATTTCATATATCCGTCTCCGCCTTTGTCTTCCAGGTTTCCTTCTAGCTCCGGTACCATTCTGTTATTTTCTTAGTCCATCTGTCATCATGTCTTCCAGCTATGTGTCCTACCCAAGACCATTTTAGTTCTTTAGTTTTTGATAAAAATGTCCTTTACTTGAGTTTGCTGCCTAATCCATGTGTTTCTCTTCTTATCTAACAGTCTGATTCCCAATATAATTTGTTCCATTCTTCGCTGTGTAGTTCTCAGCTTCTCTTCCATTCTTTTTCTGAGTGGTGGGGAATATACATTGGTTCATTATTTTCATTTCAGACAAACTGGGATATTGCTCTTCAGTATGTGACTATATTTCCTGAATGTTATCCATCCAAAATTTATTCTTCTCTTGACTTCCAGCCATTTATCATTATTACAGCTAATAACTTGTCCCAGATAAGTATATGACTCCACCTTTTCAATTACTGCTCCTTCAATCATTATTTCCCTTTCTGTGGCATACTTGTTCATCATTACTTTTGTTTTATCCATATTCATCTTTAGTCCAAAATCCTTACTCTGTTCATAACTGATTAAGATTTTCCTCTAATTCTTTGGGATCGTGGCTTATGACCACAATGTCATCTGCAAATCGTAAATGGTTTAGGTACTCTCCATTCACATTCACTCCTTTCTGCAACCAGTCTAATCTTCTGAAAGCTTCCTCAAGGGCAGCAGTAAACAGCTTCGGAGATATTGTGTCTCCTTGTCGAACTCCTTTCTCGATTTTAAATTTCCTACTGTCTTTGTCTAGTCTAATAAAGGAGGTAGCGTTCTCATATATTTTATTCAAAATCATAATATATGGGGTATCTATGCCTTGTCTTTCCAGTGCCCGAAACGTTGCCTTATGCTGTATGGAGTCAAATGCCTTTTCATAATCCACAAATGCCAGGCATAATGGTGTTTTATATTCATTTGCTTTCTCCATTAGCTGTGATATTACGTGAAGGTGATCCATAGTTGAGAATTCTGTCCTAAAGCCAGCTTGCTCTTTTTGTTGATTCTCATGAAGTATTCTTTATAATCTGTTAGTAATGACCCTTGTGAACAATTGTAGATGTGGGATAACAAGCTAATTGGTCTATAATTTCCAATTTCTGATTTATCTCCTTTCTTATGCAGCAAAACTATGATTGCATTATTCCACTGCTTAGGCGTCACACCTTTTGTAATGCACTTTGTGAGGAGCTTTGCCAGTTTTTGTGTTATGTCTCTTCCTCCCAATTTTAACAACTCTACAGTAATTTCATCTTCCCCCGGGGCTTTCTGATTCTTCATTTTCTTCAATGCATATTCAACCTCATCAGGAAGAATATCGGGTATGTCGTACGTGTTGCTAATTTGCAATCCATCTTCCCCACTGCTGGCATCATTCCCTTGCTCCTTGTATAATTCTCTATAGTAGTCTTCTGCTATTTGAATTATGCCTTCTCTGCTGTTTATAAGTACACCATTGCTATTCTTCAGTTTCAGTATCATTTGTCTTTCTGTGTTACTGCTCATGGCTGCTGATTTGTCCTTTGTTTTCCCTTAATGCTTGTTCTACTTTTCTTGTGTTAAATCTTCTTATGTTCTCTCTGAGTCTCTTTCTAATGGCTTTGCTTAACTCGGTGTACTCAATTTTCTCCTTGTCTGTGTCAATTTTCTCCTTTATCTTGCTCTTTATTTGTCGCCTTCGGTTCATGATAACAAGTGTTTCTTGACTAATTTTTTCTTCCTTGGATTTCTTTTTCCTTATAGGTTTCTTGGGCTTTATCACTTTCAGAAAGTTGTAATATTCCTTGTCGATATCTTGGTCCTCAGCAGTCTGCAGAAGCTCAAACTTGTTCTTAAGTTCCAGTACATACTGCTTTTTCTCCCCTTCTGTTATCTCAGAGACCTTTGTATTATTTACTCAAGTCAGTTTTTTCCTTTCCTCTCCTACATCTATATTAAGTGTTCATCTTACCATTCTGTGATCACTTCCAACATTTACCTTATTTTTGAGGATGGTAACATCATTCACAATATATCTTCTGTTAGTGAGGATGAAGTCGATTTCATTAGTTGTTAATCCATTTGGACTCTTCCATGTCCACTTTCTGTTCACCCTTTTCTTGAAAAAAGTGTTCATTACTGACAATCCTTGAGATTCTGCAAATTCCACAAGTCTTTCACCTCTTTCATTTCTTTCACCAATTCCAAAATTTCCTATAGTTCCCCTTTCTGCTCTGTTTTTTCTTTTTCCAACCTTAGCATTGAAGTCCCCCATAATAATAGTGTAGTGGGTTTTCTGCTCATCTAGAAGACTCAATTTCGGTGTACATTTCTTCAACCTCTTCATCATCATGGATCGATGTTGGTGCATAAATCATTATAACCTTTAGCTTGTACCTCTTAGAAATCTTGAGTATTAGTCTTGACACCCTTGTTGATATACTTTTGAATTCCAAAATGTTGTTTTTTAAATCTTTATGGACCAGAAACCCAACTCCACCTTCACTCCTTTCACTGTTTCCATTGGTGTACAGGAGATTTCCACTTGATAAACTAATAAGTGGTGATTCATTTCTTCTTCTTGTTTCAGCCAAACCGATGATATTCCAATTCACATTTTCTAATTCCTTTTCCAGCTCTAATATCCTGTCTTCACCGATGAGTGATCTTATGTTGTAACAGGCCAAGTTCAGTTTCTGTGCATGGCAGCCTGGTCGTACTCAGAGATTCTTAGCACCCTCTGCTTCCACTCTGATCCTTTCGCTGCCATAAGAGGGGGAGTGAAAACCGCTGGGGACTAAGGGCCATTTGGTTCGTCGTGCTGTCATATGCTCGAGGGTTTGGTCTTTTCCTCTTCACGCTGACCAGGTGTCTTGAAGAGAACCACTCTACACATTCGTTGCCACCTAAGTGACGTAACAGGGCTTACCATCGAGAGGGTGTGCATGAGTGGATTTTAGGGAGCCAGGCCAACCGGACTTCTCTTAAATCTTCTGTAATAGAAAGATATTGGATCCATCAGTGTTTTAGACTGAGCGTCTAGTAACACACAGGATACCTGTTCCCCTCTAAGCCCTTTTTTTCTGTAAGTGATTATAAATCCCGAATTCATAATTTTTTTTTTCATTCTCACAAAACTTTCTGGAATCATAAGTAGCACATACAAAGATAATGCAGCATTTCTATTAATAAAATTTTTATTTTGAACAAAGAATACAAGTTGACCAGAAACTATTATCCATGTCTGGAATATACCCTAATCTTTTGACTTGCTATAGAAAGTAGTTGGCTAGCATGACTTCTTGGTATGTGGAATAGGTGGCTGCAGACATCTTTCGTTCCACTTACATTGTGGAACGGTAACCCCTTTAACCCTTAATTTGCACTTTATAATTGCTTAAATTGCCTAAAGAGGTGGAGACAAAGCATTCAAAGTTAAGTCTCTCATTATCCATTTTATGTAAATTTTCTTCATTCTACACAAACTTTTAAATGTAATTACTACAAGGAATTCAAAAAATTCACTATAAAGAAGTTTGTTAAACACAGGTCTGACTGTAAGTAAATCAAAAATGAAGTAATTTTAAAATATGTAACTGGTTGGATGCACCCTTAAAATGCTGCACCTGGGGCTGGCAGAGGTCTGGAAGAGGTTGAATCACGTTGCACTACTTGCTGTCAGAAATTTAACTGTTGATAAACCTGCTTAGGTTGCTGACAAACTGAATAAGTATTTTGCATTCACACATGAGGAATTCTTTAGGGAACAAGGATGCCTTTGGACATATGAACTTGGAGTTCTTGTGACCGAAGTGATCTCTTATGACAGTGATATTGCAAAGAAAACTGTCACTGAAGAAATGTTAAGAAAATACCACAAAACATTTGACTCCATTATGTATGTATTTCCCATTTTGGAAATAAACATACTAATACCAGTATAGATTTTGAGTGCTTTATTATCTTGAAACATCACAATTTACGATGCATTATTATGCTGCTCAAGAAATACCATGCATGCCAGATGTTTATCAAACTCTGATGGGGAGCTAAATGAATTTGTGATAATTGAAAGGAAAGTGGAGGAGAAATCAGTATTAGTAGTAATAGTAGAAAATGATCCATTTCAAAAAAAATGGATCATAATTAGTAGTAATAGTAGAAAAAAAATCCATTTCAAATATTTATCCCCCTACCCCAATAGTTTGTCTAATTCATCCTTGAATTTATTCAAACTATCTGCTTCCACAACAACAGATGAAACTTTTTCCAGAAATTAACTATTCATTGGTGAAAGACAAACTTTCTGCACATCTATCTATCCTGCAACCATCATTCCTCAATTTGAATTTAGCGGAAGTATCCCATCAGTATTGAGTTTGCTCAAGCTATTCAAAGCCTCATTCAGATCACCTTGGAGGTGCCTAGTTTCCAGATGCTGCAATGTACAGAACTAAAGCTTAACTGGTAAGAGTACCCCTTTGTTCACCTTATAAACCTTGTTGCCCTGTAACTGTTATAGCAGATCTACATCCTTCCTAAAATTAGGCTTCCAGATCTGTATGCAGTACCCAGGATGGGACGTGACTGTTGCCTTATATAATAAGGCAATGGTCAGGTGACAGGGATAGGGTGAGATAATCGCCTTATCCCTGCTGGCAGAATTGCTGTAGATCATTGACAAAACCAAAAAAACCAAATGCACTGCTCGGAGAACTTCATACTTGACTGTACAATTACCACCAGGTCCTTTTCATTTTCTACTACCCCGAGTTTAGTACCACATGGTTATGTTATTACTCTGGGATTATGGCTACCCATGTGCAGTACCTTGTATTTGCTAAAGTTCAATTCCCAATTCTCAGCCTGTCTGCCTAATTTGTCTAGATTTTGTTGAAGTGGCATACCTTCATTACTCTCGTTAACTACCTTACCAACCTTTGAATCATCTGCAAACTTAGACATTAGCCTGATATACCTTCATCAATATCATTAATAAACATAGAAAAAAAACAAAAAAAACAGCAACTGAAACCTGTGGGACTGCAATTATAACATTAATCCGAGAAGAGCAGTGTCCATTGATAGACACTCTCTGTGTCTTCTCCCACTCAATCATCCCTTTATTTATAACAGTAACTTTCCCTTAATTCAGAAAGCTCCAATTTGCACACCAGTCTTTTATGTGTAACAGTACCAAAAGTTTCCTGAAATCCAAGTATATACTATAAAAATGATTCATCTAGTTCCTTTGTCACTGCATCATAGTATCCACTCAAATTGGTCAGACAATATCTCCCCTTAAAGAACTGATGTGACTGAAGTATAACTGCACATCTGTCTAGATGGTCCAATATTACTTCTTTAACCAGTGACTCCATTATTTTCATTGGAACAGAAGTTAAGCTGAGAAGTTATACTAAAGCTTAATTGGTAAGAGTACCCCTTTGTTCACCTTACAAATCTCATTGCCCTTGTGAATGTACCTCCAATTCACACCCTTGTTGAATTGGAGGTACGTTCACTCATCCTCAGTCGGATATCATCTTTTAAGGGCACAAAAGGTGATATAGTTGTACACGTTGGCACTAATGATATTAAGAGTAGGAGACTGGCGGAATTACTTAGTTAAAGGCACTGGTTAAAGAAGCACTGCAGGATCATTTAGACAAGACTTCAGTTATAGCTCAGACACAGCATGGTTTTGTTAAGGGGAAGTCTTGCCTGACCAACTTGATTGGATACTATGATGCAGTCACAAAAGAACTGGATGCAGGGAATAACTTTGATATTATATACTTGGATCTTAGAAAGGCTTTTGATACTGTTGCACATGGAAGACTGCTGCACAAATTGTAGCAGTGTGACATTGGAGGCAAATTGCTGCCATGGATAAAGGGGTGGTTGAGGGGGAGAAGACAGAGAGTGGTAATCAATGGACACTGCTCATCGTGGACTAATGTTATTAGTGGAGTCCCTCAGGGCTCAGTGTTGGGTCCATTATTGTTTTCTGTATTTATAAATGATATTGATGATGGTATATCAAGCTTAATGTCCAAGTTTGCAGATGATACAAAGGTTGGCAGTGTTGTCAAGGACTACTGACACTATGCTGCTGCAACAGGATCTGGAAAGGTTGAGCAGATGGGCTGAGAGGTGGCAAATGAAGTTTAACATTGACAAATGTAAAGTACTACACATGGGAAAAAGCAACCCCAGAGCAACGTATCAACTCTGTGGTACTACACTGACAGTGGTAGAGAATGAAAGGGACTTGGGGGTGATTGTGCAGGCAGATATGAAGTTCTCTGAGCAGTGCAGACGGGCTGCAAGAGTAGCTCATGGAGTATTGTCAATGATATACAGGAATTTTTCCAGCATGGATAAGGAGGTGATTATTCCATTGTATAAGGCAATGGTCAGGCCACACCTAGAGTACTGTATACAGGTCTGGAGGCCTCATTTCAAGAAGGATGTAGAGCTGCTGGAACGAGTACAGAGAAGGGCAACAAGATTAGTGAATGGAACAAAGGGGTGCTCTTACGAAGAAAGGCTTAAGTTTTGCAAATTACAGTGTCTGGAGACTAGGCACCAGCGAGGTGATCTGATAGAGGTGTATAAAGCCTTGAATGGTTTAAGCATGCTCAATGCTGATGGGATTCTTCCTCTAGCTCAGAAAAATCACCTGAGAGGGCATAAATTCAAATTGAGGAAAGACAGATGTAGGATAGACGTGCGGAAATTTGCCTTTAGCCAGCGGGTGGTTGGTTGGTGGAACAGACTGCCATCCCTTGTGGTGGAGGTTGATAGCCTAAATAAGTTTAAGGCTCAGCTGGACAGGTATTTTGAACGAACAGAGGGGTGAAGTGGAAGTGGGTTTTTTTTTTTTTTTGGCTGATGCTGCATAAGCTTGCTTTCTTGCATCAAATGCCTCTACTAATGCTAATGCTTAGCAAGTACAGGTCACTGTTGAAAAAAAGCCGTGAATTAGGGTTGAATTTGAAAGTGTCTGCAATTCTGCTCAGACACGATAGGAGGGAGTATATGATGAGAGCCTTGTCGATCAATTCGACCCTGGAGGGATTGTGCAAGACTCAAGGGGTAGAATTTTTTTCAGCCTGGACTGTACTTGTTAACAGGAGAGATTGCTTCTACAGGGATGGGATACACTTAAATAGAAAGGGTGTAAGAATTTTTGCTGATGCTGTCGAGGCAGAGTTAGGTGGGTCGGAAAACTGCATACAAGGACTAATAGATTAACAGTAGCCACTGGCAGCGGTGGAAGTGATTCTTGCACTGCTTCTATTGAAATGAGCAGAAGCCTGAAAAACAAGATGCAGAATATTTCAGAGACTGCTGGGAGTCATTGCGGTACAAGTAAACACATGGGTTGTGTTAGGGTAGCCAAGAATAGAAACAGGTGCATGTATACCTGCGTGTACACCAATGCTAGGAGTTTGGTAAATAAATTTGATGAATTTGAGGTATTGCTCAAAACATCAAAGGCAGATATTGTTGGGATATCAGAGACGTGGTGTCACACAGATATAAGGAATGCGGAACTGGAATTTGGGGAATACAATGTGTATAGAAAGGATAGACAGGACAGGAGGGGAGGAGGGGTTATGCTATTAGTTAAGAAACACATAAAGTCCAAGGAAGTGAAGCCAGTCGACATCAATGGACAGGGCAGTGTCGAGTCAGTTTGGTGTGACATAAGCATAGGGAAATCAAAATTGAGAGTAGGAGTGTGCTATAGGCCTAATGACTCTGATGAGTATAATAAGATATTGTACAGAGAAATAGTGGGCCAGTAAATCAGAGAGTCTTATAATGGGGGATTTTAATTTCCCAGATATTGACTGGAATTTGTGGGTTGGTCACTCGCACACTAGCAAAGCTTTTGTGGATTAATTGGATGATTGTTTTCTACATCAGCATGTTCGTGAGGCGACAAGAGGGAGCAATACTCTTGATCTGATTATCAGTAGTGATTCTTCATGCATTAAGAATCTGCAGATAAATGAACTACTAGGTGGCAGTGATCACAGTGTGTTGAAGTGGGATTTACTCAAGGACGTAACTACCATCAGAGGTAAAGGGAAGGGTTTTTGTTTTCGCAAAGGCGACTATGATGGTCTGAAGCAGTATTTAAATTCTATACAGTGGGACCCACTGATGATGTTACCAACAGCAAACTCAAAATGGGAAGCATTCAAGGAACTAATCTTGGAGGCTACCAGGCTTTACATACCAACTAAGAAATATTGTTCAAGGTTTAGGCCTAAATGGTTGTCAGATGAACTAATGAGACATGTGGCAGAGAAGAAAAATGCATGGGATACATACAAATTAATGGGTGATATGGAAGCCTATGATAGATATAAGTTGGTCTGTAACCAAGTCACAAAGGAGATTAGGCAGGCAAAGGCAGACTACGAAAAATCCTTGGCAAAGGATGCAAAGAAAAACAGAAAAGAGTTCTTTACTTATTTAAACTCAAGAAGGATAGGGATGAATCAGATTGGTCCACTGGATATTGATGGTTCACCAGTTGAGGATCCTGCTCAGGTGGCTAACAATCTAAACGAGTATTTTGCATCTACATTCACGCATGAGGAGATATTCAGGAAGGAGAATGATGTAGGTAAAGTAAACATTGGCAGTGAGCTGGATGATTTTGTAATAACTGAGTGGAAAGTGGAGGAGAGATTGTTGAGGATAAACATTAAAAAGGCACCTGGGGTGGATGGGATCTATCCAGTTATATTAAAGGAGGCAGCAAAGGAAGTAAGCAAACCCCTAGTCATAATTATGAGAGCTTCTTTGGACTCAGGGGAGGTACCCATAGACTGGAGATGTGCAAATGTAACCCTAATTCACAAAGGAGGATCAAAGGCTGACACAAGTAATTATAGACCTGTTAGTTTAACTTCTATTCCAGGTAAATTAATGGAGGCACTGGTTAAAGAAGCACTGCAGGATCATCTAGACAAGAATTCAGTTATAGCTCAGACGCAGCATGGTTTTGTTAAGGGCAGGTCTTGCCTGACCAATTTGATTGGATACTATGATGTAGTCACAAAAGAACTGGATGCAGGGAATAACTTTGATATTATATAATTTGATCTAAGAAAGGCTTTTGATACTGTTGCACATGGAAGACTGCTGCAGAAATTGGAGCAATGTTGCATTGGAGGCAAATTGCTGCTATGGATAAGGGGATGGTTGAGTGGCAGAAGACAGAGAGTGGTAATCAATGGACACTGCTCAACGTGGACTAATGTTACTAGTGGAGTTCCTCAGGGTTCAGTATTGGGTCCGTTGTTGTTTTCGGTGTTTATGAATGATATTGATGATGGGATATCAAGTTTAATGTCCAAGTTTGCAGATGATACAAAGGTTGGCAGGGTTGTTAAGGACACCACTGACGCTATGCTGCTGCAACAGGATCTGGAAAGGTTGAACAGATTGGCTGAGAGGTGGCAAATGAAGTTTAACATTGACAAATGTAAAGTACTACATATGGGAAACAGTAACCCCAGGGCAACGTCAACTCTGCAGTACTACACTGACAGTGGTGGAGAATGAAAAGGACCTGGGGGTAATTGTGCAGGCAGATATGAAGTTCTCTGAGCAGTGCAGATGAGCTGCTACAGTAACTCATGGTGTCTTGTCAGTGATATACAGGAATTTTTCTAGCAGGGATAAGGAGGTGATTATTCCCTTGTATAAGGCAATGGTTAGGCCACATCTTGAGTACTGTATACAGGTCTGGAGGCCTCATTTCAAGAAGGATGTAGAGCTGCTGGAACGGGTACAGAGAAGGGCAACAAGATTAGTGAATGGAACAAAGGGTTGCTCTTACGAAGAAAGGCTTAAGTTTTGCAAATTACAGAGTCTGGAGACTAGGCACCGGCGAGGTGATCTAATAGAGGTGTATAAGGCTTTGAATGGTTTGAGCATGCTCAATGCCAATGGGATTCTTCATCTTGCTCAGAATAATCAACTCAGAGGGCATAAATTCAAATTGAGGAAGGACGGATGTCGGATAGATGTGCGGAAATTTGCCTTTGGCCAGCGGGTGGTTGGTTGGTGGAACCGACTTCCATCACTTGTTGTTGAAGTTGATAGCCTAAACAAATTTAAGGCTCAACTGGACAGGTATTTCGAGCGAACGGAGGGGTGAAATGGGAGTGGTGTGTTTTTTTTTTTTTTTTTTTGTTTTTTTTTTGGCTGATGCTGGATAAGCTTGCTTTCTTGCATCATATGCCTCTACTAATGCTAATCTAAAAATACTCTGATAATTATGGCTAAGGGTTTGTTAACCCTATATGGCTGCTATACTGGAAGCAGGATATGTAGTTTGCTTTAGGGCAAAACAAAAAACCTGCACTGATGTTAACTGTCACTTCTACACTTAGGCCTGTGCAACTACTCTCTGTTTTAAAAAAAAATAATTTCCAAATTCTTGGAATCTCATCTTCCATCCAGTAAAACAATTTTGTCCACTTGGACTGATTACTCCTCTCCTCTGAACTTCTTTGCATTTTTGAAGTGTCAGGTTTGATGACACTTTCTCTCTTCCTGATTTCACAATTTTCCTCTTTAATTATTTTTTTTGTGGGAATATTTCTCCTTTCTGATAATATCCACAACTTTGTTTTAAAGTTAGCGAATATTTAATTTCAACATTAATAGGCTCTCTCTTTAATAGATATCTTACTGAAAAAAATTTTACTTCACCCTGGAGTGTGTACTCTTTTTTGCATTCCTCAAGTCCATAATCCTAAACTATTAAAAGACTGGTGGCCTACTGCTATATCTACCTTGCTGCTTAAATTATTTCAGAAATCCATTTTGTCTCTTATAAATTTTATATCCTTTCTCCCAAATTAATGATGGGAAAAAGGGTCTCTGCCACAACTAATCTAGATGCTCATTTTTCTTGCATGTAATGCCATAAATCACTTGGTCATCTTGACCTGGTTTACTTTGACTTATCTGAATTTGATGCCCATTCATCCGCAGTGGTTCTGTACCTATTGAAAAAATTTTATGGTATCGGTAATTTGTTCTTTTTCATACAGGAATTCCTCCTCCTCCATGGAATTTTTCTTTTAGAGTTTGATTTAACCCCTGGGTCTCACATCTGGTGAGTATGGGCTTGGCACACCCAGGGTCCCGAGCTGGATATCATCACATTTTTTTTTTTTTTCCTGGTGCAGCATAAGCCTCAGGCTTCCTTGCACCATATGGCTATTAATAATAATAATAATTAAAAAAAAAAGAGTATGTGCTGGAATTCACATTGTGGTACTCTTTTTGCCCCTCTTTTCTCTGCTTTAATCCCTCCTGTGCTGCTTATACAAGTGCCCCTTCATTGTTTATGCTCATGATATTAAAATCTGGGCTAGCTTCACCTTACTGTGGAAAAGGCACAGCAAAACAATTTGCTTATTAATGATGCTATTGTTGTGGTTATTAATTATCTTTGTTTTTTCAGCCTTCATACTAATCCCAGTGAGTGTGTCCTCATTCCTTTTTTAAAGAAAACCTATTTTTCATTCTTACCTTTCTTATTCGATCTCAGCTGGTTAAATCACTTCTCTCTTATAAAGATCTAGGAGTTCTCACATCATCTTTATTAAGGCTTTATCCTTTTGTAAGATGTGGGTAATGGGACAACAGCTGCTTACTGTCTCCAACCTGGTTATCATCCTCCACTATATAAAAACCTATATTCTTTCCTCTATCTGAAATCTGGTCAGCTGTTACACCCTCTCACATTAAGCTTCCCTTTCAGTTGAGTAGCTGCTGCTACTCAACTGAAACATGGATTAACCTAAAAACTGGCCATGAACATACCATCTTCTTGCACGACATTAAACTTTAATTTCCTTCCATTCAGGAAGAGCTATGCACATTAAATCTTGCTTCACGTTAAATCTTTAAAACATGGCAGTTTTCAAACTCAAATAAGGTTAGTTGGCACATCCCTCTTCCAGGAGTGCTAGATGGAAGCTGCCATTAATTCCTCTTTGTAATTGAATCCTTTTCTCTACTTGCAAATTTCTGGTAAATCATAGAACACCACACACCCTTGCTTGCTGCATGTTTTACTTCATATCTCTCTCATCCAGTATACCTTCAATTCCCCCAACCCAATCTGTAAACCACTCCTGCTTTCTGTTCCCCCAAGTGCAATAATTTGTATTTGGTAACATTAGGGTACAGATGGGCGATTTTTTTTTTTTTTTTTTTTTTTTTGCTATTGCCATATACGCTTTCTTTCTTGGAGTGATGAATAATAAAGAATGTCCATTGTTAGCAGAAAGTGAAACTTTTTCCCCCCCCTGAATTTGACTAAAATGTGATTTTGTCATTCGTTAAAATTAATGTTTTACATAGTCTTTGAAGAGAAATTGTTTACCATGTAAAAGCATGAAAAATGAAAAGCATACCTATTATACAGAATAAATTTTTATTTCTAAAACTTTGCACTTTGTTTGGTATTTCGTTACTTGAACTTTAGTTGTAATTTTTCAGACCATGCTTGCAGTTAATCTAAATCTTCTAATGCAGCATGGCCTGATTCCAATTTGTTAACTTGCAGTTCTGCCTCTTAACCCTATTTATCAACAAACTTTGACATCTTTCCCTGTTGTTTCCTCATGAATATCATTTAGGAAGATTAAAAAAAAAAAAAAAAGGGGGGGGGGGGAGAGAAGTCTGAGCACTTTCTACTCCATCCAACCTTGTAGAACACCTCAGCTTTCTGGTAGGTAACCTGCCTACACAGTTATAAGACCTCCCACTATTTGACCATCGTGCTGATGTCATGCAGCCATTGCATAGTTTGACACTGCGAATCTAGATTACCAAGAATATTGTCATGTGCTTTATGTTGAGCTATCAGATGCCAGTTGACAGCATTGATATGGTGGTTGAATTCTGCGATTCACTGAGTTGACTCAGATTCACTTTTGTTATTCAAATCTTTCGGGCACTTTCTGAGTTGACATAGTGTATAGATTCACTCACTCTACAGCCATCTCTATGGCAAGCTGAGCACAGTAATCCAGCTGTTCGCTGGGGTTTACGTTCCTGAGAAATGGCACGAATACTGGGTTATGGCACCCATAATAATAAAAGGGTTTTGTTCCAAAGTATGAAATATATAAGAAAAACTAATCTAAAATTTTGTCTATGTATATATTATATGTATTTACATAATATTATAGTGAAATACAAGCATAAGGTTTCAAAATAAAAATAAGAAACAATTTAATGTTAAATGTAACATTTATTAGAAATCTCAAACAAATCTTTCAAAAATATGGCATTCTCTTCCAAAACAACCCAGTTTCATCTGCATTGAACACCTGTTCGGGAACATATCCTTCGTCCATAATTAATTTTTTTAAATTCAGCAGGAAACTTTCTGCAGCCACGAAATCTGCTGATATAGACTCGCCTACAAGTTTCGTGTTTTGAAGGCCATATCGATTTTTAAACCTTTCAAAAAATCGCTATGAAATCGCTAATTTTTGAAGCAATTAGCGCATTTTCACAGACACTATGGCAGATTTTTTCTTCCGATTTCTTCATTGATCGTACCGTTGACTCATTGATTTTATAATGTTTTGCCACCGGCGTGACACTTTCACCATTAGAAATTTTGTCTAATAACTGAATTTTACTCGCTAATGTCATCACCTTCTTTGATCTTTTTACAATTCCCATGTTATTCGTAGCCATATTTTCGTAGGGGTTAAAAAAAAAAAAAAGAACTTGTCCACAATAAAGTCACTTTCTTTTAACCATTAACACACCCGAAAAAGTCTGATTACACTAACACACTGCAAAGTGGTAGATTTTTCACTTTTGTAAGCATATCAATTAAAAGCAAACATTGAAACCTTCCATGACAGGCGCATAACACATACTGAACAAGGATTAGCGGGAAGCATCTGCACTTGTAATTGTGACACCCCTCACCCACTGAGCGCTGTTTTGACTGGGAAAAATTATTTGAGCCACACCCACATTTTTTATGGTGGAAAATGTTTACAACTCTTTAAAATTCACATTTTTTTAGGTTTCATTTTATATTAAATCAGCGACTGCAAATAATGGGGGTTTACTGTATTATAATTTCGCATGCTAACATCACATTAAATTCTGTGAACTGTTAGATGCATTGTTTATCTTGGTCTCTGTACAGGAGCACAAATATAATAGTATATATTACAATAAGTGCAATAATTTATAAGAAGTTACTCAAGTTTAACTTGAGTAAGAAGTTAAACTGAAAACATTTAGATTTAAACAGTGTTCATTATTATTTTTTTACATAGAATTCTAATAAACTTGTTTTTTTTAATTTGTTATTAAAACGTTCTACTTTTTAAATAAAGTACCTTATTTGTTAAATTTAGTGTGTTTATATATATGCATTGGAATTTTCAGTTGAAAAATATAACACTAGCCAATATTAAATTTTTTCAATGTTTGTTGCACAAATTATCATTAAATCAATATAATGTTAAAATATGCAATTAATTTTTGCTCTGGATTGCTTAAGTCACATTTATAAATAACAGAAAATTTTATAATATTATGAAGTATTACTCTTCCTCACCTGGCTACTTCATAATTCCACCTGGCTGGAAAAATTTTCTGGGGTGTCAGAGTAAAAATTTACTGTGACTACCCAATCTCCTTTCTATAATCCATTGATGGATCTTTCCCATTAGGTTGAAGGATTAAGGATGGGTTCAAATTTATGCAATAACCTCTCATCAGGAACTGTATTAGCCATACATAATATTCAGATATATAATGTCAAAGTTGTTTTCCATAGTAATTTATTATAATTAGTAAGGCAAGATTTTCCCTCTACGAAACTGTGTTGAGTCACATTTAAGATCCCATTCTTGTGAAGATGGTCCTGTATTATCCTTAATCATAGATTCTATAATCTTACAAGTCACAGAAATCAAACTCGTTGGTCTATAAATGGCCATTTTGGCTGATACCTCCCAAATCCATTATGTATTGGCGTGGCATTGGAACCTCTCCATTCAGTGAATAATTCCTGAATCTAATGATGATATCATTAACATTACTAATGGTTGGATGCAGTCACCTTCCACCTTTTTCATTATAATTGGATATACGTCATCACCCCTTGGGTTTTACCACTTTCTCAGCAGCTTTTTAGATAGATGCTTCTCTGATATTATTTTACAAAAATTCAGTTTGGCTTCACTGTTCCTGTTAACACTAACATATATACATAATGGAGGGTGAGCCACCTGTCATCTTACAGAGAAGTGATGCAAATTACTTAGTGTTAATTACTGAAAACAGTTTGAACAATTAATTTAAATGTAAATAAATAGCATCTTCGTGTAAATATTATTAATGTTATATTAATATTGATAAAGTAATATAGGCATGAATATGACTTCAAGATCTAAATTGTTCGAATGATTTCTTGGTAAACTGATGCCTCGCCCACCCTGTGTATAAAGAGAAAGATGTGCGCTTGCATAATTTAAAATTTTGTGGAAGTGGCTAACAGTACCTAATAATAGTTATTTTTTGTTTGTGTTTACTTTTTAAACTTTTTAAAATCCAGCAATCCTTTGAAATTGAGAGGTGCAAAATTTTAAAATTTTCTGGATTTTATAGAGAAGTATACCTAGTAGTTGAACAATTTTGGAGAAACAAATTTCATTGAATATTAAGTGCTAACCACACTGAACTTTATCTGTAGTCATTCATAATGATTAAAAGGTAGAGTTAGTGATTACAAATGTAAATAACAGTTCAATTTGTTAAATGTAAACAAATGGCAATAAACAAAATCACAATAAATGTTGTGTGCTGAAGTGTCAGTTTTAAATTCACACTTCATACGCAGCACAGTATCAGAATAAAATAACAGTGACCAATTCAGAGAAAAATTATTTTCACGTTGGAGGGGGAAAAAATTAACCGTTTTTCTAAGGAGTAATTATAATGACATTTGTGCAGTCTTTATCAGCATATGTGAAATTTTGATTTTAATAATGTGCTGTGAAAAAAATTCTGTTTCTCACATGTATTAACAAGTTGGCTAAAAGTCCTCTCTCTCTCTCTCTCTCTCTCTCTCTCTCTCTCTCTCTCTCTCTCTCCCCCCCCTGTATTATGACTTTTCATGTAACCAAAGAACTGTATGGGTAGTTATAATGGTGGCAAAAACCTTGGTTATATGGAAGTAAATCTATTATTTGAGCATGTCAGTGAGGCACTGTTCGTGGAAGAGATTAATCATAGATATAACTAAGCATACATTTTTCTAGCTGTTCCCAAACTGGGATTTTTAATTTTATTTTATTTTATTTTTTTATAATCTCTCTCAGCTATTCTAAAGTGATATCAAGCTGATCACCACTTCACACGAGTCCAGTATAACCAGCCACATAGCTGTAGTTTTCTTTGTAACTGTGCAGTTTGCACAGTTACAAAGTTTACTGAATATGCAATAGCAATTAAAGCAAGATTTTTTGGCCCTTTTTTTTTTTTTTTGCATGGATTCTCATAGACAAATGTGATCACTGCTGTGCGTCGTCTTGGACTGCTTTCTTAATATTTTCAGATTTTTAATTTAATTTTTTTTTAAAGACTGTGGTAGAAATAAGAACACTGATTATACTATGGAATTGAATGCAACAATAGGTTATACTTGACAAGGTGTAACTTTACTGCTCGACCACCAAGAAATTCACTTTGGGTTTATTTCAGTTCATTTATGGGGAGTAGCATTCATCCTTTGGTGGGTGTGAGAGTGTCTCCTTGGGTAGGGAATCATGCATTTGGGCTACCAAAAGTGAGTGAAAACTTTCTTCTTTTATTTTAATATGATTATTAGTTATCCTGGTTATCATTTAATGCATTTTGTTCAGTGGTATAGTTAGGGTTCTTGTTTATAGCTTAGTCTTTGAGATATAGCTATATATATTTTAGTAGTAAAGTTAATGCTTATTTTTTTGGTAAATTTTTCAGATTTTTAAAAATTTCAGATTGAAATATGCTGTTTTCAAAATTAATAATCAAATTACAATCAAATGATAATGTAAAAGAAAAAAATGTACCAGTTGCTCATCTACAGCAGCACAAATGCATGATGTGCATTATATCCCCAGATGCTGATGCACCATAAAAACCTTAAAGCAAATGCATGACACTCCCCTCTTTCACATAAGTGAAAACTAAAATTAAAGATGGGGGAACCCCCCCCACCCCTAGCCACATTCTCAAGGAATGTGAATCTTGTGGGTTCCAAAAGGATCTTATTTAAATCACTGACTGCTATCCAGCCAAATGTCAGCTGATGTCCGTACGTGATCTGAATGTAAAATAAAAAATAAGCAAATCAAACATGAAAAATAAAACATGTCATGGCTACTACCTTCTGTGTATTACATGCATGGAAGGTTTCAAAAAGAAATGACAAAAACTATAAAAGCATTTTAAATGGAAGATAGCAGAGAAAGCTGGCTGAATGATTGAGATGTTAAAGCCACTTGGAAAAGTCTTTTTAATGTAGTGTGGCAATTGTTCATCATAATTTGAAAAAAAGGAATGAATCATTTCTTCCATAGAATGGGAGAAGGAAATCACTGGCTTAAAATTTAAAAATATAGTATACAAGTGTTCAATATGGCTGCCATTTTGGTCTGTAAAATTGTAGTCTTTTGGGTATAGAGTGGCATACAGCAAAGAGCAATTCCTCAGAAATGTCCATAATTTTCTAACCATTGACTATAGAAGCTCCAGCTAGAGATCTGTGCTTATTATTAAATACTTTATCCTTTAAGAACCCACTACAAAACAGTCTGGGGAGTGCAGTGGCCATCTAATGGAACCCCACCAACTAAACCATCTGCCTAGGAACTTTTCATTTAAGAATTTGCAGATAGTTTTTGCATAGTGGGTGGTGATTCTTTCTGCATAAAAAGAAATTCCAAAAATCGATTTTGGATGCATTAATGGAATGATTTTGTCTCTTAGCAGTCTCAGGTATCTTTTGCCCGTCATGGTTACCTCAAAGAAAAAAAAAAACTGAGAACACCTTCTGTCCAAATTTTATAGTCCACAAAACAGCATCGATGATATCTGGGTTTGTAATACTCACAGAGAAAAATCATTTGGCACACTCCAGTCTTCTATCTGGGCTATTCTTATTCAAACTTTGTAGAACGTATGGGATGGTAAACCTTGTATTTAAAAGCTCCTTTATAATTATATTTAAGGTATTTAAGTTTGAAACTTTGCTTTCTTAGACATTGTTTTGGTCTTTTTTCGATATCCTCTTACAAGTTACAAATTGGCAGATGTCTTTGAGATACAACACCTACCAGGTTTTGCTATGTTTATCGTTCCTACTTCATCAGACTTCTTCCTGATTTGCTTTATCATGGGTGGGTTGTTTATGTCCAAGAACCTTCTTGAAGTGATATGCAACTTCTGCAACATTTTCATATTTTGTAGGTCACTTTACAATTTCAGTCTTTACCTTTGTTGTAAGGCCTATGTACTTTTCCTATGTTCAAATTTTTCTAAAACTGTTTTTGAAATAACTTATACAAGTTTACATCAGCATTTATTCAAAATAGTTTGCTTGTACCCTATGTTTTTGTATGGTCTTTTGGAATTTATGTCTTTGTAGTGTTAAAGAACTTTATGGGTTCAAGAATATCTTATCTTTGAAGGAATAATAAATGATGACAGATTTTAAAGTAATAAATTTTAAAGTAACAGATTTTAAAGTAATAATAAATGATGACAGATTTTAAAGTAATATATTCTCACCTTTTAGTACTGATTTACATTTAGCTACTTTCATTTATTTATATTATTATAAATGACTCCTCACTTTTATAAAACACAGAAAAGGTTTGCCAAAAATTTCATTTTTTGTTTTGGAAAGAGAGCTGAAGTGATTTTTAAAGTTAAGAGCAGCAGAATTGAGTGTTAACAAAGGAAAGAAAAATGGTATTATGGATGGAAATGAGAGCATGGGGAAAGGAGAGAGTAAAAGGCGAGGAGGGCACTTTGTGTGAGATGGATAGAAGTCTTTTGCATTGCAGTAAAGATTTTATACAAGACAAATAGTCCAACCATTAGATATTAATAATTTTCTTTATTTTAAATTGCTGAGATATAAATAAACTGTTAGAAAGATGGCGATTGTGAATGATAAAAGTACTTTCAGAAATGGAATATTTTCTGTATATATTATAAACTCACTTTAAGATGTGAATTTAACAATAACCTTAAATAAATTTTGTCTTGATCTTTCTCTAGCTTGCTTCACCTTGCTAATATTTATCAACCAAATAATATAAAGCTAACCATGCATCTACTGAAGATGGTTGCTGATGTTCCTGGTGATTGTATCAACCAGACTAATAACTTACAGCAGGTAAACCTAGGAATGATTACTTCTGATTTGTTCATAAGGTTTAAATTAAATATGCAGGATAACTTATATGCAACACTGCACAGCCTAAAGAAAAATTATTTATCTGATAATTTTAAGGTTACTGCATGTGGTTTAAGCCAATTAAGATGGGAATACTAGAACATATTTAAGACTAGAAGTGTGGTGAGGGGAACTCTTTAAGAGAACAAATTTAATTGAAACTCATGAAATTCTGAGCACCTAAACTGGTGATTAGAAGTGAAATAAATGGAATAATAAAGTAGTTATCTGAAAATAACACAATCAAGGAAAAGCTAAGGGAATTAACTAATTATTTAGTTTCTTAGAATATCAAGTTTTCCCCCAGATTCACATCTTGTAAGTTTTCTTACCCTGTCAGATTTAATTTAAAAATTTTTCTAGCATTCTCCTCTTAATATGTTATTTACTTTCTAAGATACAACATGTAATAGATACCAGAGAGGAAAGTCGGCATGTCCAGTAACCTTGATTGCGTCTGATAAATATTTTTACTTTATTCTGTAGGTGTCAAACAGCCAAGTGGGCAATCACTGTGTACATACAAAGTTATACACAATTCATGATGAAATTCTATGATACCACAAAATATGTAAATATTCTTGTTCTCTATCTTGTGAAGTCCTCAGATTCATCAAACAGGAAACTTATTTATATTTAATTATAGTAATAATTAATTGATTTTATTAAACAGTTTTCCTACAATGGTTTTCTTATAAATGTGCAAGATAAGAATGTTCAAGAGAGGAATCAAGATAAGACTGTTCAAGATAAGAATGTTGCATATCACAATTGGCTCACATCCGAATCTCCAGGTTTGTTTTCTGCCTACATTAAAGCTTACAACAATTGTAAAACAGTTATTAATAATCTAAACTAGATTTTGAACAGGTAAAAAGGTAGTGTAGCCATTATCAACCCACTGCAGGATGGAAGCCTCCTCAACAATTCATGCTGAGGGAAATGGACCATAATCTGCCACGCTGGTCCAGTGCGAGTTGGCAGACCGACCGTATTCAGCAGTCAGGGGCTTGAACCCTGGTCTACTCAAAGAGCGTGTGCTACTGCACTCTGCTCCTGACCACTCGGCTACGGTAAGAGTTAAAAACTTTCTTTTGTCCAAATAGTAATTGAGCATTCTCTTGCCAAAGCTATTGGCTGTAAATTTTTGTCTGTTTATACTCCCACCTCTGTTAAAACCTGATGGATCTAAGCTTCTCATCTACAGAGGAAGCTGACTTACTAGCATCCTGCTTTTTCTCTAACTCACAATCTTGGTAAACCACCTCTTACCATTTCCAGTACAGCAGGCCCCCGTTATAACGCGGTTCGCTTTACGCTGATTCACTATAACGCTGTTCTTATATTATAACCCGTATCTGACAATAACGCTCTTTTACAGATTGCATTTTTGGCATATCTAACGAAATCGTTTCATTTGATGGAGTCGATAGCTTGAAAATGAATACCAAAACAGCATTAAAACGTTTCCCACGCCGACTTGAGAAATTTTCCCACACTCAGTGAAATTTTCTCGCACGCTAATTTAATTGCAGTACAGTGACTTGTTAAATAGTTCCGAGATCAACATTTTAAAAAATGATCAAGTATATTGCTTGTAATATTAGCATTATATGCATTTATCCGAAGTCTAGTCATCACTCGGTACAGTATTAGACATCGTGCGTAACGGACAGTTTACTCGAATATTGTATCGTAATTAATGCAACCAACACGGTTACATTTTCGAAGAATTAATAATGGCCGATAAGAATGAAAAAGCAACAACGTCTGGGTGCAGTACGAAGACTAAATGTAAGAAAAATATTGAATTTGAAAATTAAATTAGACGTTTTGAAGCGAATCGATTCCGGTCAACGACAAGTGGATGTGTGCCATAATTTAGGACTCGCAAGTTTAACTTTAAGAACAATTATAAAAAAATAAAGAATTAATTTTAGCAGCGGGAAAGATAGCTGTTCCACTGCAAGCAACTAGGGCTAGGCCGACTATTAGGATTGAAAAGACTAACTAATTTTATTGAAGATAATATCCAATGCAGAATTCAGTTAAGTTAAATATTATTAAAAAAAAAAAAAAAAGAGAGAGATTAGCCAATATGATGATCTGAAGAAAACTCACCTAAAAAAAAAAATGTGGAACCATTTAAAACTATTAAAGGCTGGTTGAATATATTTTAAATCCAGGGAGAAGCCGCAAGTGCAGAAGGAGCCGAAACTTTCAAAAAAGAACTTGTTAAAATTATTGAAGAGATGTATTATGTGTTATACTTCTCAACACGTTTTTAACATAGGTGAAGCAGGACCTTTTAGGAAACGAATGCCTAAAAGAAGTTTCATATTGAAAGAAGAAAAAAACATGCTAGGTTTCAAAGTGGCGAAGGATCGGTTGACTTTATTGTTGGGTGGTAACGCTGCGGGGGATTTAAAATTAATACCCCTTTTAGTTTATTTGGAAGAGGGCCAAAGTTCAACCCAAAATCGACACATTTTTCATAATTAAATTCATGATTTTAATTGGAATTTTAAGTTTAATTTTGATACGTAAGTAGTTACCATATAATTATATACGGATGTAATGCAGAATATTTTATATTTACAAATATTTGAAATTAAATATTTTGACTGACATTTGTACATCTTTTCACTAGCGTTTATTATTGATTAGGAAATATCCTATGGCACCGACCACAATTCACAAATACATATGTTACGTTATGGGAATGCGGCGCTCGCTTCGTATGGATTCACTTAGCACTCTGTTTTTCCGGAATGAATTATCAGCGTTAAGCGAGAGTCACCTGTACATTCAACTCAATGCCTCCTATTGATCAAAAGAATATCAGAAGAATTTTGAACAGTCATGATGCTTATTCTCAAAACCTGAGTTTTGAGAACAGTGGAGAAATACCATCAAGAGAAATACAATCTGGAGTACTCCTGAGTTTAGTCCAGTTTTGTGTTAGCTTTTTACGCTTTCTTATTATACTGAATTTTTTTTATCTTTCTGCTTGGAAATTTTCTCATATCCAACCAATTCATAAAAAGGCTGACAAATCTTCTCCCCATCCAATTACCATCCCATTGCAGTTACTTTTACTCTTTCTAAAGTAATGGAGTAATCCATTAACCATCAACTCATAAACTATTTCGAAACTTGCCATCTGATCAGTGATTTCCATTATGTATTCCATAAGTGTTAGCCCTGTGATGATGTACTGGCTTTTGTTGTCCAGCTATGTACAGATTCATTGGTAAAGTTTGATGAAACTCAAGCAGGTGCTCTTGACATTTCAAATGCTTTTGATTGTGTTTGATATAAAGGTCTTCTAAATAAGTTTCCATCTTATTTAGAAGACCTTTTAGAAGAGAATTATGTAAAAGAGTCATTTGACTCTTTTACGAAATTCTCTCTGACTGCTCACTACAGGCAATGGTAATAGCTCTCTGGCTTCTAACTACTACACTAATGCTAGTGTTCCTCAAGGTTCAGTTCTTTCTCCTATTCTTTTTCTCTTGCATGTTAATGTCCTTCTATTTACTGGAAATCCTATCCATAGTTTTTTTAATGATAGCACGTTGCATTCCACCTTCCAGTTTGAAAAACCTTGCCCTGCACAAACAGCTTCACAACTTGTTTACTTCACAACATATCTACTACTAGTTCCGTAAATGCTGACCTTCAGGTAATTCTCCAGTGGGGCTATGATAAGTTAGTTAATTTCAATCCTTCTAAAACTCAGGCCTGTCTTATATCTTGCAAAAAGGATTCTTCTGCTCCTATGTGTAATCATAGGTGCACTTAGTTTTAATCTAGCTTATTATTATTATTATTATTATTATTAGCCATATGGTGCAAGGAAGCCTGAGGCTTATGCTGCACTAGCCAAAAAAAAAAAAAATTCTGAGTTATCCTGAGAGAGAGAGAGAGAGAGAGAGAGAGAGAAAGAAAGAAAGAAAGAAAGAAATCACCAAGAAAGAGAAGAATGATGATATCCAGCTCAGGACCCTGGGTGTGCCAGGCCCATACTCACCAGATGTGAGCCCCTGGGGTTGTCTTTGACAACACTCAAGATCACGCCTATATGGGATTACCCTAACTTCTAATCTCTGGGCATAAGAAAATCACAAATATTGCTTCCTCTGTATCCAAAAAAACTGGGGTTTCTGTTTCACTCTTGACATTCTTCTCAACAGTTGCTCACTTTTTGCAAATGTCAAATCCAGCCTAGTATGGAATATTGTTCTCACATCTGGGTTAGTGTCTCTGAGGCACTGGCATCAAGCCTGAGAGGCTATGGACCTCTCTCTCTCTCTCTCTCTCTCTCTCTCTCTCTCTCTCACTCTAGACTCCTTTCAAAAGAGGGCAGTTAGGTTAATTGATAACCCATACCTTACAGAGTCTCTCCATTCTCTTCTCGTAGACATTCTGTTTCTGCTGTGCCTGTTTTTATAGATAGCTCTTGTGGCACTGGCTTCTGTAAACCCCCACCCTAGTCCATAGCACATGCTGCAACCTGTCACCATCCTTTTACCGTTCAACTACAAACTTACAGAACCAAATTTTCTTTCTTCTAATTTATCCCTTTGCATTTACTGAAAATTGCAATCTACAGAAATCTAAGTCTAATGTCAACGAGTATTTTCTTTCATCTTCTCAACATTCAACCCCCACACACTACTAAGTGCTGTAGGTAAAAAAAAAAAAAAAAAAAAAAAAAAAAAAAGAGGAAAAACCACAACTACAGAAGCACCAGTTACAAAAGGTGACAAGATTGTCTTGGTGAACTTTGACATACTTTTGTAAGGGCTTCTTAAAATAATTTCCATCACATAATGCATTATAAACTTAATAGATTTTAATCTTGTATATTTTTATCCACTGCATACATTTATTGATATAAATAGTCAAATCTTTGTGTTAGTTGTAGTTCCCCTTGATTAATGTCAAACAATTAATAAAATTTTTAAATGTATTGTTTAACTGGATATTTACCCTGTAATTGTAAATTAAATTTAATGCAAAGTGAGTTAATTCTCTGGCCAACAATGGCAGTTAGTTGTGATGATTGCTTTTATATGTGCTCTTACAAAATAGTTTATAAATGTGCCTTTAAGGTGTTTATTTTAAATTCTTTTGTGAAACTAGAGTATAGTGTGATAAGGTTCATCAGGTTTGACTATTTATAATCAAGGAATGGTAATATTTACGCTAAAAATGCGATAAGTCCATTTTGGCAATAAGAGCATTTTTTGTTCCAATTCCAGCTGCCTAGGCTTTAGCATAGCAGTAGTATTTGAAAGTTTGAAGAGCTGCTTTTTAAATTCCACAAGATATGGATGCAGGGGACTTTAATTGGGTGATGGAATTTGTCACATTGATTACTTGTATCTAATTTTGAGACAAAATATCACCTTATCGGAATAGATATAGATTTTTAAAGACAGTTTTATTTAGTAAAGGCCTATACAGCCATATAATAGCATCACCACTGGAGAAAGACATGGTAACCTACTCCACTATTTTTCACCGGAAAACTTTATGAACAAGCTCAAGAATTTATCAGAGATGATACCTGAAGGTAGATCCTCCAGGCTGGAATGTAGCATGTTTGATACATTTGGATGATGCAATTCTGGAGGCCTGTTTGCTGAGGCAGGCCATGATGAAAGTAACAGTCTGCACTGTATAAAAACACATAAGATTAGCACATGGAATTTTCAAAGTTTGAATTATGGAAAGCTGAATATCATTAAGAGTGAAATGGTTAGGACCAAGATTGACATCCTTGGTGTCAGTGAAATAAATTGGATGAGAAATGGCTATTTTTCAGTTAGACAATTTTATAGTTTACTACTCAGGGAATGAAAAAATCAGGAGAAATGGTGTGGCATTTATAGTGAACAAGAGAATTGCCAGATCAGTAAGTGACAGAGTAATGGTCATCTGCATTAATGGAAAACTGCTTAAAGTCTCATCTTTAAGTCTATGCACTGACAACAGATTCAAGTGAAGATGAAATTGAACAGTTTCATGCTGAAGCCCAGGATGTACTGAGTCAAACACCAAAAAAAGACGTGAATGTTCTTGGAGACTTCAGTACGAAAATAAGAGACAGAGAAGTAGATGGGGTCATTGGCAGATTTGGTCTGGGGGATAGGAATGAGGCAGGAAACTGCCTGGTGCAATTCTGTCAAGAAAATCGATTAAGGTTTACAAACACACAGTTTATCCAACCTAAGTGACATTTGTATACGTGGGCATCCCCAAATGGATTGCACAGCAATCAAATTGACTACATCATGTGCAGTCAAAGATGGAAAAGCTCTGCTTTTTTCAGTGAAAACCTTACCTGGTGCAGACTGTGGCTTGGATAGCCAAAATCAGGCTCAAATTCTGTAACATCCAAATGACTGCTGCACCATGAAAATATGACATAGATAAAATTTCACCATTGTATGTAGTCAAGATAAAAAACAGATTAGACTCTAACTACATGAAAAGGCAACCACATGTACTTTGGGAGGAAATAAGATGCATCATCACTGAAACAGCACAGCAATACATCCCATTCGGAAAATGTACAAAATCAAGTAAATGACTGTCAGTAGAAACCATCAAAATTGCTGAAAAAAGAAAAGAAAAGCTAAAGCTGTTGGAGATAGAGATGAGACAAGAAGGCTTAATGCAGAATTCCAAAGGACAGCCAGAAAAGACAAGGAAAAATACTGGAACAAAGGTTGTAAAGAAATGGAAGATAATAACAAAAAAGGGCACATGAGAGATCTCTTCGCACAAATAGAGAAGATCCAGACATCCTTCACTGCTTGTAAAGGTTTAATAAAAAGGCAAAGATGGAAATGAACTGAATGTGACCAACAAGGAATTAAGAAAAGATGGAAGGAATACTCGGAAGAACTGTATGCAAATAGAAACAAACATCAACAGATCAAAGCAAAAGGGCAGGATGAGCTATAACCAGATATATTAGAGGAAGAGGTATGGGTGCTGCAACAACTACCAAGAAGAAAAGCCCCTGGAATTGATGGAATACCAACAGAAATGTTAACACTTTTGCAAATCACAGTTATCACAGCTTTGTGCCGGGAGATCTGGAAAAACAATATATGGCGAAAAGACTGGAAGAGATCAGTGTTTATTCCAATCCTGAAAAAGGGAGATGCTTGAAATTGCTCGAACTACCATACAGTAGCCTTGATATCACACACAAGCAAGATTCTATTGAAAATCATTCAAGCACAGATATATAGAATCATAGAAACAGAGCTGTCTGATGTTCAAGCTGGTTTCCGCAAAGGAAGAGGCACTCATGATCATATCTCAAACATCCATTGGATCATGGAAAAAGTCCATGAATTTAAGAAAGATGTAAAGGTTCAACTATACCAAAGCATTTGATTGCAAAGCACGAAAAATTGTGGAATTCTTTGATAGAATTGGGGGTAGCAGCACACTTGGTTGAGCTAATAAGATCATTGTACACTATTCAAGAAGCAACTGTCAGAACAACATTTGGAGATAGACTGGTTTGAAATTGGAAAAGGTGTGCGATATTATCCCCATTTCTATTTAATTTGTATACTAAATAAGTTATGAGAAAATTGTATTTGGATGAATCAGAAATTGGAGTGAAAATTGGCAGTAGAAACATCAATAATTTAAGATATGCAGATGATACAACTCTGCTTGCAGAAAATGAGGAAGATCTAATACAATTGCACTTAATGGTTAAAGACGAGAGCAAAAAAGCAGGAATCAGCTTAACATCAAGAAAACAAATATTATGACAACACAACAACTGGGATAGAAGAAGTTAAAATTAACAATGAAGAGGTCAAATCTGTCTCGGATTTCATCATTCTTGGATCTAAGATTGACTGGGGTAGAGAATCTGGCCCTGAAATTAAAAAAATAATTTCACTTGGACTCAGTGCAATGGTGAGTATGGAAAAGATCTGGAAAGACAAAGACATCAGCCTTACAATGATCAGAATGGTTAATACTGTAGTGTTTCCCATAACAACTTACAGGTGTGAAAGCTGAACAATGAAAAAAGCAGACAGAAGAAAAATTGATGTTTTTGAACTCTGGTGCTGGAAAAAGCTGCTTCGCATGCCATGGACAGCGAAAGTTATGAACGGAGAGGTTTTGGATCGCATCAAGTCAGAAACATCACTGGAAGCCAAGGTCACCAAGCTATGATTGATGTATTTCGGTCATGTAACACAATCCAATTCATTGGAAAAATCAATAATGCTAGGAAAGGTCAGTGGAACAATGAGAAGAGACCAGCAAAGAACACTCTGGCCCGACATCATCAAGATTGACACTGGCATGAGCATGAAGGACTTGAAAGAAGCTGTTAAAAACCAGACAGCATAGATGAAAACAGCAACAAGTTAATTCTTAATATTATTAATTGGAAATTGATTTTACTTTGTTTATTATTATTATTTTTTTTTTAAATCTTCATTAACCTTTCAGTGGGCCAGCTGTTTTATCCATTTCACCAGCTCTTAAATTTTATCCATTTCACCAGCTCTTATTTTGCTTATTGCGATCACAGATGATGTTATCACTTTTATGAAGTCCCAGTCAGACAAGGTAATACATAGAAAATCAGTTTATTGTAATCAGAACATAGTTTTTTTTTTTTTTTTTTATTGCTTTTTTTGCCTTTTCACAGCATTGATATGTGCAGGGGATGGATTATGTAATATCCTGATTTGTTCTTGAACTCTAAGACATAGTGTGTTTAGTTACTGCTGTTGCTTTGTACAGTTTGTATGGTTGCTAATGTCATTTCCCCATGAAAGAAAGTGCAGTATCTATACTCCTTCGAGTTCCCCCCCCCCCCATTATATAATGCAATTGGGGGAAGTGCAAAAGAAACATAACTATCTGAACCTCATAAAAGAACTTGCTATTTTAGAATGTTATGATAAATTACCAAAAATGAGCCAACATAATGATCAGTACAGTTAAATTTTGCCACCTTTTTTTTTTACACTTTTAAAAATCATGAATTTATTTTGGGAGCAGTAAAACAAAATGAAAACTTCTGTTAGAGAAGTTATAGTGAAGCTGATGAATGATGAGTTGCAATCAGCATTAAAACATTAGGTTTTATAATGTTTGCAAACATGATGCCCATGTTGACATTCCCCTGATGTGGTAGAAAGCAGAACCAGCCTCTTCCAATTTCTTAGAATTACTTTCTAAGAAATTGGAGGGGATGGACAGGCGATGTGGGAATGTTTTTTTTTTTTTTTTTGTTTGGTGGCTGTTGCTTTATAAGATTGCTTTCTTGCATCATTTTACGTAACAAAAAAGGGGGGGGGGGAGAACAATGTTTACAAATGCATTCATATTGAGCAGAAAGATGCTAATTTCTTAGCTGCTGAAACTTGGATTGATGACAAATGGCCTAAAATTATTTCCAAATCTCACCATATGTACAATGTAGATAAAACCAGACATTATTGCCTGAACACACTTATTTGTTCAAAAATGAGAATGCAAAAAGCAGCAAACCTTCAAAGAAATGCGTAATGATCTTATGCTGTGCAAGTATCTCTGGTGGCAAAGAAAGGCTTTTGGTGATTGGAAAAGGCTAGAACCCACAATGCTTTAAAGGTGTTATTAAATCACTCAAACTCTAATGATTGGACTGATGGTCTTGATTGACTATCACTCAAACTCTAATGATTGGATTGATCTTTGATTGACTATCACTAAACTCTAATGATTGGCCATAAGCTTCTTCTGTTCTTCTTTAAAGCTGGCCATAAGCTTCTTCTGTTCATTGACAACTTAATATGTGTTAATGTGACATCAATGATGCAACCATGCGATCAGGGAATCATTTGAATCTTAGTCTTACTACCATTGAGAAAAGGACATGCAACAAATTAGTGCAAATGAGTTGGGCTCTGCCATGGAATCATATGTCAGTAAACACTATATTAAAGCAGCTATATTAAAGGAGGCGGCAAGGAAACTAAGCAAACCCTTAGCCATAATTATGAGAGCATCCTTGGACTTGGGAAGTCCCCCACGGACTAGAGATGTGCAAATGTATTCCCAATTCATAAAGGGGATCTAAGGGTGACACGAGTAATTACAGACCAGTTAGCTTTGGTCTCAGACAATTTTAAAATTCTATATAGTGGGTCAAGCTTCTATGTTAGTTTGTAACATAGAAGTGGTGGACAAAAAAATCTGTATCACCTTAAAAAAAGTAACATTTGTAGTGAAACATATAAGATATTGGTTGATTGCAGCCATTTTTTTTTTTTTTGTCACAAAGCAAAGGTATTGTGTTAGATAATGCTTCTTTTGCATCAGACAGTAATTGCAAGGTATTTTAACTTCTGATAAAATTATTTTAAGTATTTTAACTTCCAGATAAAATAATGGAGTCACTGATTAAAGATGCATTGCAGGATTATCTAGACAAGACTGCAGCAATAATTTAGACACGGTATGGGTTTGTTAAGGGAAAGTCTTGTCTGACAAATTTGATTGGATATTATGATGTGGTTACGAAGGAACTAGGAAGGAAGCAAAAAATAATTTTGATGTCATATACTTGGATTTCAGGAAAGCTTTTGACACTGTTGTGCACGGAAGATTATTATACAAATTGAATCAAAGAATCTGAAGGGTGACAGTTTGTGCAGGAAGAGGTTGAGACCAAAGCTTGCATAATTTCAGGATTGGTTGCTGGTTCATTACTGGGATACCTGGAAAGAAGAATTTTGCAGAGATACTCAATTCTGTTAAGCTGGGGTTGAGACATGATATTGTAGAGACAGGAGGCCCATTAGAACTTTATGCAGATTGAATATGAGACGATGATTGATTAGAGATTGGAGCTGAATTAGAGATACTCAGAGGGCCAACAGTAGACATAGAAGTAAAATAGCACTTAAGGTAAATGTGAGATCCAGAGTTCTGGTGTGTATGAACATCGTCAGGCAGAAAGTTGAGGCAACACTGACATATAGTTTTTACAGAGTGTGCACCGGACTGTAGAAAAAACATTACCAGAACAGCAGACACAAACACGGCATGAAATGACAGATGTACAGTCTTCAGTTATAGTGGAACTGGAAATAAGTTGTGGGTAAGTCGACACATCATGTGTAGAATCCTTACTGTGCATTTGGAATAGGTTTTCTACTTTTTGTAGTAGACTATTCATTGATTCCAAAAGATTACTTGTTACAGCAATTTGCTGTTCGAGAAGGCTAGATAACAAAGAGTTACTACACTGTAAGGATAGCATTTCAGATGACATTTTTGTTAGTTGATCTTGGAAGTTTAGAAATTTGGTGCTGGATGCAGCATTTATAGCCTCACAACATTCTCTGACAGAATTAAGTTCATTAAAGACAAGCTTCAGATCATCAATGTGACTTACTAAACATCTTTTAGAACTATCATTAGAAGTGATATCAGTATTAGATGAATGAAAATTGGAAGAGTAGGTGGAAAATTTAGAGATGGGGAGCCAGTCCCCATACTTCCTACAATTGTGGGCTTTTCTAGTTAGCTTGCGATTGGAGGGAATGCAGCTAAAACAGTAGAAGTGCAAACAGATGCTATGTTACAATAGGTATTCATCGCACATAGAGTCACAGATAAAGCAAATTTGCAGCTCCATTTATAGAAAATAATGATATACAAGGAAATGTTCAGTAAATACTGAAAGATATGATGCAGCTTGAACTTTATAATATTTCACAAAAAGTGAATTGACAATTTCTAATAACTAAAATAGAAACACATGACTTTGCCAAACCTATTCATGCCATCCAACTAGATAAGCTTAAAATAGTATTAGACATGTTCTTCAAAGAGAACGAAGAAAAGTTAAAAATAGGAAAAAGCCAATGGACAGTATATACAGAATTCTGCCTATTTAACAATTACATCTATGAAGGCAGATATATATATAAATGGGTAATAGGAGTCCTAATGGGCTCCAAATACTCAGTACTGGCAACGTACCTATTCCTGCACTACTATGAAAAAGGATACATTAAAAAGAGTGGCAACCAAATAAAAACATACCGATACATAGGCGACGTGATTTCTTTTGACAGTAACCTAGAACAGATTAAACATTGTATCCACTCCAACGATCTCGTATTAATAAAAATTAATGTAGACAATACAGAAGTAGTATTTTTTTTAGACCTTAAAATAAAAATTAATGAGAATAACCACATAGAAACTGGAGTATACAACAGAAGAGATGACTATAACTTTGAAATAATATATCTAAGCAATTGGAGCTGTAATATACCAGTAAAAATACAAAGAAATATAATCATTCCACAAGCAATAAGAATAATAAGTTGTAATAATAATAAAAACAGATCTGAGGCACAGAAGACATTAACAGAAACAGAATATCTAACAGATTCATCAAATATTACTTAATTATTTATACATAATGGAATAATACGGTTCATACACAATAATAACCAAACTGCAAATATCTAGACCAGTGTTTCTCAACCTTTTCATTGTTGCGGCACACTTCTAAAGACACTAAATTTTTGTGGTACACTATAATCACTATTACACTCATGTGTATATATATATATATATATATATATACATAATATATATTTGTAATGTATATACTTTTAATATTTATAAATATTATAAATAAAAATAAACAAAAATTATAAATATTATATACAGTATTAATAATGATTCAAAATTTGATTATTTGATTAATATTTGATTAAAAATTTGCTAATATTAGTGTTATTAAAGTGAATTTCCAGTGACTGGTCACTACGGATCTCAGCCTATTCTTCTTCTTCCTCTTGCAGAATCCGAAAACTGTTGAATCCTAATGTCGGAAAGTTTCTTGTTGAAAATGGGTCTGTTACCCACAAATACCCATAATGTTACGTGGATCGGAAAACTGCTAGCATGGGGGGGGGGGGGGATACACAGACTAAAAGGTTAACAGTGGCCGCAGGCAGAGGCAAAAGTGATTCTTGCACTGCTTCTATTAGAATAGGCAGCAGACTGAAAAGCAAGGTATTGGACTGCTGGGAGTCATAGTGGAACATGTAAATACATGGGCTGTGTTAGAGTGGCTAGGAGCAGGAACAGGTGCTTGTATACTTCATGTACACCAATGCTAGGAGTATAGTTAATAAAGCAACTAAGCAAACCCTTAGCTATAATTATGAGAGCATCCTTGGACTCAGGGGAGGTTCCCACGGACTGGAGATGTGCAAATGTATCCCCAATTCACAAAGGGGGATCGAAGGGTGACACGAGTAATAACAGACCAGTTAGTTTAACTTCTGTTCCGGGTAAAATAATGGAGTCGCTGGTTAAATATGCATTGCAGGATCATCTAGACAAGACTGCAGCAATAATTCAGACACAGCATGGGTTTGTTAAGGGAAAGTCTTGTCTGACAAATCTGATAGGATATTATGATGTGGTTACAAAGGAACTGGATGCAAAAAATAATTTTGATATCATATATTTGGGTTTCAGGAAGGCTTTTGACACTGTTGCGCATGGAAGACTATTGTACAAATTGGAGCAGAATGGTATTAAGGGTAAGTTGCTACAATGGATAAAAGGATGGTTAAGTGGGAGAAGAGAGAGGGTGGTAATCAATGGATGCTGCTCTTCTTGGACTCATGTTATTAGTGGTGTCCCACAGCATTCGGTGTTAGGTCCACTGTTGTTTTGTATATTTATCAATGATATTGATGAAGGTATATCAGGCTTAATGTCGAAGTTTGCAGATGATACAAAGGTTGGCAGGGTTGTTAATGACAGTAATGGCAGTGTGCTACTGCAACAGGATCTAGATAATTTGGGCAGATGGGCTAAGAAGTGGCAACTGAAGTTTAACCTTGACAAATGCAAAGTACTGCATATGGGTAGAAATAACCCCACAGAAACGTACCAACTGTGTGGTACTACACTTAAGGTGGTAGAAAATGAAAAAGACCTGGGAGTAATTGTGCAGGCAGATATGAAGTTTTCTGAGCAATGCAGACAGGCTGCCAGGGCAGGTCATGTGGTTTTGTCAATGATATATAGGAATTTTGCTAACAGGGAAAAGGAGGTCATTATTCCTCTGTATAAGGCAATGGTCAGGCCACGCCTTGAGTACTACGTACAGGTCTAGAGGCCTCATTTTAGGAAGGATGTAGATTTACTTGAGCGTGTATAGAGAAGTGCAACAAGATTGGTGAGGGGAATGAAGGGATCCTCTTACCAAGAGAGGCTTAAGTTCTGCAAATTGCAGTGGCTGGAGACTAGGCACCTGCACGGTGATCTGATTGAGGTATATAAGGCCTTGAATGGGTTGAGCACGCTGAATTCTGATGGGATCCTTCCACTTGTTCAGATTACGAACCTAAGGGGGCATAAATTCAAATTAAGAAAAGACAGATGTAGAATAGATGTGCAGAAATTTGCCTTTAGCCAGCAGGTGGTTAATTGCTGGAACAAACTTCCATCTGTCGTTGTGGAAGTTGATAGGTTAAATAAATTTAAGGAGGAACTGGACAGGCATTTGGAGAGAATGGTTTTTTTTTTTTTTTTTTGTTGGCTGATGCTGCATAAGCTCATATATTTGCTTTCTTGCATCACATGCTGCTGCTGCTACTACTACTATTTGATGAGCTTCAAGTGCTAGTCAAGACATCAAATGCAGTTATTGTTGGAATATCACAGATGTGTCACATAGATATAGGCAGTGCAGAATTGGAATTTGGGGAGTACAATGTGTATAGGAAGGATAGACAGGATAGGAAGGGAGGAGAGATTATGTTGTTAGTTAAGAAACACATAAAATCTAAGGAAGTGCATCCAATTCATGCTGGTGGACAATTCAGTGTTGAGTCTGTTTGGTGTGAAATAAGCACTGGGAAAGGAAAAATGAGAGTAGGTATGTGTTATAGGCTTAATGAATCTGATGAGTACAATGAGCAGTTGTGCAGAGAAATAGTGGGCCAGTAAATCAGAATGTCTTATAATGGGAGATTTTAACTTTCCAGATATTGACTGGAACTTGTGGGTTGGTCACTCGTACCAAGACTTTTGTGGATTTATTGAATGACTGTTTTCTACAGCAATATTAGCATTAGTAGAGGCATATGATGCAAGAAAGCAAGCTTATGCAGCATCAGCCAAAAAAAAAAAAAAAAAACAAAAAAAAAACACGTTCCACTTCACCCCTCCGTTTGTTCGAAATACGTGTCCAGCTGAGCCTTAAATTTATTTAGCCTATCAACTTCCACAACAAGGGATGGAAGTCTGTTCCACCAACGAACTACCCACTGGCTAAAGGCAAATTTCCGCACATCTATCCTACATCTGTCTTTTCTCAATTTGAATTTATGCCCTCTCAGGTGATTAGTCTGAGCAAGAGGCAGTACCCCATCAGCATTGAGCATGCTCAAACCATTCAACGCTTTGCACACCTCTATCAGATCACCTCGCCGGTGCCTAGTCTCCAGACACTGTAATTTGCAAAACTTAAGCCTTTCTTCGTAAGAGCAACCCTTTGTTCCATTCACTAACCTTGTTGCCCTTCTCTGTAATTGTTCCAACAGCTCTATATCCTTCTTGAAATGAGGCCTCCAGACCTGTATACAGTACCGAAGGCCTTATACGAGGAAATAATCACCTCCCTATCCCTGCTACAAAAATTCCTGTATATCATTGATAAGACACCATGAGCTACTCTTGCAGCCCGTCTGCACTGCTCAGAGAACTTCATATCTGCCTGCACAATTACCCCCAGGTCCTTTTCATTCTCTACCACCGTCAGTGTAGTACCACAGAGTTGATACGTTGCTCTGGGGTTGCTGTTTCCCATATGCAGTACTATACATTTGTCAATGTTAAAACTTCATTTGCCACCTCTCAGCCCATCTGCTCAACCTTTACAGATCCTGTTGCAGCAGCATACCGTCAGTAGCGTCCTTAACAACCCTGCCAACCTTTGTATCATCTGCAAACTTGGACATTAAGCTTGATATACCATCATCAATATTATTTATAAATACAGAAAACAACAATGGACCCAACACTGAACCATGAGGGACTCTACTAATAACATTAGTCCACAATGAGCAGTGTCCATTAATTACCACTCTCTGCCTTCTGCCACTCAACCATCCCTTTATCCATAGCAACAATTTGCCACCACTGCCACACTGCTCCAATTTGTGCAGCAGTCTTCCATGTGCAACAGTATCAAAAGCCTTTCTAAGGTTCAAATATATAATATCAAAGTTATTCCCTGCATCCAATTCTTTTGTGACTGCATCATAGTATCCAATCAAATTGGTCAGGCAAGACCTTCCCTTAACAAAACCATGCTGTGTCTGAGCTATAACTGAATTCTTGTCAAGATGATCCTGCAGTACTTCTTTAACCAGTGCTTCCATTAATTTTCCTGGAACAGAAGTTAAACTAACAGGTCTATAATTACTTGTAGTAGTAGCAGTGGCATTCGATGCAAGAAAGCAAGTGTATGAGCTTATGCAGCATCAGCCAAAAAAAAAAAAAAAAAATCACACCATTCCCTCCAAATTCCTGTCCAGTTCCTCCTTAAATTTATTCAACCTATCAACTTCCACAACGACAGATGGAAGTTTGTTCCAGCAATTAACCACCCGCTGGCTAAAGGCAAATTTCCACACATCTAATCTACATCTGTCTTTTCTTAATTTGAATTTATGCCCCCTTAGGTTCGTAATCTGAACAAGTGGAAGGATCCCATCAGAATTCAGCATGCTCAACCCATTCAAGGCCTTGTACACCTGTGTCAGCCTTTGATCCTCCTTTGTGAATTGGGGTTACATTTGCACATCTCCAGTCTGTGGGTACCTCCCCTGCGTCCAAGGAAGCTCTCATAATTATGGCTAACGGATTGCTTACTTCCTTTGCTGCCTCCTTTTATATAACTGGATAGATCCCATCCACCCCAGATGCCTTTCTTGTATTTATCTTCAACAATTTCTCCTCGACTTTACTCTCAATTATTACAAGATCATCTAGCTCACTGCCAGTGTTTACTTCATCTATGGCATTCCCCTTCCTGAATAACTCCTCATGTGTGAATATAGATGCAAAATATTGATTTAGTTTGTTAGCTACCTGAGCAGGATCATCAACAGATGAACCATCGATATCAAGTGGACCAATCTGATTCATCCCCTTCCTTCTAGAGTTTACATAAGTAAAGAACTCCTTGCTGTTTTTATTTGCATCCTTTACCAAAGATTTCTCGTAATCTGCCTTCGCCTGCCTAACCTCCTTTGTAAGTTGGCTACAGATCAACTTATATCTATCATAGGCTTCTGTGTCACCTGTTAATTTATGTGTGTCCCATGCATTTTTCTTCTCTGCCATATGTCTCATTAGTTATTCTGACATCCATTTAGGCCTGAACCTTGAACAATATTTCTTAGAATATTGTTCAAGGTTTTTGAACAATATAGGCTTCCAATATTTCTTGGAAGCCTAGTAGCTTCCAAGATAAGTTCTTTGAATGCTTCCCATTTTGAGTTTGCTTTTGGTAACATCATCAGTTGGTCCCACTGTATAAAATTTAAATACTGTCTCAGACCATTGTAGTCGCCTTTACGACAACAATAACCCTTCCCTTTACCCCTGATGGTAGTTACCTCCTTGAGTAAATCCCACTGCAGCACACTGTGATCACTAGTGGTTGCTGTATCTGCAGATTCTTAATGCATGAAGAATCACTACTGATAATCAAATCAAGAGTATTGCTCCCTCCCGGTTGCCTCCCGAACGTGTTCGAGAGCCAACCAGAGGGATTAATACTCTTGATCTGATTATCAGTAGTGATTCTTCATGCATTAAGAATCTGCAGATAAAGGAACCACTAGGCAACAGTGATTACATTGTATTGATGTGGGAATTATTTAAAGATGTAACTACCATCAAGGCTAAAGGGAAGAGCTTTTGCTTTCGTAAAGATGACTACAGAGGTCTCAGACAGTTTTTAAATTCTGTACAGTGGGATCAACTGATGATGTTACGAACAGTGAATTCTAAATGGGAAGCCTTCAGCGACTTAATCTTGGTGGCTACTAGGCTTTTCATTCCAACTAAAAAATACTGTTCAACGTTTAGGCCTAAATGGATGGCAGATGAATTAATGAGGCTAGTGGCAGAGAAGAAGGCATGGGATGCATACAAAGTATCAGGCGACACAGAAGCCTATGGCAGGTATAAACTAGTCTGTAATCAAGTCACAAAGGAGGTTAGGCAGGCGAAGGCAGATTATGAGAAATCTTTGGCAAAGGATGCAAAGAAAAACAGCAATGAGTTCTTTACTTATGTAAACTTTAGTAGGAAAGGGATGAATCAGATTGGACTACTTAACATAGATGGGTTGACTATTGATGATCTTGCTCAGGTAGCTGATAAACTGAATGAGTATTTTGCCTCTACATTCACACATGAGGAGTTATTCAATGAGGAGAGTGCCAGAAGTTTATGAAATGCTAACAGGGAGCTTAGTGATTTTGTAATAAATGAGAGCAAAGTGGAGGAGAAATTGTTGAAGTTAAACATAAGGAAGGCACCTTGGGTGGATGGGATCTATCCAGTTATATTAAAGGAGGCAGCAAAGGAAGTGATTAAACCCTTAGCCTTGTGTCCCTATTTCACAAAGGGGGATCAAAGGGAGACATGAGCAATTACAGACCTGTCAGTCTAACTTCTGTTCGATGGAAAATAATGGAATCACTGGTTAAAGAAGCATTGCAGGATCATCTAGACAAGACTGCAGTAATAGTTAAGACACAGCATAGGTTTTGTCATAGGGAGGTCTTGTCTGACCAGTTTGATTGGTTACTGTGATGTGGTCACAAAGAAACTGAATGCCAAAAATAATTTTGATATCATATACTTGGATTTCAAGAAAGCATGTTTCACATCGAAGACTGCTGTACAAATTAGAGAGGTATGGTATCAAGGGTAAGCTGATACAATGGATACTGAAATGGATGGTTGAGTGGGAGACAACAAAAAGTGGTAATCAATGGACACTGCTCCTCATGAACAAATGTTATTAGTGGAGTTTCCCAGCGTTCGGTGTTGGGCTCATTGTTGTTTTGCATGTTTATCGATGATATTGATAAAGGTATATCATGTTTAATGTCCAAGTTTGCAGATAATACAAAGGTTGGCAGGGTTGTTAACCACACTAATGACAGTATGCTACTCCAACTGGATCTAGATAAGTTGGGAAAATGGGCTAAGATGTGCCAACTGGAGTTTAACATTGACAAATGCAAAGTACTGCATATGGGTAGCAATAACCGAAGAGAAACGTACCAACTGGGTAGTACTACACTCAGGGAAGTGGAAAGTGAAAAAGACCTGAGGGTAATTGTGCAGCCAAATATGAAGTTCGCTGAACAGTGCAGACGGGCTGCCAGGGCAGGTCATGGAGTCTTTTTAATGATATATATATATTGGAAAATGCTAGCAGGAATAGGGAGGTGATAATCCCATTATACCAGGCAATGGTCAGGTCACACCTAGAGTACTGTGTACAGGTCTGGAGGCCTCATTTTAGGAAGGATATGGAGTTGCTAGAACTACAAAGAAGGCCAACAAGAATGGTGAGCGGAACAAAGGGGTACTTTTACCGAGAAAGACTTAAGTTCTGCAGATTGCAGCACCTGGAGAGTAGTCACCTGCGAGGTGATCTGATTGAGGTGTATAAGGCCTTGAATAGATTGAGCAAGCTGAATGCTGATGAGATTCTTCGTCTTGCTCAGACTAAGAACCTGAGTTGGCACAGTTTCAAATCGAGGAAAGATAGTTGTAGAATAGATGTGCAGAAATTTGCCTTTAGCCAGTGGCTAGTTGATTGATGGAACAGTATTCCATCTTTTGTTGTGGAAGCTAGTAGCCTAAATAAATTTAAGGCTGAGCTGGAAAATTTAAGGCATTTGGAACTAATGGAGGGATGAAATGGGAGGGTTTTTTTTGGCTGATGCTGCATAAGCTTGCTGTCTTGCATCATATGCCTCTACTAATGCTAATGCTAATATTTTTTGGTATCAAGGGATGGGAAGTAATGCTCAATTTTTGTCTTTAACAGCTCTAATATTTCACTTATTACATTAATTATTTTAGTATAATTCATTTTGACAGTCAAGGGAAACATTTCTAAATTTTTTTCATTTACACATTTTTTCCATATAATTCTAATATCACTTTACTTTAAAAGCAAACAGCTTGTCAGTAGAAGTGAGTAAATTTTCCTATGGGCCTTGCATACTGTATTTTAATTTACTGTATTTGGTATATTTTGTGGAAGTTGTGTGTTGGCATTTGCACCAATGGTGCTCCCATGATTACAGGAGCATTAAAAGGATTTGTAAACTTAGTAAAATGACACCAAATTTCATCACTTAAAGAATCACAAATTTCTGATTGTTCCAGTGTAAAATATGAGCATTTCCTTGTGCACTCGTACATATGCATAAGTACATTTCCTCATTATGTATTAGAGAAATGATTCGACTCCAGTTTCTCACATAATTTTCCAAAAATACATATTTTTTGTGGTGTAGTTTTGATATAATTGACCATATTAACCACTTGATCAAGTACAAATTTTAAATCGGGTACGACTGTCTTCGCTACTGGAACTTCTCTGTGTCTAAAACAGCGTGTGGTAATTATATGTGAATAGTGTCATTTTACTAAGTTTACAAATCCTTTTAATGCTCCTGTAATCATGGGAGCAACATTGGTGCAAACGCCAACGCACAACTTCCACAAAATATACCACACTTTTGCAAATAATTATTCATTACTTCACAAATATCTTGCCCGGTTGTTCTTTCTGTTCTTAACAACAACAACCAAAAAAAAAAAAAAAAAAAAAAGAATAATTGAGTCATTTTCTATAAACCTGACACATGCTATTAATTAGGCTTTCCCCGCTAACATCTGTAGAATTATGTACTTGCAATGCAGTCGCCCGAAATTATTAATATGTTGAACAACTTGTTCTTCAATATTATTTGACATTTCTTTTATACGCCTGCTATAATTGTGCTGTTCAAAAGTGGTACATCCATTATTTTTTCCCCCAAGTTCCTCTCCCAAAATTCTTTTCGTGATTACCCGAAATGCTGTTAAAATCACTTTATGCCATCAGGTGAGATTTTTTTTTTTTTTTTTTCGCCACCAGTTTGACTACTAAATAGCTGGCTCCTTGCGCTTTATCAGATATTTTAGCCATACTATAAAATTCTGTACCTTGTTTTCTGGTAGAAGCCTGCTGAAAGTCTTAAAATACTCCAGAGTTTTGGACAATAAATTCTTGTGTTTCGTAGAAAAATGACGCCGCAATTTACTCGGCACCATTGATTCATTTGACAATTTTAAACCACATACCACACATAAAGGTAGAGGACAATCTTTGGTACCAGTATATGAAAATCCTATCTCGTGGCCAAATAATTATCATCATATTTACAACATGTTTTCTTTTTTGGTGTTGATGGTTGTTAGTTTTTGTTTTTGTCATTTTCTCCAAGCTCGTTGTTATCAATTTGCCTCTTCTGATTTCCTTTCACTAAAAACTAAAAATTTATCCATTGCTAATAATTTCTAAAAAAATTAGGTTCCTTCTAGAATGCACTAATACAGGTAATTGAAAATATCTGTTTTATACGAATTAACTGAATATGCCGTTTTATAGATAAAACAACGCAAAAAGTACTTTTAAAACAGAAAGGAAATTTCTTACTATGCTGCTTACAAGTAGCACTTATAACACAACTGCTGAGCACCTGGGAGAGTTTCTCAAATGATAAGAATGGCTGAATAAAGGTGAACAAATTTATTCAGCCTTCGAATCAAAAGGTGAATAAAGGATTAAAGGTGAACAGATCTATTATTAGGAATGAAAACATGACATCACATTGACTGCTGGAAGTGGCTGAGATCAGTGCAGCATAAACAAATTTTTAATTTTTATTATTAAACTGGGATTTATTAATTTTTTTTATTTGCATTTTCCGCAGCACACCTGAAGCATACTCACGACACAAGTTGAGAAACACTTATCTAGACAGTGCCATTATGTAGAATTTTGTAAATATTAATTCAATCTTCATGGGCTAGTCTGATCACTGTAGTGTGTAAAGAGAACACCCTCTGGGGGGGGGGGGGGACTTTGTGAAGACTTATTGAAGGTTAGTTTTGTATAGCTTAATTAGTTTAATTCAATTTTATATAGTTATACATAAGATTTACATCTTATAGAATTAGTTAATATAGGTATATAAGGAAGTGTGTGTGTAATTAATATGATATCCAGTTTATTTCACTGGATATCATATTAATCCAGTTTATTTAACTCTCTGATGTTTTCTGTTTTTACTCTTTAATACAATCTTTTATATATTATATTATTATATATATATTTTTGTGTGTGTGTGTGTGCGCGTGTGTGTGTGTGCGTGCGCGCGTGTGTGCATGACTGCATATGTTCCCAAATTTTCATGTTAATCCTGGCCCATAAGAGGTCGTCCCTTAAGCCCACGACAGAGGGCAGCAGTCTCGAAATTTAGTACAATAGAGTAACTAGAACATTTTTTGGTTTGATTGGCAACATGTGGCATGGTAAGTCCTTGCTACACCTAATTTTTTTACCCTTCAGTAAAAAACATTCACAGTAAACCTCAAGTGTCCCCCCCCCCAGTTAAATGAATAATAGATTTTATTTATATAAAATTAGAGGTAACATAAATAGATGCCACAGTTACTGTACTTATTTCAATAAACCCATAAAAAATTCATTTTGTTTAAAATTAAATTAAATTAGGTTTTTTTGACCAAAATACAAGGATGTACAGGAACTATTGAAATGTTATAGGTATACAGTAATACCCCAAAGTTACGCGATAGGTGGGTCCGACGAAAATCCCTCAAGTCAAATTCGCGTAAGTCGGGGTACAACTTTGCATATAAATACATATAAATTTTGTTTAATTGGGACCAAGGACTAAAAAAACCACTAGTTTAGAAGAAAAATATTAATAAAATTGCAGTTCTTTATACATATTAATACAAAATATGTATTAAAAAAATAAATGACTTACGTAAAAAAAGTTATTTCGATGTTGATGGCTTCATAAAATCTAACAAATTCGTCTGACGACACAGAGACTTCTTTTTTTCACGCAGAATTTCTTCGTAGCAAGCTAATAATTTTTTCATTCCTTGCTTTGTAGCTATAATGCGTTCTTCGTTGCAGTCTGTTTTCTAAAATTTTTAAGCCCTTTTCAATTGAGCTGATACCTTCTGTCAAGTTTGCAATTGTCATGTGCTTTTCGTCGTTGCCTCATTTAGGCCTGTACCACATGCAATATCACATGGTCTTTCAGTTCGCTCAAAGCATTTCACAATTTCATATTTTTTCTCTATCGACAGAGGCGGACTGGCCATAAGCCTTACCGGGGAAACCCCGGTGGGCCTGTGCGATTTTGGCCATAAACCATAGTATGAGGCCACTATAAATTTTCCCGGGTAAGAATTTTTGACCCAGTCCGCCTCTGTTTATCGATAATTGCTTTTCTTTTTCTCTTTGAATCTGCGGTGTCTTCAGTACGCTTCCTTTTCACACCTTTTAAGTATTTTACTCATTTTTAGGCAATAAAGCACAATTACAAAACGAGGAGGCACGCTTGATACGCATATACAAAGCTGCACGCATGTAGCAACTGAATAAACAACACCATAAAGGCAGAGATACACTATTAACATCTCACATTTCTAGGGGTTACTACCATAAAACAATAAAAATCCAGTTGCGTTTCTGCTAGTGGAATCTGTTATAAACTGGTAGTAAATTCCATCTAATTGCATGCCGATAGCTGGAATTGTGTTGATTTTTATGTTATTATGGTGAAATGTATTTCCCCTAAAACAAATACATTTTCAGAATCTTCTCTTCATTCCTATCGTGTTGCGTTCGGTTGGGGTGATTCTGCGTTCGACTGCCATTTCTTGTAAACACAAAGGCGAATCGTGCATAAGCCAATTTGGTTCGTGTTATATTATAAGATATCGTCACCGTATTTATAAATAGTGTATGATCGAATTAGTGTAGTGTAAACACGTGTTATACGAGGACTGACTGTATACGGCTCAACCAACTCGATCCATTTCTCTCGTGAAAACGATGTACTTTCCGACAAACGTTGAGCACGAATTTGAATGCACACATATAAATATGACAGTTGGAATACAAATTCTTGTATATGTGTGCAGCTCATGCGCAGTAAAGTTGAATTTTGTTCATGTTTCACTCTCCGCCGTCGCACCATATATCAATAACATATGAAAAACGACCTTGAAGATAGTGGGCGGTAGTGTTGCCAAACGAAAAAATCAAGAACCGCGTAACTCCGAGTTTGCGTAAGTCGGGGTATTACTGTATATGGATTTCAGCATATTTTGCTGAAATAGTGAAATGGTAGGGCATCCTGAAGAGATACTGTTTCATATATATCAGCCAGATACCTCCAAGTTTATGATTATAACAGCAAAAATTTAAGAATAAGATAATATTGTTAAGTAGAAGAATAATTATAAAATTGTTATATATTGGTATACATACAACCACTCACAGATATATATATACAAAGGGTACTAGGAAAGTTTTGCAATATGACGCAACAATGAATCACAGGAAGCTGCTTGTTGCTGCATGTTGAGGCATGTTCATACGTGCATAGTAGCCGCCGCGCCAAGTCGATGGGCTCAGTTATTCATTAGTAGTGAGAGTGTAAAGTGCTTGCGATGGCATCGTGGTCACGAAATGAGATAAAGACAGTTTTGCGGTATAATTTCGTGCGTGGTTTAACCATAGACCAGTGCTTAGAAGAAATGACTCTTGCACTAGACGATGATTGTCCACATCGTACAATGATATTCAGGTGGTATAGAGAATTCCAAAGGGGAAATTTCACTCTGGAGGATTCTGAGAGGCCGGGAAGGCCACGAACGTCAGTTACGGAGGAAAACGTTACTGCTGTGAGGAAAATGCTTGACGAAAACAGGCGAGTGACCTACCAACAGATAGAAGATACTTTGGGCCTAAATGCACCAGCAATTCGTTCGATTCTGCAAGATCATTTGCACGTGAAGAAACTTTGTTCTCTCTGGGTGCCGCATCAACTGACTGAAGAGCAGATGACACGACGTGTGACTTGGTGCCGGGAGATGTTAAAAAAGTTTGATAAGGGACAATCTCGGTAGGTGAACAACATCGTGACAGGTGACGAGACTTGGCTGTACTATTACGATCTGCCGACCAAGGCTCAAAACAAAGTTTGGGTCTTTGATGATGACGACACACCCGTAATTGTCAGAAAATCCCGATCTGTAAAGAAGAAAATGATAGCTGTATTTTTCAAATCGAGTGGAATTGTGGAACGTGTCGTTTTGGACACGCAGAAGACAGTCACAGCTAAGTGGTATACTGAACAATGCCTGCCTAAAGTCATTGGATCCATGAAGAACCTGCGGCCAAAGTCAAGAATGGACACCTGGTACCTCCATCACGATAATGCTGCAGCTCACCGCGCCAAAGCCTGCACCGAATATTTGACCACGACAGCATTAGCATTAGTAGAGGCATATGATGCAAGAAAGCAAGCTTATTCAGCATCATCCAAAAAAAAAGAAAAAAAAAAAAAACAACCACTACTCCCATTTCACCCCTCAATTCGTTCGAAATACCTGTCCAGCTGAGCCTTAAATTTGTTTAGGCTATCAACTTCAACAACAAGCGATGGAAGTCTATTCCACAAACCAACTGCCCGCTGGCTAAAGGCGAATTTCCGCACATCTATCCGACATCCGTCCTTCCTCAATTTGAATTTATGCCCTCTCAGGTGATTATTCTGAGCAAGAGGAAGAATTCCATCGGCATTGAGCATGCTCAAGCCATTCAAAGCCTTGTACACCTCTATCAGATCACCTCGGCGATGCCTAGTCTCCAGGCTCTGTAATTTGCAAAACTTAAGCCTTTCTTCGTAAGAGCAACCCTTTGTTCCATTCACTAATCTTGTTGCCCTTCTCTGTACTCGTTCCAGCAGCTCTACATCCTTCTTGAAATGAGGCCTCCAGACCTGTATACAGTACTCAAGGTGTGGCCTGACCAATGCCTTATACAAGGGAATAATCACATCCCTGTCCCTGCTAGAAAAATTCCTGTATATCATTGACAAGACACCATGAGCTACTCTTGCAGCTTGTCTGCACTGCTCAGAGAACTTCATATCTGCCTGCACAATTACCCCCAGGTCCTTTTCATTCTCTACCACTGTCAGCGTAGTACCACAGAGTTGATACGTTGATCTGGGGTTACTGTTTCCCATATGTAGTACTTTACATTTGTCAATGTTAAACTTCATTTGCCACCTCTCAGCCCATCTGCTCAACCTTTCCAGATCCTGTTGCAGCAGCATAGTATCAGTAGTGTCCTTAACAACCCTGCCAACCTTTGTATCGTCTGCAAACTTGGACATTAAGCCTGATACACCATCATCAATATCATTTATAAATACAGAAAACAACAATGGACCCAACACTGAACCCTGAGGAACTCCACTAATAACATTAGTCCACGTTGAGCAGTGTCCATTGATTACCACTCTCTGTCTTCTGCCACTCAACCATCCCTTTATCCATAGCAGCAATTTGCCTCGAATGCCACACTTCTCCAATTTGTGCAGCAGTCTTCCATGCGCAACAGTATCAAAAGCCTTTCTAAGATCCAAATATATAATATCAAAGTTATTCCCTGCATCCAGTTCTTTTGTGACTACATCATAGTATCCAATCAAATTGGTCAGACAAGACCTGCCCTTAACAAACCCATGCTGTGTCTGAGCTATAACTGAATTCTTGTCCAGATGATCCTGCAGTGCTTCTTTAACCAGTGCCTCCATTAATTTTCCTGGAACCGAAGTTAAACTAACAGGTCTATAATTACTTGTGTCAGCCTTTGATCCTCCTTTGTGAATTGGGGTTACATTTGCACATCTCCAGTCCATGGGTACCTCCCCTGAGTCCAAAGAAGCTCTCATAATTATGGCTAGGGGTTTGCTTACTTCCTTTGCTGCCTCCTTTAATATAACTGGATAGATCCCATCCACCCCGGGTGCCTTTTTTATGTTTATCCTCAACAATTTCTCCTCCACTTTCCTCTCAGTTATTAGAAAATCATCTAGCTCACTGTCAATGTTTACTTCACCTACGACATTCCCCTTCCTGAATAACTCCTCATGTGTGAATGTAGATGCAAAATACTCGTTTAGATTGTTAGCCACCTGAGCTGGATCCTCAACTGTTGAACCATCAACATCCAGTGGACCAATCTGATTCATCCCTTTCCTTCTTGAGTTTAAATAGGTAAAGAACTCTTTTCTGTTTTTCTTTGCATCCTTTGCCAAGGATTTCTCATAATCTGCCTTTGCCTGCCTAATCTCCTTTGTGACTTGGTTACAGACCAACTTATATCTATCATAGGCTTCCACGTCACCCATTAATTTGTATGTATCCCATGCATTTTTCTTCTCTGCCATATGTCTCATTAGTTCATCTGACAACCATTTAGGCCTGAACCTTGAACAATATTTCTTGGTTGGTATGTAAAGCCTGGTAGCTTCCAAGATTAGTTCCTTGAATGCTTCCCATTTTGAATTTGCTGTTGGTAACATCATCAGTTGGTCCCACTGTATAGAATTTAAATACTGTCTCAGACCAGCATAGTCTCCTTTACGAAAGCAAAAACCCTTCCCTTTACCTCTGATGGTAGTTACCTCCTTGAGTAAATCCCACTTCAGCACACTGTGATCACTGCCACCCAGTGGTTCATTTATCTGCAGATTCCTAATGCATGAAGAATCACTACTGATAATCAGATCAAGAGTATTACTCCCTCTAGTTGCCTCCCGAACATGCTGGTGTAGAAAACAATCATCCAATAAATCCACAAAAGCCTTGCTAGTGTGTGAGTGACCAACCCACAAATTCCAGTCAATATCTGGGAAATTAAAATCCCCCATTATAAGACTCTCTGATTTACTGGCCCACTCTATTTCCCTGTACAGTATCTTATTATACTCATCAGAGTCATTAGGCCTATAGCACACTCCTACTCTCAATTTTGATTTACCTATGCTTATGTCACACCAAACTGACTCAACACTGCACTGTCCAGCGATGTCAACTGGCTTCACTTCCTTGGATTTTATGTGTTTTTTAACTAATAGCATAACCCCTCCTCCCTTCCTATCCTGTCTATCCTTTCTGTAGACGTTGTACTCCCCAAATTCCAGTTCTGCATTCCTTATATCTGTGTGACACCACGTCTCTGATATCCCAACAATATCTGCCTTTGATGTTTTGAGTAATACCTCAAATTCATCAAATTTATTTACTAAACTCCTAGCATTAGTGTACACGCAAGTATACATGCACCTGTTTCTATTCTTAGCTACCCTAACACAACCCATGTGTTTACTTGTACCGCAGTGACTTCCAGCAGTCTCTGAAATATCCTGCATCTTGTTTTTCAGGCTTCTGCTCATTCCAATAGAAGCAGTGCAAGAATCTCTTTCACCTCTGCCGGTGGCTACTGTTAATCCATTAGTCTTTGTCTCCCCCCAAGCTAGCAGTTTTCCGACCCACCTAACACTGCCTCGATAGCATCAGCAAATATTCTTGCACTCCTTCTATTTAAGTGTATCCCATCCCTGTAGAAGCAATCTCTCCTGTTAACAAGTACAGTCCAGGCTGAAAAAAATTCTACCCTTCAGCCTTGCACAATCTTTCCAGGGCCGAATTGATCGACAAGGCTCTCATCATATACTCCCTCCTATCGTGTCTGGGCAGAATTGCAGACACTTTCAAATTCAACCCTACTTCACGGCTTTTTTTCAACAGACAGGACTGAAACTTCTCGAGCACCCTCCCTACAGTCCAGACCTTGCTCCCTGCGACTTTGCACTGTTCCCGCATGTGAAAATGAAGCTAAAAGGGAGGCGGTTTTCCAGTGATGAGGACCTTCTACGGGCTTGGGACAACGAGTGTGCTTTACTCCCTAGTGAAACTTGGCAGAACTGGTTTAAAGATTGGTTTCGGAGGATGGAGAGGTGTATTGAATGTAGAGGAAATTACTTTGAAAAAAATTAAATAAACAAAGCTGTATTGCAAAACTTTCCTAGTACCCTTTGTATATATCTACCATGTCCAGGGCCATTACTAACACAGACAAGAAATTGCTCTCCCTGATAACCCGATAATCAACTTTATATTCTTCAGTCATATACTGTTTACTTTCCTACAGCTAAAATTTTCCGCACTCTGGGCTATTAGCGTAATACAGAGGCAGGAATGTCTATTGCTATCCTAATTACTTTCCTAATTTTGCCTCCTGTTAGCTAAAGAGCTATACAATTGACTATAACTGCAATACATAATGTGTACACAAAATATTAAAAAATGTATATACTTACAAGCTCTATCTTTGAAGATTTGCAAGATATAAGTACTCGCCTTGCAAGATGCAAGGCGAGTACTTTAATGCAAATACAGAAACCTCTCAAATAACACACACACACTGTATTTATAAGAGTTTGAAGAAGAATATTAAAATATAGCAATATGGATTATGGACTAAGGGACTCTGCATATTTTGACAGAAGGAACCCAATGACCATATTGGATATATAAGTTAGTTGATTGACAGGACCAGAATAGGAAATGAGCTACCAAACAGGAATTGGAGCTGCAGAAAACACCGAAAGATATAGGTAAAATAAAAAGAATACTTAATGCTGAAAAAACCTATGATTTCAACGGCTTCATCAATGGTCAACCATAGAAATCTAAGGAAAGACAGCAAGAAGTAGGACCTCTTTTTCTGACATGAAATATATATAAGCACATGGTAGTATCGGTAAACAGTTTGAATTTTTACGGTAACGGGAGTTAGGCCTAATGGCAGAGATAAGCACAGGTGAGATGTACGTATATTTCATGGCAACCTGACAGAGGCAGAACACCAAGAGGTAAGTTAAATTCAAAAGGGAAAGTGGAAATTAAGTATAACTTACCGAATCTAGAGTGGTATGCAGTCAGAGGAAACTATCAGGACTGCAGAGGTGCGAAGCCAAAAAAAAAGAATTTCTTGAAGCCATGTGAATTTATTTATAGTAGCTGTATACCATGATGACCCAGTGTATCAAAATTCAGAGACAGTAAAATTAAATTAAATTACAAAAATGTATGTTGAGAATTCAGAATTAAACATATGAAGTAGGACATCCCAGGATAGAAAGAAAAATAATAGACTTACAATATAGCAGAAATTAGTTGCTAAAATTTGTGTAGGCAAGACAAGTGAGTTATAGCAGAAAAATAACATCTCGAATTGCGTTTGATGAATTAATGGCTCACAAAAAATAAAAATAGGGAAGTAGGAAAGTAAAAGGAATATGGAATAAGAGGAAAATAATTGGGCTCAGGCAGTCTGCAGTTGCTTTTCTCATTCCTTTAGTAGGGCCCTGAACATAGTAGTTCTGGGAGTGTACTTCATATTTAAATGAGTTAAGTAGAAAATAGAAATAAAATTAAATTAAAATTATATGAAGCCTATACTCATTGGCAGGTCATGGAATACAGCTACTATATATATATATATATATTGGCAGGTCATGGTGTACACCTACTATAAATATATTCACACAGCTTCAAAAAAATACTTTTTGTGGATTCAGTCTGGATAGTTCCTTTGACTGCATACCACTTCGGATTCATTAAGTTATACTTGATTTCTAGTTTCCTCTTTTTTCCGCCTTTGTCAGGCCAGACATGAAGTATATATATACATCTCACCTGTGCTTATCTCTACTATTAGGTCTAGTGCCCATTACCGCTAAATCCACTGCCACATGCTTATGTGTAGAGGCCCTATGTCTTGCTCTCTTTCCTGATTTTCATGGCCCTTGATGAAGACAAAAATCATAAGTTTTGCAGCATTAAGTACTTTTCATTTTTCCTATATCTTTCCATGTTTTCTGTAGCTCCAATTTCCATTTGGTAGCTCGTTTCCTATTCTGGTCCTCTCAATAAACTAACGTGTGCGTGCGCGCGTGTGTGTTCACACTAGGAGAAAGTATTAGAATTAATAAAATTATAGTGTGCTATTTTTGACCTGTTCTTGCTGTTTAAATTATATATACTGTGAGTATTGCACTTAGTGCACTTTTCCTTGTTACTTTTTTTTTTTTTTTTTTTCAAGCTTCTGCTACCAGGCAAGTACCATTGCATTAATAAGTTTAATACTAACTGTTTATGATAGTGAATTTAAATACAAAAGTGTCTTTGGGTTAGTCTTTCAGTGGTGATGGGCCACCTGGCCCATTCACAGCAATTTTTCACTTAGATATATTGGTCGTAGCTTTTGAAGATATTCATTACCTTCAAATATGAAATTTATTTTTCTAATGATATCAGATTTTTACCTACAAAAACACAACAGAAATTCAGTCAAAAATTAAATAAATGCTGTGAGTCTATCAACCTGTGCCATTCTTTCATAATTCCTGTGGATGATATAAGATACAACTGACATTAGGCACCTGTGAGGTGATCCGATTGAATTTTCTGTGATGGGTACTAAAATGCCCAAAAGAGAGTAAATTTGATATACACTCTTTTGGTGATTCTCACTGATTCATGTTTGTGAAACTGTCATTTACTTTTGCATCTCTACTCATTAATTTTAATATATGTCCTGATGTACTTCTCTACTCATTAATTTTAATGTATGTCCTGATGTACTTCAGCTTAGTTTACTTTGTTTAATGAAACACGTATCTGTTGTTCATTTTCCCCTGTAGACACCTCTCCATATTGCTGTAATAAATTCCAGTGAAGCCCTTGTTAAAATCTTGCTGCTTCATGGGGCAAATCCCAACCTGAAAGAAAAATATGGCAACAATGCTATACATTTAGCTGTGCTGAAAGATAGAAATGATTGTCTTACTCAATTATTAAATAAGAAAAACTATCAACGAGAAACATCAGAATGCCATCCTGATTTGGAATCTTTAAATTTTGATGGTAAATGAAATTTTATTATAGAAAATTAATTAGTTTCTCTTCTAAGGTTTTTATTATTTTCTTTGATTATGTAGCATTTTTTGTTTGGTAACATTTCTTTTAAAAAATTTATTTCTGATAGCAGTAAAACTTAAAATATGTGGGCCTCTCCAGTGCAGGCCACTGTACTTGCTAAACAGAAAGGTGTCTAGAATTTTAATCCAGCTAGTGAACTTTTTAGGGTCTTACTGGCGAACTCAGTTTTCTTTCTCCAAAAACAAAGAACCATTGAATATACCGCCCACAATCTTGACCTTGTTTTACATCTTATACAGGGTGTTTCAGTTAAACGTTTCAGAACTTCTAAGAGGCGTAGGGTACATCCTGACAACTCGAAATCATATAGCAATGTGGGGTCGGAAATGCTTTCCTGAAGCGGTGTTGTACACAGAAGCATCATAAAAAGAAAAGAGACCGTAAGTGAGAAATCGTTTTAATAATACATGAAAAGAAGCAAAAGGTACATGGATTAAAGTAAGTGTTCGAAGTTTCTTCAACCTCGTATTGCTTTCGCACAGTGGTACCTTGGAAAATGTGCTACAAATCCCCTTTTTCCTGCTGAAGTGTTGTTTTCCGATGAGGCATCCTTCACAAGGGAAGGAATTTTCAACAACGCATAACGACCATATCTGGGCGGTCGAGAACCCGCATGCAATACGACGTCGTGCAGCACAGATTCGATTTTCGGTCAATGTATGGGCCGGTATTATGGGAGATCACCTCATCGGACCTTACCTGTTACCGTGTCGTATAACCGGACCTATCTACTTGACCTTTCTGCAGCAAGTATTGCCACAACTTTTGAGAGATGAACAGATTTCTGCATCAACGCAACAGACAATGTGGTTCCAACACGATAGAGCCCCTGCCCATTATAGCGGAGATGTTCGTAACTACCTGGATGTCACATTTGGTCAACAGTGGATCGGACGTGGTGGTCCCGTGCGTTGGCCTGCTCGGTCACCCGACCTATCATGTCTTGATTTTTATTTCTGGGGTCGTATGAAATCGCTAGTTTATGACACCCCTGTTGACAATGCTGAGGAGCTGGTTGCAAGAATCGCAGTAGCTGCCGAAGAAATTCGCCTGGAGTATTCCAGAATGTTCGGATGTCCATGCGTTGGAGATGTGAGGCGTGCATTGTAGCCCGTGGAAGAAACTTCGAACACTTACTTTAATCCATGTACCTTTTGCTTCTTTTCGTGTATTATTAAAACGATTTCTCACTTACGGTCTCTTTTCTTTTTATGATGCTTCTGTGTACAACACCGCTTCAGGAAAGCATTTCCGACCCCACATTGCTATATGATTTCGAGTTGTCAGGATGTACCCTACCCCTCTTAGAAGTTCTGAAACGTTTAACTGAAACACCCTGTATACATGTATCGCTTAAAAGGCCTTGATAAGAATCAGCTTATGTTGATAGTAACCCAAATTAAATGGTTTAGTTGCACCATATTTACAACAAATATAATCATGTGAAAACTGACAGGTGTCCAACTTTGTTTTTTGTTTCTGGGAAAGTTTTTTTTTTTTTTTTGCTTTTTTAAAAATTTTATTTGTGGTGTACTAATTTTACCTTTATTTTATTAGGAAAAAAAAAAAATAAATAATGGTGCACCGATATTGGTACACTGGATTGCAGTACTTATGATATGTATTTTTTTTTTAATTTATAATAAAAAAATTTTTAATTATTAAAAAAATCCTGTTTTTTACATGTTATTTGAAAAAATTAATAGTGCATAAATATGAAACTAACAGTCACTTTGCTTTCAGTCATTTGCTTTCAGCTGACACAGCTTTTGCTGTGTCAGCTGAAAGCAAATGACTGAAAATGATGTGGTAATGCCAAACTGCATGTGGAAGCAGTGTTTTATTTATGATATATGCTGAAAGTAAAATGAAAGGCAAAAACAGTAAATAATCATTCAAGACTTGACAGGTTCCTTTCATTTTTAATTCCAAGTAAACAATTTTCACTTCCAAAACATCTTGAATAAAAGTTTGACTATATTTATATATATATTATACAAGTAGAAAATAATTCTGATTTTTAAACATTAATTGATGATTAATGTACAATGGACATTTTTGAAGGTTATCTGTCATGCATGACTTCCAAAGGGTTAATTATGAAATTACTTAACTGCAAAAACAAATTTGGTTTTCAAGCTGCGCACTTTGTCTGCTCACTATCATGGCATTCGACCTCAATAAGGGTATTATAAGTAGTTTAATAAGATTTAACAAATCCAAACAGTCAAATCCAACAGGATGTTGACTATCTGTTTTCATAATTTCATTCTAATTTATTGTTTTTCAGTTCCTCCAATATGTAGGGGATTATTTTATGTGCTTTGCCTTTCAACAAGTTCCACAACTGGCAGTGTTAAAGCTGGGAATCCTGGGGACTGCAAGTTTTTAGAGATAATACAACCACTGAAAAATCTCTCAGCTTTACTGCTGTTTCATTGAATGTGTGATAAGTTGCTTCATCTTGCTGAAACCAAAATTCACCATTGTTGATAAGCACAATAAACTAGTTTATTAAATCACATTATACATTTCTGTTAACTTTTTTTTTTTTTTTTTTTTTGTTTGTCATCTTTATATTTTTCTGCATCTTTAACCATTCTTTTAATTTCTTCCTTTATCATTTTTGATCATAATCTTATTTTTTTGCCCTATGTTTATCAACAGCTGAAACATTAAGTATACCATTGGCATCAATGTCAAAGGTTACCTCAATCTGAGGGACTCCTCTAGGAGCAGGAGGGATGCCAGTTAGCTCATTTCCCCAGAAGGTTGTTATCTTTGGTCATTGTACATGTGTATGTCTAGTGGGAATTGTGGTATTACACTTGATCAGAATAGGCATCACACCACTAAAGTTTCAATCCCAAGAGATAATGGTGTTAAATCTATCAGCTGCAGCAGGTCCTGAACCTGTTCTGACTTGTCACCATTTAAAATTGCAGCACCATAAGCATCTGCCTCATCATGATTGATGCTCTTGTTAAGATCTTTTCTAGTAAATAAATCTTGAAGAATCTTTTGAATTTTGGGAATTATTGCAGATCTGCCAACAAGAACAATGTCATGAACTTGACTTTTATCTAATTTTGCATCTGTAAAGCTTTCTCTGCAGGTTCTAAGGTACTCCTGAATAAATCTGCATTAAGCTCTTCAAAATGAGCTCTTTGTGGGGTAGAAACCTCCTCCTTCAAATAGGGAGTCATTTTCAATACTGGCCTGTGTGCTTGATGGTAATATCCTTTTAGCTCTTTCACATGCAGTTCTCAATCTCCTAAGAGCTCTTTTTTTGTTGTTAGATTTGTCTTGCATTTTCTTTTAAATTTCTGTACAAAATGATTAACCGTATGGTTGTCGAAGCCTTCTCCTCCTAGATGGGTGTCACCAGCAGTGGATTTAACTTCAAATATACCATCTCCTATTGTAGGGATAGAAATATCAAAGGTACCACCACCACCACCACCAAGATCAAAAATTTGATGCATGATGGTTCTTCAATAGCACAATGCTAAAAATAAACCAGCTTTATTATTGTGATGTAATTATGTGAATAAGCACTTTCTGCTGATGGTTTTTTTTTTTAATAATAGAAATAATTTTTTTTGCTAGATATATAAATAAATTTGGGGCACTTGTCACAGATAAGCAGACCTGGAACTGCACTCTCCAGTGGGCTGTGGACAATAGGAAACTGCAAAAAAAGTTTCAGAGCTTATAGTAGGAAACTATTAGATATAAAGGAGGTTAGAATTTTTTATTTTATTTTTTGTTCATCGTATGATGTGAGCGATACACAAAGAACCAGTTTTTTCCTACTTCCTTTGTGTATTGTAGCCGTGAGATCCAACTGGATAGTGCGGCACCAATGTGATATCCAAGACCTAGGTGGGATTCGAACCTGTGACCTTTGGTTTGCCAGGCAGGCACTTTACCCACCCAGCTAGCCCGGTCGGCGGTTAGAATTGGAAGTAACTGTCTTGAAGAGTGAATGGTGTTGTTGCTGCTGCTGGAATGTAATAGCCTTAACTCTTCTGTATAAAAAATATTAATTGGCTGGTGGATTTTCCCTTAGAATTGTTCCTTCAATATTATTTGTTTTTTTTTTTTTTTTTATCTTAGATGATTATTAATAATGATATAGGAGTTCTTTGTTCACACGACCTTCTGAATGAATGTGAACATCATCAAAAAAATCTCTTGGTTTGATTAATTTTCAAGAAGTTCTTGAATGTCCAGTGGAAAATGTTAAACACATCTATTTTCTGTTAATATTTAGAATATGAGCTAACTGTATTTTGTAGGAAAATGATGATTGGTTAGAACAACAGATTTCTCACTTTGCTGTGCACGACATTACAAGCCCTCCACCCTATCCCCATTAAAAAGACTTTGAAGATCAGAGACTATTAGGACAGGGGGTTAATGTATTCATAAGATCTTTGAGTCCGTTTTACTTAAAGGATGCCTTGTGATTCTGAAATGAGGCAATAGTAGTAGGTCTCAGCTGCAGAATGTTTTTTTGTGACTGGGCGATTTCTCTGCGATAAAAAAAATCCTCTTCAAAGTGATGTAATTATTCTTTATTTCTAGTGTTTTTTCACGTTTTCTTGGCTACAAGTAGCTCTTTATTTTAAAAATTCTAAGGAATTGTTGGAAAGGAAAAAGAAAGCCACCTTTCTTTTGTTTTGATATAGCATGCCAACCTTACTGACTTATTTTCCTTGGTCTCTCAATGGCACTCCTTGTGTTTCCCTTTCCTTGGGGACTGGAAACCTGGGTGGTCAAGGCGGTCCCTCATGGAACAAATAATATCCACAAATTCTATGGGAAATTACAGTCCTATACTGACTGACTGCATGATGGATGACTCATTTGCATGTACTCTCAAGTGTCCAAAAATGAATATTAATAATATGAGCTTCATGTCTTGCATTACATTCTGATCAAGATCAGTCTCTGAATACATTTTCACCATTTAAAGTCCAAAAATGCATAGAAAGTCAAATTGGCTCCTCCTAAAAGAGTAAAACATCTAAGATCTGGCAAGCATTCTGTGACCACCTTCAGATAACATCATTTGTCAGAATATCCATTGCTGTCTTCCCTTATGTTACTCTCTGAACCCCTCTCAGGGTATAATATCTGAGTGGGACTTTCTAAACCAGATACTTCGTAAATGAGACAATGCTGTTTCCAACACATCACATAATTCTTAACATTTTATTTGCCTGGACTGCCAACATTTGTTAAAACTGGGTATCTTAACTGTCACATGAAACTATATGTCCCTAATCCAACATGTTTTAAATGTCAAAAAATTTGAATTTTAAAAAACATGAATTTGACATGAACAGACTCCAACAGATTTTAAAGCAGATGAACCAAAGTGCCCAAATTGATTGAAAAATATCATATGCTGTCTTCTCCATAGATTGCCCACTCAGTAAAACTGAAAAAAGGATTCAGCAGATTGGAGCTGAACAAAATATCACTTACTATCCAGTTACTACCCCTCCAAACAGCTACAACTAACTATAACAGTTTCTATGCAAACAGGGCACCTTTCCTCTTAGCAGATCAATGCCAGACTAGGCTATCTCATTACTAGAAAGTATGGCTTTGCCCTGTAAAATTCAAAAGCCAAACAAAAATGGAAACACCCTAAATATTGTTTCACTTGTTACTGCTTCTCATGCAAAGTGCTCTGACACCTCAACTTGTTTAGGTACTAAACAAGTTGATTCATTTGGTATGGACACTGAAAAACAAGCTGAACAAGAAGAAGAACTGGTTTTTGAGCTCTTTGTACAGCTGGACATAGATCCTGAAAAAATCATCAAACTCTGAGCATTGAACCCTTGGAAACAGATTGTGGGTCATGCTAAATGCAAGTAATGCCTACTTTCCTTCAGTAGAATTGTAGAGGATATTGCAGCAATCATGATATTTAGTATCTTTTTCTTCAATGTAATCCTTTTTCTTTTGCTTTTGCTTAGGAGAAATTAATTAATACCTTATGTTAACACATTGTTCAACACTATGCCATTTATATAAAATTGTGTATATAGCAGATTGGCCAATTTTCCTCATTGCCATTTTGGTCAGTTCCCACATCCTCTTAAGACCAATAACATTTCACAAAAATGAAACTAGCTTTTCACATATCTCTAAATTTTATACTTGCCATCGTCTCTTTTTTTCCCTGTGTAGATATCTTTCAGAGAGGTCTTGAATATAGTATACCATTGCCCATCTGCTTTCTATATTATGAGAGATCATAATGACCGTCATGTCTTGTGGAGTGATCACTTGGCAAATAGAGACAAATTTTGGGAAAAAAATTGACAGACTAAATTTTGCTGCACAAAATAGTGGATCACACATGTAATTTCGCTTTCCTACTGAATCAAGGGCATCGATCTCTCGATCTTCTCCAGCACTATTTGACTGGTCAGTTAATAACAATCTGCTGGGTAGTAACAATTAAGTTGCTTGCCAATTTTCCATCAGGTGGAACTATGTGAAAGCTAATTAGAAAAAAATTAAGCAACTAGTAACACTGGAGAAATCAGTTGCGTCAAGGGTGTCTATTGATGATGCTCTTGCTTATGTCACAAATTGTGTACATCCCATAAACATTCCCAAGTCCAAAATTTTGGTGGAACAATGAATGTGAGAAAAGCAGAATTTGGAATAACTTTCACATAAGAATCTAATCGATAGTGACTGTTACTAGTCTGCCAAATAAATGCAGGTTTCCCATCTTTAAAATATAGAAATAAACTACAACTAATTTTTCTGCAAATTTGTTGTGGTTTAAGAGAGCCACAGCTGATGCCAGGTATATTTATTGGCAGGCAAAGAAAAAGAAGAATCATTGAGACAATTTGCCTCTGCAATTAATAGGTCTGTTCAAATGAAGATAATCTGGAATAAAATAAGAACTATGAGTAATAAATATTCCACACCATATTTGTCCATACTGAGAGTTTCCATGATGAGGAAAGAAGTGAGCGGCCATCCACATCTCACACTGCTGAATTTGTGGAGAAAGCTGAACAGCTGATCTTCACTGACTGTCGGATAACAATTAAACATATAGTTGCTGAGACTGGGATAAGTTATGGATCAGTGGAGAGCATAGTTCATAATGATTTGAATATGAATAAGGTCTCAGCATGATGGGATCCTTACTTTTCTCACGTCTTCAGAAAGAAAAAAGGCAGGCCTGTTCTGCTAAATTTGATCACCGAGTGTGACAGTAATCCTCACTTGTTTTTTTCCTAATTGGTGACTATGGATGAATCATGGCATCACTATGACCAACCCAGAAACAAAGCAGGTTTCAAAACACTGGAAACATCTGCCAACTCCCAGAAAGGCCAGTGTGCAACCCTCTGCAAGGAAGGTTTTCTCTCAGTTTTCTGGGATGAGATGGGCATTATTCTCATAGATTAAGTGGAGAAGGGTACCACCATCCATGCACATAACTACAGCAACTTACTAAAGCAGTTACATGTGGCAATTAAGGAAAAGTGATGCTGGATGCCCAGCAAAAGCATTCTGTTTCCCACACTGCTGTTACAACCACTGATCTTGTCTTGAAGTTAGGACTTCATATCTTGCTACACCTGCATTATTCCCCTGACTTTATACCTTTTAATTCTTTACTCTTTGTGCAGCTGAAATCATTTTTGCATGGAAAGCAGCTTTTTTTTTTTTTTTTTTTTTTTTTTGGCAATGCATAAGTAATTTCTGCAAGAAGCATGGTTTTAAGTGCAAAGTGAGACTATTCTACAAAAATGGCATAAAAAAAATGTTGCAAAAGATTGGAAAAATTTGTTACTTTGCGTAGTGATTGCATATAGAAGAAATAATATATATTCCAAGTCTGAATCTTCTAAGACATATAGAACATGGTCAAGGAAACATTTTGATACTCCATCCTAGAAGTGTGTTCAGATGCTTGGGCATTACTTAATAAGGAAAGTTAGATCATCACTAGATTTTCAGGTTATTGATTTATTTTTTTTTTATCCGTTTCTTCTGTTGGAATGACTAGTCATGATGCATTCTTGAAGATGAGGTTAAAGTTTAGGGGAAAGGACGTGTATCAAGTGATGAATTTTTCATTATGCTGTACATGGTGCAAGATCACTTCAACTCTTGATCTGGTTATCAGCAGTGATCATTCGTGTATTAAGAATTTGCAGATAAAGGAACCACTAGGAGGCAGTGATCACAGTGTACTGATGTGGGATTTACTTAAGGATATAATTACCATCAGGGGTAAAGGAAAGGGTTTTTGCTTCCGTAAAGGTGAGTACAGTGGTCTCAGACAGTTTTTAAATTCTGTACAGTGGGATGAACCGATGATGTTACCCACAGATATAAGCTAGTCTGTAATCAAGCCACAAAGGAAGTTATGCAGGCGAAGGCAGATTACGAGAAATCTTTAGCAAAGGATGCTAAAAAAAAAACAGCAAGGATTTCTTTACTTATATAAACTCTAAAAGGAAAGAGATGAATCTGATTGGTCCACTTGATATCGATGGTTCGACTGTTGATGATCCTGCTCAGATAACAAACAAACTGAATGAGTATTTTGCATCTATATCGACACATAAGGAGTTATTAAGTATTGAGAATGCCAGAAGGTGCAGGGTGCTCAATGATTTTGTAATAACTGAGAGAAAAGTGGAACAGAAATTGTTGAAGTTAAACATAAGAAAGGCACCTGGTGTGGATGGGATCAATCCAGTTATATTAAAGGAGGCGGCAAAGGAAGTAAGCAAACCCTTAGCCATAATTATGAGAGCATCCATGGACTCGGGGAGGTCCCCATGGATTGGAGATGTGCAAATGTATCCCCAATTCACAAAGGGGGATTGAAGGGTGACAAGAGTAATTACAGACCAGTTAGTTTAACTTCTGTTTCAGGTAAAATAATGGAGTCACTGGTTAAAGATGCATTGCAAGATCATCTAGACAAGACTGCAGCAATAATTCAGACACAGCATGGGTTTGTTAAGGCAAAGTCTTGTCTGACAAATTTGATTGGATATTATGATAAGGTTACAAAGGAACTGGATGCAAAAAATAATTTTGATATCATATACTTGGATTTCAGGAAACCTTTTGACACTGTTGCGCATGGAAGACTACTGTACAATTTGGAACAGAATGGTATTAAGGATAAGTTGCTACAATGGATAAAAGGATGGTTGAGTGGGAGAAGACAGAGGGTGGTAATCAATGGGTGCTGCTCTTTGTTGACTAATGTTATTAGTGGAGTGCCACAGGGTTCGGTGTTAGCTCCACTGTTGTTTTGTATATTTATCAATGATATTGATGTGGTGTATCAGGCTTAATGTCGAAGTTTGCAGATGATACAAAGGTTGGCAGGGTTTAATGACAGTAATGGCAGTGTGCTACTACTACAGGATCTAGAAAATTTGGGAAGATGGGTGAGAAGTGGTAAGTGAAGTTTAACATTGACAAATGCAAATTACTACATATGGGTAGAAGTAACCCCCCAGAGGAAAGTACCAACTGTGTGGTACTACACTTAGGGTGGTAGAAAATGAAAAAGACCTGGGAGTAATTGTGCAGTCAGATATGAAGTTTTCTGAACAATGCAGACAGGCTGCAAGAGCAGGTCATGGGGTTTTGTCAATGATATACAGGAATTTCGATAGCAGGGAAGAGGAGGTGATTGTCCCTCTGTATAAGGCTATGGTTAGGCCATGCCTTGAGTACTGCATACAGGTCTGGAGGCCTCATTTTTGAAAGATGTAGATTTGCTTGAGCAGGTATAGAGAAGGGCAACAAGATTGGTGAGGGGATTGAAGGGATGCTCTTACCAAGAGAGGCTAAGTTCTGCAAATTGCGATGGTTGGAGACTAGGCACCCGTGAGGTGATCTGATTGAGGTGTATAAGGCCTTGAATGGGTTTAGTATGCTGAATTCTGATGGGATTCTTCCCCTTGTTCAGATTACGAACCTAAGGAGGCATAAATTCAAATTGAGGAAAGACAGATGTAGAATAGATGTGTAGAAATTTGCCTTTAGCCAGCGGGTGGTTAATTGCTGGAACAAACTTCCATCTGTCATTATGGAACAACTTCCATATATAGATTAAATAATAGATAGGGTAAATAAATTTAAGGAGGAACTGGACAAACATTTTGGAGGGAATGGACGTGTAAAAATTTTTTTTTTTTTTGGCTGATGCTGCATAAGGGTTGCTCTCTTGCATCACATGCCACTATTACTACTACTACTACTAACTCCTGAAACTTTTCCTTAGCTTTCCCTCTCTTCTTTCCTCTCTACTCACTACATGGACACCCCCCCTCCCAATCCAGTTACAGCTGGAAGAATAGAGGAAGTATAATTACACATTACCTGATCTGGATATCTCATAGAACATCACTGATAATTTGGTCTGATGCAATATCTAGTGGGCACCTCCGTAGCCAGGTGGGCAGGAGCCGCAATGCGTAGCACACACTTCTTGATTAGACTGGGGTTCGAGCCCGTGACCACCCAAATATGGAGGATGCGGAAAGTTCCGGGAATGACCACCGCATATCCCCGGAGCAATATGGCATTAGTTGCTAATGCTCCTTAAAAAAAAAAAAAAATTATCTAGCGGCAAGCCATTTAAAAACTTTTAAAGCTATACCCTCTAAATGTGTGCAGTATTTGGTGTTACCGTTCATATTATGTGTCTTCTTTACTCAAAAAGACATGACTTATACTGCATGATAGAAGAAATGGGAAAATGCCAGATCTTTGCTTGCTCTGAAGCCCAAGTGTGGCCTTGACTATTTCAAGTCTTTGATAGTGCTTTCATGAGTGAGTTTGCCAAATGTGTTGGGGCTTGCTTGAGTTAATTTCCAACTAGGGTTATCTCTGTGGAGTGAGTTTCCTCGTGAAATTTTGAAGACTTTTACACATTAGAACTTTTAAAAGTATTTTTAACATAACTTCTTTTAAATATATATATATATATATATATATATATATATATATGTTTCCCTCCCCCCTCTTATTTAACTTAATTGTGCCCAACATTAAAGGGATATTTATAGTCAAAAAACAAATGAGAATTTAAAAAAATATATATATATATAACCATGCAAATAAATTAGAATGAGAGTTAAAGATAAAATAATGCCAGCAGTACGGCAAGACAAGAGCAAAAATAGTCAAAATTAAACTTAAATTTATTAAGAATATGAGATAAAGGAACCACTAGGTGGCAGTGATCACATTGTGCTGAAGTGGGATTTACTCAAAGAGGTAACTACCATCAGGGGTAAAGGGAAGGGTTTTCGTAAAGGTGACTACAGAGGCCTCAGACAGGTTGTTAAATTCTATATGGTGGGACCAACTGATGATGTTACCAACAGCAAATTCAAAATGGGAAGCATTCAAAGAAATAATCTTGGAAGCTACTAGGCTTTACATACCAACTAAGAAATATTGTTCAAGGTTTAGGCCTAAATGGATGTCAGATGAACTAATGAGACATGTGGCAGAGAAGGAAAATGAATGGGATACATAAAGATTAATGGGTAACATGGAAGCCTATGATAGATATAAGCTGGTCTGTAACCAAGTCACAAAGGAGATTAGGCAGGCAAAGGCAGATTATGAGAAATCCTTGGCAAAGTATGCAAATTAAAACAACAAAGAGTTCTTTACCTATGTAAACTCTAGAAGCAAAGTGATGTATCAGATTGGTTCACTGGATATTGATGGTTCAACTGTTGATCCTGCTCGGGTGGCCACCAAACTAAATGAGTGTTTTGCATCTACATTCACCCATGAGGAGTTATTCATGGAGGGGGAATGCTAGAGGTGAGTTATACTCTGGTAGTGAGCTGGATGATTTTGTAATAACTGAGAGGAAAGTGGAGGATTCCTTTTCTTTTCTTTTCTGGTTATATAACCAGAAAACATGAGACAAATTTTATGACAAATAACATCTCTATTAAATGTAGTGAAACTCATATATACTACAGTTTCAGATATAATGCCACAGTTTCAGATATAATCATATCCCAGAAGTGGAATATGAAAAATAATCCAAATGAACAAAATTAACAATAGACAATGACAAAAGCAAACTCCATATCCCATGCAGGGAGAAATAGCTAATGTAATATTTTCCAAATGTGGGCCATTGAGTTAGTGTATTCCCTTGTGCAGTATATTCTCCCAGTTAGGCAATTAAGTTTTGATAAATAACAAAACTTGTCCAGAGTAAATACTATAGATGTTCAGTTTTTTCTTTCCTCATCTCAATTAGAGATGAGGGGTGGGTACATCATTGAAATGATAATTGCACATGGTGGGAAACTCATTGAAATTAAACGTTTTTCCTCTGAGGGGAAATGAGAAGAAGCTACCACTGTGATATATTCAGGTATAAATTCACATATAGACAGAATGTCAAAAGCTGCTACAGGCATATTGAAAATTGTGCATTGTGCCCTGGAATATTTAATTATGTAATGAATGCATACTTGTTAGACAAAAACAAAGTTTGCTGAGTTGTTTTTATTTTTATTATTTTTCTTCAGTAATCTATTGAGGACATATACTTCCCTTTTTTTTTTTTAGAGTTGAAACTTTACATTGCAATTGTTGTTTATATACATTGTAATTATTGGTCTGAAATACCTTTTATTCCTTGGGAACTGAGTTTTGCAAGGGATTTCAGCAGCACCATTGTGCAACTCTGCTTAGCATTAATATGTCATGCAATTTGTTTATTGAAAGAAGCTTATAATAGTTCTTTCTGAAAAGAACTGCAATATTGAATATGGATACATTTTATTCTATAATTATAGCAAATTCTATAATTGATAACAAAGTTAAGCTTTGTTACTTTGGTATCAAATGGAGATTGAAAAGAAAGATAAGTTTCATTTGGGTTCACTATATAAACAAAGGCAACTCACTTTAAGTAAGAATATTACACTTTGCAAAAGAATCTGGTATATCATTTGGGTATTCCTCACCCCACAAAAAAAAAAAAAAAATAATAATAATAAATAAACATAAACACAATTTGGGAAACAATTGTTCATACCACAGCACGGCACAGTTACCGTCGGCAACCACAATGTCACACATAAATTACCTCCCCCACCCTCATCTTTTCTTTCTGCTAAGACCCAGGGTGGGTCTTAGCCTTCTCAACAATGTTCCACCAGTAAGCCCTTCCAGAAGTCAAACTTCTCCAACTTCTTATTATCATGATCTTTAAGTCTTCTTCTACATCATCTATTCATATTTTCTGTGGTCTTCCTCTCACCCTCCTACTGGAAGGTCTCCATTTCATTATTCTACTGTCATCCATTCTCATAACATTCCCAACCAGGTAAGTCTCTGGCTCTTCACAAATCTGCCGAGGTCTGCACCCTGAATAAGATGGTCAAGTTCATGGTTCATTCTGATCCTCAACGTCCTGTACGTGCTCAAAAACTTTGTAAAATTCTATGCTCAAACACACTCAACAACTGCTCATCTTTACTTGTTAATGTCCAAGCTCCACAGCCGTATGTCACAACTGGTCTAATGAGACTGTCATATATTCTAAAACTTAAATGAATGTTTAGTATTCTGGCTTTCATTCGTTTTTCGTGTGCATAGAAACATCTATTTTCACTCAGCATACAGGACTTAATTTCATTAGTAATAGAGTTGGGCTGATTTATCTGTGAGCCTAGATAGATGAAATTTTTAACATGCTAAAATGAGAAGCTGCTGGTTCTTAAATTTTTTTGTTATCTTCTGTTCTCCGGACTTCATTTATTTTGACTTCGCTACATTTATCCTAAGTCCTCTTCTTTGTGCTTCACACTCCAGCCTAGCCACTGTTTCCCCCAGTGCTCTTTCAGTCCTATTGATAATAGGCAGATGCTGTTGGGATATCAGAGACATGGTGTCACACAGATATAAGCAGTGCAGAATTGGAATTTGGGGAGTACAATGTGTACAGAAAGGACAGACAGGTAGGAAAGGAGGAGGTGTTATGCTGTTAGTTAAGGAACACATAAAATCTAAGGAAGTGCATCCAGTTGACATGGGTAGACAAGGCAATGTTGAGTCTGTTTGGTGTGACATAAACACTGGGAAAGGAAAAATGAGAGTAGGAGTATTTATTGACCTAATGACACCGATGAGTACAATGAACAGTTGTGCAGAGAAATAGAAGGGGCCAGTAAATAAGAATGTCTGGCAATGGGGGATTTTAACTTTCCAGATATTGACTGGAACTTGTGGGTTAATCACTTGCACGTTAGCAAGACTTTTGTGGATTTATTGGAGGATTGTTTTCTACAACATGTTTGAGGAGCAACCAGAGGGAGTAACTTGCACATTAGCAAGACTTTTGTGGATTTATTGGAGGATTGTTTTCTACAACATGTTTGAGGAGCAACCAGAGGGAGTAATACCCTTGATCTGATTATCAGCAGTGATGATGCATGCATTAGGAATTTGCAGATAAAGGAACCACTAGGTGACAGTGATCACAGTATACTGATGTGGGATTTACTTAAAGATGTAACTACGATCAAGGGTAAAGGGAAGGGTTTTCGTAAAGGTGACTACAGAGGCCTCAGACAGTTTTTAAATTCTATAGAGTAGGATCAACTGATGATGTTACCCACAGTGAATTCTAAATGGGAAGCCTTCAGGGATTTAATCTCGGAGGCTACTAGTTTTTTTATACCAACTAAGAAATACTGTTCAAGGTTCAGGCCTAAATGGATGTCGGGTGATTTAATGAGGCTCGTGGCAGAGAAGAAAAATGCATGGGATGCATATAAATTATCAGGCGACACAGAAGCCTATGACAGATATAAGCTAGTCTGTAATCAAATCACAAAGGAGGTTAGGCAGGCGAAGACAGATTAGGAGAAATCTTTGGCAAAGGACGCAAAGAAAAACAGGAAAGATTTCTTTACTTATGTAAACTCTAGAAGGAAGGAGATGAATCAGATTGTTCTGTTTAACATAGATGGTTCGACTATTGATGATCCTGCTCAAGTAGCTGATAAACTGAATGAGTATTTTGCATCTACATTCACACATGAGAAGTTATTCAAGGAGGGGAATGCCAGAAGTTTATCAAACTCTAACACTGAACTAAGTGCTTTGTAATAACTGAGAGCAAAGTGGAGGAGAAATTCTTATAGTTAAACATAAAAAAGGCACCCAGGGCAGATCGAATCTATCCAGTTATAATAAAGGAGGCAGCAAGAGAAGTAAGCAAACCCTTAGCCATAATTATGAGAGCATCCTTAGAGTCAGAGGAAGTCCCCACGGACTATAGATGTGCAAATGTATCCCCAATTTACAAAAGGGGTTCAAAGGGTGGCACAAATAATTACAGGCCTGTTAGTTTAACTTCTGCTCTGGGGAAAATAATGGAGTCACTGGTTAAAAAAAGTGATACAGGATCACCTAGACAAGACAGCAGCAGTAGTTCAGACACAGCATGGGTCTGTTAAGGGGAAGTCTTGTCTGACCAGTTTGATTGGATACTAAAATGTGGTCACAAAGGAACTGGATGCTAAAAATAATTTCGATATCATATACTTGGATTTCAGGAAAGCTTTTGATACTGTTGCACATGGAAGATTGGAGCAGTGTGGCATTGGAGGCAAATTGCTGCTGTTTATAAAGGTGCTGCTGTGGTTGAGTGGGAGAAGACAGAGAGTGGTAATCAATGGACACTGCTCTTCAAGGACTAATATTATTAGCTGAGTCCGCCCAGTGTTAGTTGCTGGGCCCATTATTGTTTTGTGTATTTATCAATGAAGGTATATCGGGCTTAATGTCCAAGTTTGCAGATGATATAAAGGTGGGCAGGGTTGTTAATGATAGTAGAGACAGTATACTACTACAGCAAGATCTAGAAAAGTTAGACAGATGGGCTGAGAAGTGGCAACTGAAGTTTAACATTGACAAATGCCAAGTACTGCATATGGGTAGCAGTAACCCAAGAGAAACTTACCAACTCTGTGGTACTACACTCAGGGAGGTGGAGAAAGAAAAAGACCTAAGGGTAATTGTGCTGTCAGATATGAAGTTCTCTGAGCAGTGCAGACGGGCTGCCAGAGCAGATCATGGAGTTTTGTCAAATGATATATAGGAATTTTGGTAGCAGAGACAAGGAGGTGATTATCCCTTTGTATAAGGAAATGGTCAGGCAACACCTTGAGTAATGTATATACAGGTCTGGAGGTCTCATTTTAGGAAGGATGTTGAGTTGCTAGAACAAGTACAGAGAAGGGCAACAAGATTGGTGAGAGGAACGAAGGGGTGCACTTATGAAGAAAGGCTTAAGTTCTGTAAGTTGTAGCATCTGGAGACTAGGCACCTGCGAGGTGATCTGATTGAGGTGCATACGGTCTTGAATGGTTTGAGCAGGCTCAATGCTGATGGGATACTTCCGCTTGCTCAGACTAAGAACTTGAAAGGGCATAGATTCAAATTGAGGAAAGACAGTTGTAGAATAGATGTGCAGTTTGCCTTTAGCCAATGGGTAGTTGATTGTTGTTGTGGAAGTTGATAGCTTAAATAAATTTAAGGCTGAAGTAGACAAACATTTAGAGTGACTGGATGGGTGAAAATGGGAAGGGTTTTTTTTTTTTTTTTGGCTGATGCTGTATAAGCTTGCTTTCTTGCATCGTATGCCTCAACTAATGCTAATAGCGACATTGTCAGCATTTGCACATACCTGCACTGTCTTTGTGCCTATATGTCCAGTCTCTTCTAATTTTCTGATAACTGCCTCTGAAACCAAGTTAAATAACACAGTAGAGAGTGCATTGCCTTGTCTAACACCAGCGTTAATGTCAAAGGGAGTCGTCAACTCGTCAATTCTCACCACTGCCTTAGAGCCAGCTAAGGTTGCTTTTATGAGCCTAACAATCTTTGTAGGTATGTCCAAGATAAGGGGATCATTTATCATTTCCTCTCTCTTATCAAAAGCTTGTTTGAAATCTACATATAGGTTAAATAAGTGTATATTATACTCTTACTTTTTCCTGTATCTGCCTGAAGATGAAATTCTGGTCAGTTCTTGAGTGATTGGCCCTGAAAGCACACTGATATTCTCCAATGATTTTCTCTGAATATGCTGCCAGTCTGTTGTAAATAACTCCCAACAAAACCTTGTATGTAACACTCAGCAATGTAATACCTCCATAGTAAGAGCAGAGCAGTTTATCACCCTTCTTCTGAATCGGCTGTATGATTCCAAGTGTCCATCATTCATCTGGGATTGTTTCCTCAGACCATATTAACAGTATCGGATTATGTATTCTTCTCCATAGTGTCACTCCACCATTCTTGAGCAACTCTGCAGTTATTCCATTAGCTCCCGGTGCTTTAAAGTTCTTTAAGTACTTAATAAGTTTTCGAATTTCTTTGAAGCTAGGGTCTTCAATGCATGGTTCTACTATATAGTGCAACATCTGTTTCGTTTCAGTCTTACCTCCTGTCAAGATGCTCTCAAAATACTCTTTCCACCATTTCAGAACCTCCTTTCTCTCAGTCAGCAAGTTTGCTTCACTATCTCTATATGCAATAACTTTTGATTGGAATTCCTACGTACTTTCGTTAGTCTTCTATTGAAACTTTCTACTTTCCTTCTTGTTGTTGTAATGTTCTACCATTCCGTCGACCTTCCTCCTCAAAGCTTCTCTCTTTTTCTTTCTGCATATCCTAGCTGCGGAAATCCATTTTTCCTTATAGTGTTCACTATTTGCTCTGCTATTCTGCTGCAAACATTTCACCCTGGCTTGTCTCTTTCTTCAATTCTATTGCTACTCGGCACCCTTGATCATACCATTCTTCATTTCTCAGCCTCGAGGTCTCATCCAAGGTTACGCGCTGCACCCAGAATTTCTTTCTTTATCAAGTTCATTCATCTTCAATCTTGTCACTGTTTTCCTGTTCCTGTAGTCTTCAGGCCAACTCTGCCTGGTACTTCATTTCAACAAGTCTATCTTTCAATTTCTCTACATTCCACCACTTAGTTTTCTCTTGCTACTAGGGCTATTTTATACTTCAGTCTGGCTCCAACTAGAAAGTAATCAGAATCTGAATTGGTACCCCGAAAAGAACGGACATTGTCAATTGCAGTAGCCCACCTGTTAGAGGCCAGTACATGATCAATCTGACTAGCCTGATTTGTATCAGGGATTTTCTGTATATCTTTATGAATATTCTTTCTTGGGAACCAGGTACTCATGACCTTAAAGTTGTTGGCAGCAGCAAATTGTGCTACTCTAAGACTTACTGTTTGTTTCTCCATGGAGGCTGTCTCCCCCCAAATAGGCCCATGAAAACTTCTTCCCTGCTTAGTTTAGTATTGAAGCCACCAAGAGTTATAATAGCATCATGTCTTTGAATTCTTTCACACACACAGCCTGAAGTTCATCGTAAAATCCATCCGCAACATCATCATCCACATCTTCAGTTGGATCGTACATATTAATAAAGGTCACATTATGGAATTTTCCTTTAATTCTATGGCTGCAAATTCTCCCAGACACTGGTGTGAAGGCAAGTACTGATCTGCAAATTCTCTTAGAAATCAGAAATCCTACACCCTGTTGAAAGATTTAATATTTTTGACTTACACCATACTTCTCTCTATTCCTTTTTTTTTTTTTAAATTTTTTTTTTAACTGAAAAGTATTTTTGGATGCGTAATGTAGTTTTGTAATATATTTACAATTTGTTTATACTCTTCAATATTATCTAATTTCCTGCACTTTAGGTTACAGCCCAATGCATATTGCAGTGAAAAAGAATTCTCATATCTCTGTGCAGTTATTGTGTAATGCTGGAGCCAAAGTTAATACTGCAGATGGTACAAGTGGCCAAACAGCATTACATCTGGCCATAGAAAACAGTCCACACCTGGTTCAAATGCTCGTAACAGAGGTAAGAGAAATAATAATATTTTAAGCAGTTGTAATGTACTTTTATAAATTCATTGAGTTCTGCAGACTTTTTGAGTGTGTTCAAGAGTTTTTTAAATAAGTGCTAAAGGTTTAATCTTTAAAACTCATGTTAAAACTTAATTCGTATGATATTAAGTTAATTTTGCATTTGTTGATTTCAGTTGAGTGGACCCCTGAAATAATTTTCTCTTAAAATATGTGCATCAGTATATTTTATTTTGATGTATAAATATATGCATAAATATATGTATGTATACTGATACTCATTCAAAAAGAAATGCAATAGATAGCACAGTGTCATTCATTGTGCTACCTATTTCAAATCATTAACTGTTAAATGGGAGTAATAAGCACATTGAAGTATTGGATATGCCAAACAGTTTTTTTTTTTTTTTTTTTGAATGGCGGTGGCTCGTGTTCGGACTGTTTTGAAAGAGACACCAGGAATTATAAAGCCAAATCAGAAGAACAGTGCCCATGGAAGTATCTGTAGAAAAGGCATGCAGCAAAAACAGTACGTCTATGGGACAGCGAGTGGAGAGACTTTGTTAAAGAAGAATCATTAATTAACTTAACTGCCCTCTTCTGAATGGAATCGAGAAGCCTGAGAGAGGTTTTGGGGGCACCACCCCAGATGTGGGAACAATATTCCATGGCAGGGTGGAATTTTGATTTATACAGAGTGAGCAGCTGTTTGGAAGAAAAGTAACGCGGAGAGCGAAAGAAAACCAAGTTTTTTAGATGCAGAGGAAGCAATATTTGTAATGTGCTTGTGCCAAGGGAGATTAGAAGTCAGGGTAATCCCCAAAAGAGATATATCATTTTGCCTAGAAATCGGAGTGTCACTAAAGATAAGCACAGGAGCAGAAGAATCCTTTTTGCAAGATACAAGACAAGACTGAGTTTTAGAAGGGTTGAAATCAACTAAGTTGTCTTTGCCCCACTGGAGAATTACCTGAAGATCGGCATTTAAGGAATTGGTAGCAGATTTTCGAGAAGTTAAAGCTGATTGAGCAGGACAAGGTTTCTCAAAATGGAAAGTGGAATGCAATGTGCTATCATCGGCAAAATTATGGATAGGATTTCCAGTCAATGGAAGAAGGTCATTAATATACAAGAGGAAAAGAGTGGGGGAAAGAACTGAACCTTGGGGGACACCGGTATTAGTGGAGAAGTTAGAAGACAGAGAGCCATCTACCATCACCCTCAATGAGTGATCAGAGAGAAAACTGGATAACCAGTTACTAAAAACAGTTGACAAACCATAAGATGGAAGCTTGTTTAGAAGACCTCTATGCCAAACACGATTGAAAGCCTTTGAGATGTCAAGAGCAACTACTTGTGTTTCACCGAACCTTTCCATACAATTAGTCCATAAATGGGTAACATAAGCCAGAATATCACCAGTGGATCGACACTGACGGAATCCATACTGGCGATCGTTGATCAGACGGAAGGTTTCTAGGTAGTTTAAGAGTTGGCGGTTAATTGATTTCTCCTGCTCAATCAGCTTCAACTTCTCGAAAATCTGCTACCAATTCCTTAAATGCTGATCTTCAGGTAATTCTCCAGTGGGGCAAAGACAACTTTGTTGATTTCAACCCTTCTAAAACTCAGTCTTGTCTTATATCTCGCAAAAAGGATTCTTCTGCTCCTATGCTTATCTTTAGTGACACTCCGATTTCTAGGCAAAAGGATATATCTCTTTTGGGGATTACCCTGACTTCTAATCTCTCTTGGCACAAACACATTTAGAAAGAGTAGAAGTAATTGCAGTGGGACAATAATTGGATGGGAGTGATTTGTCACCCTTTTTAGGAACTGGCTGGATATGAGCAAATTTCCAAGCAGAAGGAAAAACACCTTTGGAATAAGAAAGTGAAAAAAGCGGCAAAGAATAGGAGTAAGTTCAGGAGCACAGGTTTTGAGAACAAGTGGAGAAATACCATTGGGACCTGGAGTTTTCTTAGCATCAAGATTCGTCAAAATCCTTCTGACATCCTTTTGACTAAAGACCACAGGAGGCATTGAATGGAGTGTGCTGGGAATTGTTTTACCAAGATCATTAATATACGAGTTGGAAGAAAAATGGGATGCTAGCAAGTCAGCTTTATCCTTGGCTGAAGTGACAACAGAACCATCTGGTTTGGACAGAGGTGGGAGCAGAGATGGGCAAAAGTTGCGGCCAATAGCTTTGGAAAGAGACCAGAATGCTCGGCTACCATTAGGGCAAGAAGCAAGTTTTCTATTCTTAGCCTGTTCAAACTCTAGTTTTGATTGATTAATAACTGCTTTACAATTTTTGCGAGCTTTGGTGTATGCAGAAAATGAAACTGGAGAATTAGAAACAAGCCAATTACGATATGCAACATTCTTCTCTTGAACAGCCTTAGCACATTTATTGGAAAACCAATGTTTAGATAAAGGACGAGATTTTAAAGTGGAATGTGGGATAAAGGATTCCATTCCTGCAAGAATAATTTCACTGACACGATCTGAGCAAACAGTGACATCAGAAGTTTTGAAACAGTAATCCGACCAAGGAAAAGAAGAGAAGAAGTCTCGCAGGTCATCACATTTTGCATTCTTGTAATGCCAAAGAACACAAGGTTGGGAATAACCATGAGATAAAGGTTCCATTGGAGAAGAGACAATCACCAAGTTGTGATCTGAAGTGCCTAAATTACCTCTTACTTCGACCGCATACTTAGAAGGGTTGTTTGTGAGAAAAAGATCAAGTGTAATTGGCTGTATGATTAGAATTGTCCGGTATTCTTGTAGGTAAATGAACAATCTGTGCAAGGTCATTAGTAATTGCAAAAGACTCAGCATCTCGACTAGCTGGGTCGGTGTGACTAGAAAACGGAAGCCATCTGGAGTTGTGAACATTAAAATCACCAAGGAAAATTACCTCACTGTTAGGAAAGTTGGACTGGAGAAAGTCAAGTTGCAAAGAGAGGAAGTCAAAGAGCTCCAAGTGATTAGTGGAGTTGGGAGAACAGTAGAGACAACAGATGAATTTGACACAATGAGGTAGAGAGATTTTAAGCCAGGAAGATCAAAAAGAAAGAGAAGATTCCAAATTACAATTCTGTGACAGGGAATATCGGAATGGACATATGCACAAGTACCACCTTTGGGGCGAAAGGAATCATACAGCGAATAATTTGGGCATCTGAGATGAGCAGTAGTTGAATCAACCGATAACTGAGATTCTGTTAGAAAAAGTACATGGGGTTTGGCAGACTGCAAGAAGGTTTTTACTCGCATTTAAAATTTATACGTTATCGTTACTTCTTTTATTGATAAGCTTTATATTATATATCTGGACATGGTGGCCTAACTACTTAGGTCACTGAAAGGAGAAATTTTTATATATTACCTGGTCTTGGCGCATTATAGCCTTAGATGCTAATGCGCCAATAAAATTCAAATCAAATCAAGCAGACTGCAAGTGCAAATGGACATCGTTGAGATTAGAATTGAGACCACGTATATTTGTGAAATGAATTAGGAAGTGCTTGGGAGGTTTAGATCTTTTCCCAGATAAGCTTGCTCTATTAGTTTGACAATTCATTGTGTATTCAATTGTAAGAAAAAGTGGGTGGGACATGCTGTATGAAGTAATGAAATTTTTGGATATGGCGTACACATGGTAAGAATATACCCAGATCCTTGACATAACGTGGCCTCGACAATGCTCCCCACATACACACTACTCGGACTCCCTCCAGTCACTATCTGGCAGAATAGAGGTAGCAAGATTATACACTAGCTGATCCGGAAGCCTCCTGGAGAGCTACCAATAGGTTCGGTCCGGTGTACTAATTAGCGGCTGGCTTGCGAACACCGTTTTAGAGCTGTGCCCTCGAAATGTAAGGAATATTGGATCTCACCACGATGTTCATCATAACCTCAAAAGTCATCAATCATACTGCATGATGGAAGAGATGGGGAAGGGTTGACCGGAACTTAGCTCTAGGGACTAAACATGGGTTTCCACCACTTCAAGCCTCCAATAAGCAAAGTGTGGTATTGCATCGGTTGATGAGAGTCATCTACCACCTAGTACTGCCTGGTTACATAGAGGGGCGGCGTTCCTCTATGTGGTATGGGTGCCACACCTCGACCCCTGCTTACGTTGGTTCACACCTGGGTGGTCACCCGCCATGTACTTGTGCATGGAGGTTATACCCAGGATTACTACAGTCCCACCATCGTGAAGGTGCAAGCAGAGGATTTGGCTGTCACAGGCTGTCCGGACTTCGCCGAAATTGGGTCCACTTGACTTGAGTGTCACCTGAATATCAGTTCCATCAGCGGGTTAGACTCTCAGGTAGCAAGTACAACTTGTCTGGCATATCTGAGAGAATGTCTGTGACAACCTCAAGGACCAAAGTGTGGTCTGTTTTACTCCAAAAAGAGACCACAGTCTCTGGGAAGCCACTAAAATTATGAATTTTTATAAGAATTCATGTAGAATTCACCCAAGTTTTTTAGTGTGTTTGATTCTGTGTGCCCAGTGACCTAGTCAAAGGCTAAATATGAGAGGGGTGTAAGGTTCACAGCAAAGAATATCCATTTTGTAAATGTAAATTAGAATTAATGAAGCCACCAGAAAGAGATTTGCTGAGAAAAATGGCAATGAATGTATTCCTCCAAAAGTCTACCCTTATTTGTATGACATCTGTAGCCCTTATTTGTATGACATATTTTTCATATGTATACACTAAGTTAGCTTTGCATTTTGAAAAAGCAATATGTGGCCATGGAACCTGGATCACTGTTCAGCATCCTGAAGGTGGTGGTATTATGGTTGGCATGCCCTGGATCCTGTAATCACCATTGATCGATGGCTTAATGGGAATGCCTACCTTTCTATTGTCACCGACCAAGCACATCCCTTTGTGATGACAGTGTATCAGTACAATGTGAGTGTCTATCAACAAGACAACACGTGATGCCACAAGACCAGAAGGTTTCCAGACGGGTTTCAGGAATGAATTTGGATGCCAGACATCTACAGGATAATAAAATAATTTTTCCATTTTTTTATTAAAAAAAATAAGTGCTTTTTATTTCTCATTAAAGTGCTTTCCATTACATAATGGAAACCATTTGGAATGAAATATAATGAATGATATTTTGGGTATTACATAATGCCCAATAAATCATTCATTTTATCAGTACTTTGTTTTTTCTGGTTCTGAAAAAATGAGGTTGCAGTTGCCTCTCTGGTATATCAAATACAAACGGTATCTGTTATCAAATGCAAGAAGTATTATTTGCAGTGAAGGGATTAAAATCTTCCACATTATTCCCAGTTTTACCCATTTAAATTCTAGAAAATTTAGTCTTTGTAATGTGAACAGACTCTTAGTGTAGATTACTGGGGGGGAAAAAAAGTCGAGGCCACTGCTGCTTACTTAAAGGATTGATTTTCTTTGTTCTCCAGTCCTTAATATTAGTCATATAGTGCAAGGAAATCCTAGCCTTTTTCTTCAGTAGTAAAAAAAAAAACAATAAAACAAAATAAACTGACTACTTGACTCCTCCTCATGTTGGTGTCATTCAACGGTCCAGCTGACTTTTGAGTGATACCTTTGACTTTCTCCAATCTCAACCACCCATCATGTAGGTAACCTTTCCAATAATTAATAACCCCCTAGCTAAAAGGATACTTTCTGCAATTCTGTCTGAACCTCTTTCCTTATAATTTGAATTTATGGCTTATAGTTGTGGACTCCTCATTTCACCGTCATTTGTCTTTCATTTTACTTTCACCTCTCAGAGCCTTTTACCTTAATCAAGTCTCCTTTAAGATGCCTAGTTCCAAGATCTGTAGCCCTTATAGTTCTAATTACGCTGGTTTATTTATTTTTAATTTAGATGAGTTTTTGTAGATTACTACTTAATATATGTAAAACCGTTGTTTCGTTCGAATCTTTCAGCCATTGTTTTCGTATAGAGAGTGATAGGGAATTCAAATTTTTAATTGTGGTAACTACGTAGCTCTAACGTAAAATTATATAGCATAATACGCATCACTGCATTTAGGATTCTATTAGATAGTATAGTATTGACAGTTAATTAATTAAATTTATTGATCTTATTAATTTAAAATATCATGCCCCAGACTAGAGCAGCAAAGCAACGGGCACAAAGTGGCAGGAGTGCTGTGACTTGGGGGAGAACTGAGGGGGGGCGAATCTCCAACGCATCACAGCCTAAAAAACTGTGCAACTTGTGAAATGTTTGCCGAACTCTCTGGAACAGAACATGATCTAGCCAAGGAGGATGTCTTTGTGTGTGCCAGGTGCAGAGAGTGTCTAGAAATTAGGTGCCAACTCAGCATTCTGATGGGCATCTATGAGAGCTTGAGGTGCAGGGTAGATACCCTTGAAGAAATTATGAGGGTCCCTTCAAGCTCTCAGCTGCTTAACTCAATGCCAGAGCTGACTATTGTGCATCAGGCAACACAGCAGCAATCTTCAGGGCAGAATGCGCTGGTCCCACAGGAGTTAGTATATTACCCATCTCCCTGACTCTATTGTCAGGGAGACAGGTAATATACTGTGTAAAAACGATAGGTGGAATAGGACATATTTAGGGTATATCTGCCAGGGGCAAAAGTTAATGTTGTGAAGCAGATATCATCTTTAAAGGTCACAAAGGGTGATATTGTTGTTGTTGTTGGCACTAATGAAGTGCCAACTTCATTAGTGATATTGATGTTGGCACTAATGAAGAGTAGGAGATCTGCAGATTTACTTAACAAGTACAGGTCAATGTTGAAAAAAAAGTCGTGAGTTAGGGTTAAATTTGAAAGTATCTGCAATTCTACCCAGACATGATAGGAGGGAGTACATGATTGAGAGCCTTGTCAACCAGTTTGGCACACCAGGGTCTGTGCTTGTTAACAGAAGAGATTGCTTCTACAAGGATGGGATACACTTAAATAGAAAGAAGGGTTCAAGAATATTTGCTGATGCTATCATGGCAGTGTTAGGTGGGTCGGAAAACTGCTAGCTTGGGGAGATTCACAAACTAAAAGGTTAAATAGCCACAGGCAGCGGTGAAGGTAATTCTTGCACTACTTCTATTAGAATAAGCAATGGCCTAGAACGAGGAGTGCTGGGGGTTTCAGAGCCTGTTGGCAGTCATCGTGAAACAGGTGGGTATATGTGATGTGTTAGGCTAACTAAGAATAATAATAATAGTGCATGTATACTTGCATGGATACTAATGCTAGAAGTGTAGTAAAAAATTTGATGAATTTGAAATGTTGGTCAAGAAATAAAAAGCAGATATTTGCCTATGTCACACCAAACTGACTTGACACTGCACTGCCCAGTGATGTCAACTGGCTGTACCTCCTTGGATTTTGTGTTTCTTAACTAATAGTATAACCCCTCCTCCCTTCCTATTCTGTCTGTCCTTCCTGTACACATTGTACTCCCCAAATTCCAGTTCTGCATTCCTTATATCTGTGTGACACCACATCTCTGATATCCCAACAATATCAGCCTTTGATGTTTTGACCAACATCTCAAATTCATCAAATTTATTTACAAAACGCCTAGCATTGGTGTACACGCAAGTATACATGCACCTGTTCCTATTCTTTGCTACCCTAACACAACCCATGTGTTTACTTGTACTGCAATGACTCCCAGCAGTCTCTGAAATATCCTGCATCTTGTTTTTCAGGCTTCTGCTCATTCCAATAGAAGCAGTGCAAGAATCTCTTTCACCTCTGCCAGTGGCTACTATTAATCTATTCGTCTTTGTTCCCCCCCCAAGCTAGCAGTTTACCGACCCACCTAACACTGCCTCGATAGCATCGGCAAATATTCTTGCACCCTTTCTATTTGAGTGTATCACATCCCCGTAGAAGCAGTCTCTCCAGGGCCGAATTGATCGACAAGGCTCTCATCATATACTCCCTCCTATCATGTCTGGGCAGAATTGCAGACACTTTCAAATTGAACCCTAATTCACGGCTTTTTTTTCAACATTGACTTGTACTTGTTTAGTAATTTGCCAGTCTCCTACTCTTACTATCATTAGTGCCAATGTGTACAACAATATTGCCTTTTGTGCCGTTAAAAGATGATATCTGCTCTACGTCATCAACCTTTGCCCCTGGCAGACATACCAGAGATGTGCAAATGTGTCCCCAGGTTCACAAAGGGGGATTGAAGGGTGACACGAGTAATTACAGACCAGTTAGTTTAACTTCTGTTCCAGCTAAAATAATGGAGTCACTGGTTAAAGATGCATTGCAGGATCATCTAGACAAGACTGCAGCAATAATTCAGACACAGCATGGGTTTGTTAAGGGAAAGTCTTGTCTGACAAATTTGATTGGATACTATGATGTGGTTACAAAGGAACTGGATGCAAAAAATAATAATTTTGATATCATATACTTGGCTTTCAGGAAAGCTTTTGACACTGTTGCGCATGGAAGACTACTGCACAAATTGGAGCAGAATGGTATTAAGGGTAAGTTGCTACAATGGATAAAAGGGTGGCTGAGTGGGAGAAGACAGAGAGTGGTAATCAATGGACACTGCTGTTCATGGACTAATAGTATTAGTGGAGTCCTACAGGGTTCGGTGTGGGGCTGTTGTTATGTATTTTTATAAATGATATTGATGAAGGTATATCAGGCTTAGTGTCTAAGTTTGCAGATGTTACAAAGGTTGGTAGGGTTGTTAATGACAGTAATGGCATTTGCTACTGCAACAGGATCTAGAAAATTTGGGCAGATGGGCTGAGAAGTAAGTGAAGTTTAACGTTGACAAATGCAAATTACTGCATATGGGTAGAAGTAACCCCCCAGAGGAAAGTACCAACTGTGTGGTACTACACTTAGGGTGGTAGAAAATGAAAAAGGATCTGGGAGTAATTGTGCAGTCAGATATGAAGTTTTCTGAGCAGTGGACAGGCTGCAAGAGTAGGTTATCGGGTTTTGTCAATGATATACAGCAATTTTGCTAGCAGAGAAAAGGAGATGATTGTCCCTTTGTATGAGGCAATGGTCAGGCCACGCCTTGAGTACTCTGTACAGGTCTGACTTTTCTGACCATCTGTGAAGTCTGTCTAAATTGTCCTGAAGAAGTTCTGTTTGGCAGTGATCATTAACTACCCTAATTTTGACATTGTCCTTTAACCCTTTATCAGTGTCATTTAAGAAAATCAAAAAAGCAAAAGTGTTCCCATTACTAACTCTTGGGAAACTCCACTTCATATGTTAGCTCAATCTGAAGTATAACCATTAATGACAACTCTCTGCCTTCTGCTTTGCAGATGTATACAGTCCATCTAAGGATTTTCTCCGTGATTTCAATATGTTCTAGCTTTAACACATGAAAACAGTATGTAAAGTAGTATCCTATATTTTGCATTTGCATAGGTTTTGACAGGTATATTGCATGTTAACCCATAAGCATTTGACCTGGATAAAATTTAAGCGATATCATGCTGTTCATCACTTCATCTACACACTGAAACTCTTCCTTTCAACAAAAATGTTTTCTTTGATTCCCCATTTAAAATTCCATATATCTCTGTTAGGTATATGAAAACAGGAAAAATGTTGGTTAAAGTATGAAATGCCGCTAAGCCTTCTTAGTTTATTCCTGTTTGTAGTTCTCTTGCGAAGCATGGTTCTGAAAGAGCTAGTTCATTTACTGGATTTTTGAAGCATCTGTGGTTGCACACTAACTCCTCTGAATTAGCTGCTGCCAGCACATGGTAGCTGTAACTCATTTGATAATCTGTGGTGTCTGTGTGTGCTAACGTATTTAGATCAGAATAGAAAAGAACTACACTATAATAGTTTCATGTTCCTCATAATGAAATATTCTCCATGGGAGAGGTGTGGATATCAATATACATACATTATATATAATACTTTTTGTCTTCAGTGTGTATTGCATCTACTAACAAAATTTCAAGGAAATCCATTTATTGGTAGCCTCATCATAAATTTCAAAAACTGGTGTCAAGCAGAAAATATATTTCTTGCTGGTTAAAAAAAATAAATTTGTTTGTTACACGTATTTTATCTTGTAAAAAATGAAACAAAAATTCTTTATTAGCAGGAATGTTATGAACTTCCGAAAAGCAGTGAGTAATCTTTACCTCTATTGTTATTTTGCGTGCAAGAGAAGAAAGTTGTGTGCTGCTCATAGTGGGCTGTAATGCTCCTAAAAACCAAACAAACAACAACAAGGAAAAATTCCTATTAGTTATTATGTAAACATAAGTATCAAATGCTGCTATCTGTTAGGAAGTTTGCTTTTTTTTGTTACTGTGACAACTTTACTGTATGAAAAGGGTATTTGTTCACACCATGATTACTCTTGAGATGGTCCCTATATACTGTGCATTAGCTATTAGGTGACTCCCTGTGAAAATACTGTAGTTCTCAGTTATCCAGGTCACAAGTTGCTAAACCACCTATAGAATAGGAAAAACATTTTCCATTCCCATGGACATGTATTATTAGTAACAGATCACATTCTGGACAAATAAAACTTTACTTTCGTTGATTTTTATTACACAGTGTTTTTTTTTTTTTTTTTTTTTTTTCTATAACTGTGTAATGCTAAAACTGCTTAGATTTATAGCTTCTACTGAACATGATTACTTCTGTCTGTGTGTATGAAACATCACCATTTTGTCATTTAACTTTTGCTGTTTTTGTAACTAGGAGTATGTTTATGGTGTTGGACCTAGTAAGACAGGTAAATATAACATTAGCAAAAAGAGAAGAAATTGATGAACAAACAGGTGGAACATCCATTGGCAGCTATTTTATAAACTTCTAAAAACTGGCATCAAACTGAAATCTTAGAAGCAAAAGAGGAAAAGCACATGCCGTTCATAACGAATTGTGTTTGTTGAAACTTAGATGGCCACGAGCTTTTTTATGTATTTGACTTAATAACAAAACTTCAATGAAACTAATCTGTTGAAAGCTGTTATAAACTTGCAAAAGCCTGGAGAACTTTTGAATTATCAAATCACAAAAGGAAAGAATGAAATTGAATAAATACAATTAAAAAAATATAAAATAACTACTGCAGTTATTAATAAGGAATTTGGTTTTTGCTAACTAGTAAAAAAAAAACTAGACTATTACTAATCAAGAAGAGGAGGAGGGAAGTAATTCAGGAATTTTCATGAGTGCTGCCACACTCTTGAGCTTCTTTTTGTTTCTCTTTTCTGAGTTTTTTTGGCTCAGCTATTCATGTAAGAATCATCATAGATGTGACTACTTTAAGATCAATAATATAACTTTTAATATTGTATCTTTAAATTTCAGTGTTTATTTTTTAAGTAGAACAGTTTAATTATTGAAACCTTTTTGTGTATTAATTGCGTGTGCATGCACACACTCCTGCTGACTTTTAGAAATGGGAAAATTTTTGATATAGATTGACTTTTAGTTGACGGAAATTGAAAAGTCTGAAATTTTTGCAACAAGCATACATTAAAAAGAATTGCAATATGTGCTTGAGTGCAAGTTAGGCCTGGTTGCATTAATTAAACCAATATAGAAAGTTAGAAACAATCATAACTATAGATAATTTAATTTATGCTACTTGTCTGTAGTATTTAAGGTTGATGAAATTAAATCTGGCAGAAAATTGATTAATATCATTACAGCATATCCAAACACTAATGGTGGACATATGTGCACTACTTCTCTTTAAAAAAGATGTTTTTGAAAATTGGGGCTTGTAAGTTTTTTTTTTTATATACAAATTTTGTATGAAAACCCCAACTATGAGAGGTATTAGAACCTATAGTACTTAGTACCGTGCATGGGTTGGAGGTTGAGAAGACAAAAGATATTTGTTGACATTAGACTTGAACTTCTGTAGACTGTAATTTTCAGGACATATGTATGAAGGAAGGTTGTTCCAGAAAACTGCAGTTGAATGAATAAATGAGGAAGAAGAAGAGTTGGTTCTGTGAGTTTGAAGTTGGACAGTGAAATGTTTTTGAATGTTAAAAGAAACAAAACAAAATTTTATGACTCTTACAATATATGAGGATTATCCCAAAAGTAATGCACAAAAGTGGCTGATTTAAAATGAATTTATTTTATAACATAATTTACATTAAAAACCTTCAATTCAGTCTCCTTCATTCCTTAACTAATGTTTACCAACATTCAGGTAATTTTTAAATGCTATTTAACTGTCTGTGGCTGTACCCAGTGCTTGTAAAGACAGAAATATTTGTTAAGGCAATAGTTCCTTTACCTTGGGGAATATATCGTAATCACAAGAATTCATATCAGAACTGTAAGGGAGGCGAAAATAAGTTCTTTACATCATACAGACTGTATGATGTAAAGCCTTTAATGGAGCGGCGCCTCCGTAGCCAGGTGGGAAGGAGCAGCAGTGCGTAGCACATGCTTCTTGATTAGACCGGGGTTCGAGCCCGTCACCACCAAATACGGAGTATGCGGAAAGGTCAAGGAATGACCACCGCATATCCCGGAGCAATATGGCCTTAGTTGCTAATGCTCCTAAAAACCAAATAACAACAACCTTTAATGGAGTATGATTGCACCAGCTTCTAACATCTGTGGCTGCTTTTGATGAATTTCAGGCATAAATTTTTAAGGAAGAAATGTTGCATAATTGCTTCCACTTAGTGATCCCCTAAGTTTCTCATGATCAGCAACAATAATGCCCTCATAATCATAGGCCATAAAGACCATTTGTTTCACCTCTGATTGTTGCTGGCAACATTTTAGAGAAATGTGGTGAAGATGGGTGCTTCCACTGAGCGGACTGTGACTTCACTTCAGACAAAGTCATGTATCCATGTCTCACCAGTGGAACAATGCATTTTAAAAACTTTTCACCTTATTGTTGGTAATGTGCGAGTGCATTATAATTTCTTTATGCCCCATTATATCAGGGCAAATGTGGGGCACGTCGAGCAGCGACCTTTTGTTTTTGTAACACATCAGTTAAAATATCGTGAGTAGATGATTTTAGTATTCCAGATCTGTTGGCTATTTATTCACAGGTTGTATATTTGTCTTCCTCCTGAATACTGCATAATAATGACTGCCAATGTGTTGTACATAGATGTTCATGGTCTACCTAAGCGTTGGTTGTCTTTGACACTAGTCTGATCTTGATGAAACATTTGAGACTAATGTTAAGTTGTGCTATGATCCAATTGATCCATCACACACTTTCTGCAACAATTTAGAAATTTGTGTTGGTGTTTGACCATGTGAAGTTTCAATTTTGATAAATGATATTTGACCTGAACCTAGTCTGATCTGATCTGAAGTGATATTACCATCCATCAAAAGACTTCACACAAATGTTCATTGCAGAAACTGTTTCAAGCACATAATGTTGAGATTAAACTTTAAATTACTATAATGATAAATGTCAGTCTTGCAGGGATAATATTCATATTATACATTCTCTCTCTCTCTGAATGGGTAAATCTGGCTAGCACATTTTGCATATAAATTGACTGCTCTTAAAACATTGTTATTGTTAATGAAACTATTTGCAAGCACAAAAGCAATGACCTATGAGATGATGGTCAGTAATTTGAAAGACAATAAGAATGCTTTGGGGGGATGATATCTCCCCCACATGTGCCGTAGTATATAATGTCCAATACATGCAGAGCAAATAATACTTTCAGAAAACAAGTCAGTCCAAACAAGCTGAATTTTTGCAAAAATTTGAATTAGAGAATTAACCTTCATAAGTGGACAATTCACAGAAACCTGTTGTATTACTGCTGACCAAATAAGAGAAAGTGAAATTGTGTAGTATTAGTAGTGGCATATGATGCAAGAAACAACAAGCTTATAAAGCATCAGCAAAACACACACACACACACACACACACACACACACACACACACACACTGATTAGATTGGGGTTCGAGCCCATGACCACCGCATATCCCGGAGCAATATGGCCTTAGTTGCTAATGCTCCTAAATAAGAAACAACACACACACACACACTGCTCTTCCTATGTCGCCTGTTCATTCCCTCCAATAATTTGTGTAGTGCTTCTTTGAATTTATTCAGACTACCCTCTTCCACAACATCCGATGGAAGTTCCTTCCAACAATCAATCACCTGCTGACTGAAGGAAAAATGGCCACATCTGTTCTCCAACCATCCTTCCTTAATTTAAATTTATGCTTTGTGTGTAGTCGTCTGAGCAAGAGGAAGAATGCCATGAGCTTTGAGCTTGATCAATCCATTCAAAGGCTTAAACACTACAATCAGCTCACATCACAGGTGCTTGCAATTTGCAAACTAAAGCCTTTCTTGGTAAGATTACCCTTTTGTTCCCTTCACCAGTCTCATTTCCATTTCCATTCCAGCAGTTCTATATTCTTCCTAAAATCAGACCTGTATGCAGTACTCAAGATGTGGCCTAACCTTATATAATGGGATAATCACCTCCTTATATATGCTAACAAAGTTCCTACATGTCATTAACAAAACCCAATGAGCCTGTGGTAGCCTGTCTGCATTTATCAGGAACCATCATATATGATTACACAATTATTCCCAGATCTTTTTTTCAATTTGTGCTACCTATATGTAATACTTTGCATTTGTCAATGTTGAACTTCAACTGCAATTTCTCAGCATATCTGCCTGCAGGCTTAGACAATAAGTCTCCTATACCTTCATCAGTGTCATTAATAAATGTAGAAAACATAATTGGGCCTGGCACTGAAACCTGGGTTATTAATGTATACTTAAGAGCAGTTAGATAGTATGAATCAGAGCTCTAATGCTCAATATGTTCTACGTTGATAATAATATTAGTAAATTAATAAGAGGAGTTTACCTCAATATAGTACGTGGAACACTTCCGTATAATACCCTCCAGAAATTAAAACGGAAAAAACGAAAAAATCGACAACTTACCGGTCCATTAAAGTAAAATATAAATAATTAAAGTAAAATATAAATAATTAAATAGTCAATTTAACACAATTCAAAATCAATTCAAAACAATTAAAATTCAAATTAACGCAATTAAAAGAATCTAACGAAAATATTCAAAACGATCTTCCCTCCTGAAGCTGACAATGCTTTTCGACCGACTGTCGTGATCACAGGAATGAAAATCACCGAATCAGGCTAAACCTGCAACTTAAATAGTGATTATGTGTCTTCGCGCATGCGCGTAAAGGTCCATGCATCGGAGATCAAATATGGCCGCCGAACATTAACAGAATTCTCGTGTAATTTAATTTCAATGGTTTCTGCAATTAATAGTCGCGTATAATTACGCGACTATTAATTGCAGGTTACAAATCTTTCCTCGTGTACACTATCGCAGGACCAGATTTCACTTTTATCCAAAGGATTAAATTATAATTTACTACCTCGAAAGCTGCAAAAAAAAAAAAAAAAAAAAAAAAAACAAACAATGCGTAATTGATATTGAATTTGGACTTCGTAGTGTTCCACAAAAAGATGTATTTATTCAACAAGTTAACCAAGTAATGAATAACATAAAAGAAACGCGACTTCCTAAATTGAATACACATGACAGTTCAGCTTTACGAGAACTTCGAGAAAATAAGGACATTATTATACAGAGGGCAGATAAAGGAGACACAGTGGTAATACTAGATAAACATGATTATATTAATAAGTTAGATAGTATGAATCAGAGCTGTAATACTCAATATGTTCTACGTTGATAATAATATAAGTAAATTAATAAGAGGAGTTTACCTCAATATAGTACGTGGAACACTTCCGTATGATACCCTCCAGAAATTAAAACGAAAAAATCGACAACTTACCGGTACATTAAAGTAAAATATAAATAATTAAATAATCGATTTAACACAATTCAAAACAATTAAAATTCAAATTAACGCAATTAAAAGAATCTAACGAAAATATTCAAAACGATTTTCCTTCCTGAAGCTGACAATGCTTTTCGACCGACTGTCGTGATCACAGGAATGAAAATTACCGAATCAGGCTAAACCTGCAACTTAAATAGTGATTATGTCTTCGCGCATGCGCGTAAAGGTCCACGCATCGGAGATCAAATATGGCCGCCGAACATTAACAGAATTCTCGTGTAATTTAATTTCAACGGTTTCTGCAATTAATAGTCGCGTATAATTACGTTGAACGTTAAGTATTTTGGCCTCGTTAAATAAAAAAGTATGTTTTTCGTTAATGGCATGAAAGGCTAATTCTGACCCTGCTGAACGAGAAGCACGAACTGAGGCTTCGTGTTGATTTACACGAATATTAAGAGAAAACCGCGTCGAACCCTGGTAAGACGAGTCGCAATCACCGCAAGAAATGTTGTATACTAGATCATTAATTTGTGTTGCGAACGCGGAAAGAAACGAGCGATTGTTCAGTATAGTGTGTAACTTCCGTATAGGTCTAGCTATAATTTTAAATTCGGTATCTTTAAAGAATCTGTTAAGCTGTTTGTGCCACTGTTCAACATATGGGACAGAAATAAAGTATTTTTTGATATTACTATTGTTGATTGGTGTAGTATTTTTTATCCTATCCTTAGCTTGTACCCTAATACAATACCCTAATTAGGGTACAAGTTAAGGATAGGATAAAAAATACTACACCAATCAACAATAGTAATATCAAAAAATACTTTATTTCTGTCCCATATGTTGAACAGTGGCACAAACAGCTTAACAGATTCTTTAAAGATACCGAATTTAAAATTATAGCTAGACCTATACGGAAGTTACACACTATACTGAACAATCGCTCGGTTCTTTCCGCGTTCGCAACACAAATTAATGATCTAGTATACAACATTTCTTGCGGTGATTGCGACTCGTCTTACCAGGGTTCGACGCGGTTTTCTCTTAATATTCGTGTAAATCAACACGAAGCCTCAGTTCGTGCTTCTCGTTCAGCAGGGTCAGAATTAGCCTTTCATGCCATTAACGAAAAACATACTTTTTTATTTAACGAGGCCAAAATACTTAACGTTCAACGTAATTATACGCGACTATTAATTGCAGAAACCGTTGAAATTAAATTACACGAGAATTCTGTTAATGTTCGACGGCCACATTTGATCTCCGATGCGTGGACCTTTACGCGCATGTGCGAAGACATATAATCACTATTTAAGTTGCAGCTTTAGCCTGATTCGGTAATTTTCATTCCTGTGATCACGACAGTCGGTCGAAAAGCATTGTCAGCTTCAGGAAGGAAAATCGTTTTGAATATTTTCGTTAGATTCTTTTAATTGCGTTAATTTGAATTTTAATTGTTTTGAATTGATTTTGAATTGTGTTAAATTGATTATTTAATTATTTATATTTTACTTTAATGTACCGGTAAGTTGTCGATTTTTTCGTTTTTTCCGTTTTAATTTCTGGAGGGTATCATATGGAAGTGTTCCACGTACTATATTGAGGTAAACTCCTCTTATTAATTTACTTATATTAATAAGTTAGATTCAGTTGTGTCTGATACCTCCACTTATCGTGAAGTGGACCCGACACTGTTTACCAATTTGGTAAAGCAATACAATAAAACATTAACCACATATCGTAAAAACGACTACATTACTATGGTTCAGTTGAAGGAATTGAAGTCCAGAACATACAATATTCCTGCACCTTTTGGTCAGGTAAAATTACACAAGCCTGGATTTCCGATTCAACCTATTGTTTCCTACAGGAACTCGGCATTTTCAGCCTTAGCCACACATGTATATAACATTATAAAACCTTTTAGACAGGTTATACAATTTGGGATTAAGAATTACGATACATTATTTAATAATCTTAAAGACTGTAGACTCGGCGACAATGACAATTTATTCTCATTAGATGTTACCTCATTATATACGAATGTAAACGTTGAATACACATTAGATATTATTTGGGATATGTTAAATAAAAACTCGACACCGATTAATTATACGAAGCTGCCTATTAAGGAAATTTTTCACTTAATTAAACTATTAGTTGAGGCTAACTACATCACCTGTCGAGACAAGGTGTACAAACAAATTTTTGGATTACCAATGGGTTTGAGCCTGAGTGGCTTAATGTCAGAGATCTATCTCTCAACGATTGAGCACATACATTTGACACCTTTTCGTCCCCGTATCACATACTATGGGAGGTATTTAGACGATGTTCTAGTTATTACCGATAGTAGTACTATCCAAGACATTTTACATTCGTTTAATAATATTCATTCTAGACTCAAATTTACATTGGAAAGGGAAGATACGGATACTAAGTCATTAAACTTTTTAAATTTCACGCTTACCCGGGACTCGAACAAAATACAATTTAGCATCTATCGAAAACCCACAAACACCGGTATGCTTTGACATTATAATAGCTACCACCCGTTCACCTACAAAAGATCGATTATCTTTAATCTATTTCTAAATGCCTATAAATATTCAACGACGGATTCTGCTTTGGACTCAGAAATACAAATATTAACTAGCAGATTCTTGAACAGGGGTTATCCCATTAACACAATAAATCGAATTAGGGTACAAGCTAAGGATAGGATACAAAATACTGCACCAATCAACAATAGTAATATCAAAAAAAAAAAAAAAAAACTTTATTTCTGTCCCATACGTTGAACAGTGGCACAAACAGCTTAACAGATTCTTTAAAGATACCGAATTTAAAATTATAGCTAGGCCTATACGGAAGTTACACACTATACTGAACAATCGCTCGGTTCTTTCCACGTTCGCAACACAAGTTAATGATCTAGTATACAACATTTCTTGCGGTGATTGCGACTTGTCTTATCAGGGTTCGACGCGGTTTTCTCTTAATATTCGTGTAAATCAACACGAAGCCTCAGTTCGTGCTTCTCGTTCAGCAGCGTCAGAATTAGCCTTTCATGCCATTAACGAAAAACATACTTTTTTATTTAACGAGGCCAAAATACTTAACGTTCAATGTAATTATACCCGACTATTAATTGCAGAAACCATTGAAATTAAATTACACGAGAATTCTGTTAATGTTCGGCGGCCATATTTGATCTCCGATGCGTGGACCTTTACGCGCATGCGCGAAGACACATAATCACTATTTAAGTTGCAGGTTTAGCCTGATTCGGTGATTTTCATTCCTGTGATCACGACAGTCGGTCGAAAAGCATTGTCAGCTTCAGGAAGGAAGATCGTTTTGAATATTTTCGTTAGATTCTTTTAATTGCGTTAATTTGAATTTTAATTGTTTTGAATTGATTTTGAATTGTGTTAAATTGATTATTTAATTATTTATATTTTACTTTAATGGACCGGTAAGTTGTCGATTTTTTAGTTTTTTCCATTTTAATTTCTGGAGGGTATCATACGGAAGTGTTCCACGTACTATATTGAGGTAAACTCCTCTTATTAATTTACTAATACTTAAGAGCAGTGTACATTAATGTACACTCTGTCTTCTCCCACTCAACAATTTCTTTATACTTAGCCCTTAATATCACACTGCTGTAATTTATGCACCATTTTTTATGGGCAACAGTATCAGAAGCTTTCCTGAAATCCAAAAAAATAATTTTGATACCAAAATTATTTTTTGTATCCAGTTTGTTACTGCATTATAGTATCCAATCAGATTGGTCAGACAAAATTGCCCATCCATGCTATGACTGCAGTATAATTGCATTCCTATCTAGATGGTGCTACATTACTTCATTGACTCCATTATTTTCCGTTGAACAGAAGTTAAGATAACAGATCTGTAATTACTCAATGTCACTCACATCTTAACTCCCTTTTTGAATTGGGAATACATTTGCACAGCTCCAGTTCATAGAGACCTTCCCTGAATCCAGAGATGTTCTCATAATTGTGACTGAGGGTTTGCTTACCTCCTTTGCTGCCTTCTTAATGTAATTGGATATTTTTTTTCTATTTAGCTTCAACAGTCTCTTTTCCTGCTTTTCTCTAAGTTATCACAAAATCATTTAGCCCTCTCTTTTATAAACTTCTGTCATCACCCTCCCTGCAGAATTCTTCATGGGCAAATATAGTTGTAAAATACCTATTCAGTTTGTCAGCATCCTAAACACATCATCAGCAGTTAGACCATCAAAATCGAGTGGACCAGTGTGATTTAGCCCCTTCCTTCTTACTGTTAATATAAGCAATGAAGTCATTGGTTTCTTTGCATTCTTTGCCAGAGATTTCTTGTAATCATCCTTAATTTTCCTAACCTCTGTGACTTGATTGCAGACTAGTTTATATCTACATTTCTGTATCACCTGATACTTTATATGCATCTCATGCATGTTTCTTCTCTGCTACAGTCAGTTCATCTGTTATCCATTCATGCATTTACAGTATTTTTTACTTGATATAGAAAGTCTAGTAGCATCTACAATTACTTTTCTGAATGTTTCCATTTAGAATTTGCTGTTTATAACATCATCAGTTGGTCCCACTGCATAGAATTTATAAACTATCCAAGACCATTGTAGTCACCCTTTTCTTTACCCTTCATAATAGTTATGTCTTTAAGTAAATCCCACATCAGTACACTCTTATCATTGCTACCCCATGGGTCTTTTTTATTTTATTTTATAGATCTTTAATACATGAAGAATTGCTGCTGATAATCAGATCAAGAATATTGTTTCCTCTTGTTGCTGTGAATTGGCGCATTATAACCCTAGTCATTTTTTCACTATAAAAAACCAAAAATCAAACAACAAACTAATCCTCTTGTTGCCTGTCTAACATGCTACTGTAGAAAACAGTCATCCAGTAAATCTACAAAAGTCTTGGTAGTATGCGGGTGACCAATCTACAAATTCCAGTCAGCATCTGGAAAGTTAAAATCCCAAATTATAAGACATTATGATATACTGGCTCACTCTGTTTCTCTGTAAAGACGTTTGTTATACTTATCACAGTCCTTAGGCCTATAATAAACACCCCTACTCTCATTTTTGTTTTTCCAGTGCTTATGTCACACCAAACTTATTCAACATTGCACTGGCCACTTATATTGACTGGATGCACTGCCTTAGGTTTAATGTTTCTTAACTAAGTGCATTTGGAGTGTGTGTGTGTGTGTGTGTGTGGAGGGGGGGGGGATTGATCTAATGCAGAAGAAAAAGTCTGGAAAACTAGAAAATTATAAGACAGGAATACTGTAGACCTTTCGAAAAAACTAGAAAAATTGATAGAAACAGCAACTTTTTCCAGTGACATATTTCTCATCTTTGCTACCATACTTGGTGCATAAATTTCCATTAGCCCGTACCATGTAATTGAAAAGAAAAAATAATAAAAATTTAAAGTTTAGAATGTATAAGTGAAGCAAATACAGCCACTCCCTGACTTACGTAAGGGTTGTGTTCCATGGAAATCTGTGTGTCAGAATTTCCCTAAATGCTTATGCACCACTCACAACTATGTGCGCTGAATATGATTGGAGAAAAAGAAATGTTTGACAAACATGTAAATAGAATTATTTATTCAATTTTTTTTATCTTGATGCACAGTAAAAATGGCAAAAGTGTACAAAATTACAAAAATTTTGCAATTATAAAATTACAAAAATAGAGAGGAGACAGGCATAATGTCAGCAAATTTTACCTTTCAAGCATCATTGCCAAAATTAACTCTCCAGCTGATAAGCACACCACTGCAGAAGTTGAGGGCTGTGGAGATTTAGAAAGGATTTTTTTCCCAACACATCATTCAAAATTTCTCTGCAACTGCAGAATCGGCACTGGCGACTTCACCGCATACTTTAATGTTTTGGAAACCTGCACGATGTTTGAACCTATTAAACCACCCATTGCTTGCCACGAACTTGTTTTGGGGTTTGCCGTACTTATCCTTAATATCTTCATAATGCTTCTTGCTTTTGCTTGAATGGGCATTAGACTCAGGGGCACTCACTTCTGAATCGGATTTTCCACCCATATTATATTAATAGCTTTTCCATCTTCGATATAGCACCTGAATGCTCTTTTGTGATCACTGTTGATCTTAAATGTGTTGATCCTTTAACATGTTCTTTTATATGCACACTGTCCCTTAAAATAGTATTCACTGTTGAAGCAGTGAGACCTAATTCCGTGCAGTAGATGACAAACTTTGTCCTGCTTCATACTTCTTAATTAATCATCTTCATTTCTAAATAAAATTTTTTTTTTTTTTTTTTCGTTTCCATGCAAGTGGTGACAGCCACCACTTGCACTTTCCATTGGTCGGTTTCCTTTCATCATTGTAAAAGTAAATAGGAATGAAGAGAAGATTCTGAAAATTTATTTATTTTTTTTATATGATTGAAGATTTCAGCGAAGGGGAACTCATTTCACCATAATACTGTAACGTAAAAACCCACACAATTCCAGTTATCATTATTATTGCAAATGCAATAAGATTGAGTTTATAATAGATTGCGTTAACAGAAAAGCCCAATAAACCGGAAAGTGCAAATTGTTTTTATTGTTTTATGATAGTGACCTCCAGAAATGTGCTTTAGAAAAATATGACAAAGGCGTTCAAAATTGATTCTTATAACGGAACATATGGTAACGATGAAAAGTGTAGTCCAATTTCCATTATAAAAATGACATTTTAGAGAGATAAATAGCTTAGTTATATAGCGAAAATTTCACTTCCGAGGTGTTGGAATGAATTACCAAAAAAACAATATGTTATTTGGTTCACATTGCAATGTTTTCAAGATACCTTCATTTATTCTTACGGGATGCAAAATGTGTTTCCACAATTTTTTTTTTAAGTTTGCACCGGCTGGCAAAAACTTACTTAAAGTCGAATTTTCGTAAGTCGAGTGTTACGTAAGCTGGGGAGTGCCTGTAACTTTTAAGATAGTTTTTTTGCTTTTGTATATGTGATTAGTTTTTTCCATATTGTCATAAAACATGCACTGTGCCTGTCTATCTTCAAACCTAGAAAAATAAAACTACTGTGGTAAAAATTAAAACACCTTTACACTCCCACCTTCATGAAATGGGATGAAGCGGTACAAATTCAAAGCAATCCAGGCACATCCTCACGTTAAAACTGGTGCCAGTGCAGAACATGCTTATTCTGTGTTGAAAATATCTTAAATTTTCATACCAAAGAAAGAATAAAAACTAAACTACATTCATTATTTAATTTCAGGAAACAATGGATGTAAATGCTCAGAATTATGCTGGGAATACTCCTCTTCATTTAGCTTGTATCAAAAATTCCATCCCGATAGTTTACATGCTGCTTGATGCAGGAGGTGACCCTAGCATCGAAAATTTTGATAGAAGTGAACAATTTGGTAATGGTGGAAAGACCTCATTTGATTTTGCAGCAGACAGTACACAGGTAATTTTTTAATGATATTTCTAAAATTATTTTATGAAATGAATATTTCCAGTTGAAGTGAAACACCTAATATATTAAATAACTTGTTATTTCATCTAACTAATTAATTAACAAACATTGTCTTCAATTAAATCATAAAGTAAGTGGAAATATCCTATTGTCTCAGAAACTTAGAAAACCTGATATGAAAGGAGCAACTGCTTCTAGCCTCATGATCTTCTATAATCAACAGCTTTTCAATATGCCATCTTCAAAGAGTAAACAAAGCCATTCCACAGTGAGCAGGGACATTTTCACTCTTTTATGGAGGGGAATGTGAAATATGAATTGAAAATGAAAAGGAGGAGATTCTTGTTCTTTTCATATTACACTAATACGTTAGGAACAAAAAAATATAAGAAATAAGGAAAAAAATACATTAATGGAAGAAAAGATTAGTTTTTCATTCATAAATGCCTGAATTAGTTTTTCACTCATAAATTTCATGCCTCAATTTCCAAGTGAAAAACTTTAATACAGACTGAAAAATGTACACCTTTTTTTTGTAGGGTGGAATGTATATTTAATTGGCTATTTAACTTCTTTCTTTCGCAAATCAACCATGTAGATTTTTAAAGGCAAAAGATAAAATCCTTTCCCACATATTAGTATTTTTAGTGGCAAATGATACAAGGAAGCAAGCTTATATAGCATTAGCGTGCTCTCTCTCTCTCTCTCTCTCTCTCTCTCTCTCTCTCTCTCTCTCTCTCTCTCTCTCACACACACACACACACACGTGCGTGCGCACACCTTACCTAAATCGTTTGTCCATCTCTCCTAATAATTTGTTTAATCCTTCCCTAAATTTATTCAGTTTATTCACTTCCACAACATCAGATATCAGATGAAGTTTGTTCCATCCGTCGGTTACTCTCTGGCTGGAAGCAAATTTTTCCATTTCTACCTTGCCACCATTCTTTTTCAATTTAAATATATGTTCCCTTATGTGCATTGTCTGAGAAAGAGTAAGGGTGGCATTAGCATTTAGTTCACTCAGTATACTTAGAGCCTTAAACACTACACTACAGTGAAGTCTTTCTTAGGAGCCTAGTTTGCAGACACTGCAATTTACAGAACTCAAGTCTTTCTTGGTAAAATGAATCTCTTGTGCCCCTGAATAATCTTGTTCTTCTCTGCTCACTTTACAATAGATTCACACACTTCCTAAAATACAACTTCCAGACCTGTACGTAGTACTCAGGATGCATCCTGACCGTTGCCTTATTCAGTGGGTATGACTTCCTTGCCATTAGCAAAGTTTGTGTATGTAATTGACAACTCCTCTGCAGCATTCTATCTCACTAATTACCTGAATAACAGCTGTTACTGTTATAAGGTACTTCTGTCAGGCATGTCACATGGTTACTTAACTACCATATTCAGTTGCAATAGTTATAGAAGACATTTTTTAAGCATTAGGAAGATTAGATATCAGATAAGTAGAGTGTTCTTTTTATATAACTGCACACTGTCTGTGCTTGATAACAGGAAGACTGTTTTTACAGGGATGGAATACACTTAAATAGGTGCAAAAATATTTGTTAATGCTATCGAGTCACTGATAGGTGAATCAGAAAATTGCTAGCTTGGTGTGGATACACAGACTATTAAATTAACTAGAGTTGCAGGAAGAGGTGAAAGTGATTCTTGCACTGCTTCTATTGGACCACTTCCATGCAACAGCCTGGAAAGCAAGGTGTGGGTTTCCATGAAACAAATGAACACATGGGCTGTTACGGTAACTAAGAGTAAGAACAAGGTAGAGGGGCATGAATTTGCACAGGCGAATATTGACTGTGCAAATTCAATAAGGGCAAGATAATGAGTCCTGGAGGTAGAAGTGTTGCTGGTGTTGAAGATTAGCTTGGATTTTGGTTATAAGTAAAGTCGTAAAGGAGGCAGGTGTACATCATATGCCCAAAGTTTCAGGTTCTCCACAAGTGCAATGAAGATCCTACTCTATCCCTAAGTCAACAAGTTTTTGTTTAATAGGACCATGTCCTGTGAGGATGAAGGCTGCTTGAAGTCCTGGTTAAAACCAGGAGGGAGGTGAAGGTAACAGAGGGAAGAAAGAGCTTGGTTATAGTGCCTTTGATGGTATTGGTCCAGGAGTCTTGCCAGATTCCAAGGAGTTTGTCAGTAATGCACACTTGCGCTCTGCCTTAGGATCATTTGCACAAGTCAAGTCAAGATGGAAGTCGAGGATTTCTGTTGGTGTTCCTTTCTTTGAGTTGTCGAAGAGACCTCTCTTAATCACCTCAAGGTAGAGGGCATGAATCCAGCTAGGTCTTCAGCCTGCATACTCACAGTACGACAGGCCCTGGTAATTGGGAGGAGCATGGCTCTTTGGATGGAATCAAGCTTTGTCTTATTACGTCAAATGGCTCTTGTGCACAACAGTAAAGTTCCATAACAAACAGTGTGCAAGAAAATGGAGTTGCATATTACCATCAGGGCTCTGTTTAAGGCCACAACCTGCTCTGCAAATTCTGGTGATTGTTGCCGTTTATTTCTTGATTTTGGTTGAAATATAAACAAGGTGTGGAAAGAACATAAATTTCAAGTATGATAAGAAGGTATTTTATCTCTGGGTAGAGTCTGATGGGTTTGTTGGTGATCTTGATTGTAGGAGATCTAGTTAACTGGAGAGATCCTTTAATTGACTTAGTTTTCTTGCCTGTGAGTTGCTGTCCAAGTTTGCCCTGTCTTCCAGCAAGGCCTTAGAGTTGGCATGAACCACCAAATCCAGATCCTTGGCAAATGCAGGGTACTCAGTGTACCCGAGGTCAATCCCAAGGAACTCATCTAAGACAATGGAAAAAGGGTCTAAAGACAGAGCCCTGAGGACACCCCCAAGTGACCAGTCTGATGAACTGATTTGACTTGTGGCATATTAGAAAAATGCATAGGATGCATATCAGTTATTACAGAAACCTATAGTAGATATAAAATAGTAGTCTGTAATGAAGTCACATAGGAGTTAGGCAATCTGAGGGAGGTTGTTAGAAGTCTCTGGCAAAGAACAGCCAAGACACATTGGGCCAATTTATGTCATTGGTGTCTCTTGATGATCCTGCTCAGGTTACTGACAAACTGAATAGGTATTTTGCATCTTGATTCACACATGAGGAATTCCTTAGGGAAGGGGATACCAGAAGTTTATCAAATATACCGGAGAATTAAATGATTTTGTGATAACCGAAATGAAAGTGGAAGATAAATTGTTGAAGCTAAACATAAAAAAGGTGCTTGGGATCTTTCCAATTATATTGAGGGAGGCAGCAAAAGAGATAAGCAAACCCTTAGCCATAATTATGAGAGCATCCTTAGATTCAGAGGAGATCTTTATGGACTGGAATGTGCTAATGTACTTCCAATTCACAAAGGGGATCAAAAGGTGACATGAGTAATTACAAACTCGTTAGCTCAGCCTCTGTTCTGGTGAAAATAATGGAGTCACTGGCAAAAAAAGTAATGCAGGACCACCTAGACTGGAATTTAGTTATATCTATGGAATTCAGCATAGATTTGTTAAGGAGTGGTCTTGTCTATAAGACAAGCTCAGCAAGGTGAACTAAAACTAGCTCAGCAAGGTGATCTCATTCTTGTAATCTCTAAACTGTTGAATATTGATACATCCTACACAAAACTAGAATGAAATGGAAGTTTCTGAAAACTTGATCGGTGCATTATGCTTTATTGTACTGGATGCACAGATTGTATTCTATCAACCTATAGATGATGCTCTTACACATGTTACAAATTGGATGCTAACAGCAACCAAAGTGGCAGTTTCACAAACTGCTTATGGACATCATATGTATTCAGCAAAATGAAAGAAGAAAAATATATGATCTGGAATATGTTCTGCAAATATTCCACCACTGACATTTTTATTAATCATTTACTGACAACACAATGACATCCTCAGTGGCAGAGAACTCTGGTCCACAGGAGGTAGCAATTACCAGTAACTCTTAAGTTGTCAGAGAAATAGGAAATATATTGTGTAAAAAAGGGGATAGGCAGAATAAGACCAGGGTATGTGTGCCATGGAGCTAAAGTTTGTGACATTGTAGAGAAGCTATCATTTTCTAAGGGTGCAAAAAGTGATTGTTGTGTACGTTGGTAATAATAATTTAAGAGTAGGAAATCTGAGGATTAATTACCAAATACAGGCAATTTTGAGAAAAAGTTGTGAGTTGGGAATAAATTTGAAAATGTCTGCAATTTTGCCTGGGCATGATAAGAGGGAGTACATGTTCAGAGCCTTGTTAATCATTTCAGCCCTGGAGAGACTGTGCAAGGCTGATGGGATAGAATTTTTCTCAACATGGTCTGTGCTTATTAACAGGGATGGGATACTCTTAAATAGAAGGGGTGCCGAATATTTGCTGATGCTATTTAATTATTGTTAGGAGGATTAGAAAACTGTTAGCTGGAGGGGGTCATACACAGATTAATAGAGTAACAGCAGCTGCAAGCAGAGGTGAAGTGATTCCTGCACTGCATCTTTTGGGACATAAAGTAGCCCAAAAAGTAGTGTCAGAGATTACAAGGCCTGTTAGAGGTTATCATGGGAAAAGTAAATACATAGGTTGTGTTAGTGTTGCTAAAAGCAAAAACAGGTGCATGTGTACTTAAAATAAATTTTCTGTTTATACTCCAGGATGACCACATGGTCAGGGGAGAGAGAGAGAGAGAGAGAGAGAGAGAGAGAGAGAATACAAGAATCAGCACTGTATTTTAGTAGTCCCAGGTCTGAACCCCAGTCATTCAAAGCACATGTACTTAGCATTAGTAGAGGCATATGATGCAAGAAAGCAAGCTTGTGCAGCCTCAGCCAAAAAAAAAAAATGCTCTGGTTTCACCCCTCCGTTCGTTCAAAATACCTGTCCAGCTCAGCCTTAAATTTATTTAGACTATTAACTTCCACAACAAAAGATGGAAGTCTGTTCCACCAATCAACTACCTGCTGGCTAAAGGCAAATTTCTGCATATCTATCCTACAACTGTCTTTCCTCAATTTGAATTTATGCTCTCTCAGGTGATTATTCTGAGCAAGAGGAAGAATCCCATCAGCATTGAGCATGCTCAAACCATTCAAGACTTTATACACCTCAATCAGATCACCTCGCAGGTGTCTAGTCTTCAAACACTGTAATCTGCAAAACTTAAGCCTTTCTTCATAAGAGCAACCCTTCATTCCATTCACTAATCTTGTTGCCCTTCTCTCTACTCATTCCAACAGCTCTACATCCTTCTTAAAATGAAGCTTCCAGACCTGTATACAGTACTCAAGGCGTGGCCTGACCATTGCCTTATACAAGGGGATAATCACCTCCTTATGGAGGTTGATAGCCTAAATAAGTTTAAGGCTCAGCTGGACAGGTATTTGGAACGAACAGAGGGGTGAAGTGGAAGTGGTTTTTTTTTTTTTTTTTTTTTGGCTGATGCTGCATAAGCTTGCTTTCTTGCATCAAATGCTAATGCTAATGCTAATCCCTGCTAGAAAAATTCCTGTATATCATTGACAAGACACCATGAGCTGCTCTTGTAGACTGTCTGCACTGCTCAGAATACTTCATATCTGCCTGCACAATTACCCTCAGGTCCTTTTCATTCTCTACCACTGTCAGTGTAGTACCACAGAGTTGATACGTTACTCTGGGATTGCTGCTTCCCATATGTAGTACTTTACATTTGTCAATGTTAAACTTCATTTGCCACCTCTCAGCCCATCTGCTCAACTTTTCTAGATCCTGTTGCAGCAGCGTACTGTCATTAGTGTCCTTAACAACCCCGCCAACCTTCGTATCGTCTGCAAACGTTTTCAGTGAATACTGAAATAAACTTCTTCATTCTCATATCTCTGAGTGGCATCACATTTCAGTAAGCACAACCACATCAGCATTACTTGACCTGCACAAAAACTTAAATTCATATAATTTGTTTACAATATTCCTGGCCCTACTGTTATAGACAAATTAAGTATTTTTTTACTTTATTGCTTTTGACACTCCTGTTGCACCCCCTTATAGTTATGTAAGTTTTTTTTTTTTTTTTTTCATGATTTTTAATTGCAAACTTTCAGCAATTTTCCAAATTGCTGGAGGTTTGCTTTCTCACCTGTTATACAGATACATACAGCCCACTCTCTGCAGTATTCAGGATATGAACAGATATACATGGATAGACTTAAAAGAGATACTCAAGTAGGTGTTGCAGCAGTTTTATCCTAGCAATAAAGGTCTTGGGTTCTCCCTACTGAATATAGAAACCTACACTACTGAGCTCACTGCCATATTGATTGCACTGGAGCATCTAGATAATCCCCCCCCCCAATGTATATATGAATATACTAAATGCAATACAAGCTCTACTATAAATACGACAATGGCCTATTGGGTAATAATCATATTGTTGACTGCACCATTCTCAGATGATAACTATTTTTTTTTATAGTCTATTAACCCTTGAGTTATTCTGGGAAGAGTTTTGTTACTTGATTGCTGTTTGGTTTTGGTTTTTTTTTAGGAGCATTAGCAACTAAGGCCATATTGCTCCGGTGCGGTGGTCATTCCCTGACCTTTCTGCATCCTCCGTATTTGGTGGTGATGGGTTCGAACCCCGGTCTAATCAAGAAGCGTGTGCTGCGCACTGCTGCTCCTTCCCACCTGGCTACGGAGGCGCCAATACTTGATTGCAAAACTCAGTGGAGCTCTATTATTCCTATGGTTAATTGTTTTTTTTTTTAAATTGAGTAACTGCATAAACAAGGTTTTAATGGAGTTTGGCTGGCAAAAATTTAAAGGTGCAGACACCACTGTTTTAAAGAATATATTGGGTGTTCAAACTGTCAAGCTTGCTGTAAAAGAGCTGAGAAAAGAAGACTGCAATTTAATAAGGGCTGAAGAATTTGCATTTTTATTTTGAGCAAATTACAATGAGCAGATATGACTTTCACTACTGAAATGATGTATGCCATTAAAAAAAAAAAAAAAAAAACAACACTGAAAGGCATAACAAAGATATTGTGTCATCCCCACCTCCCCAAAAGTGTCAATTATCCCAACTCCCATGTTAATGATCATTTTGTATATTCTTCAAAAAAAAAAATAAAAATAAAATAAAATAAACAATAATAAATAAATAAATAAAATAATAAATAAAAAATAATCATATGATTGGAAGATATATTTGATAGGTTGTTTGGTGAAGATGAACATCAAAATGAGCAAAAAACAGCTATGGAAAATGAAAGTTCTGCTACTTCTGTCTATGGTGAGATGCATAAAATAGTATAGTCTGCTGTGTGCCTATTTCGAAAGAAACTTCAACAAAATCAGCATTGGAAAGGAGCTAAAACTGATTGAAGCAAATCATGAAAAATAGGGGATATCACCCGGAAAAATTGTTCCGGTTTTACTAACAATTCAGCCCACTTCAGCTAGTTAGAGGGTGTGTTCAGTAGCTTCAAACTTCATTACTAAGATCCAAAGAAATTTAAAAACATTTACTTTAAGTGGGCTTGTATTTTTAAACTATTATTTCATGAATGAAAAAATAAATGCTCTTTTAAAATTATATATTTTTAAATTACTCTGGTTACCCAGATATTTTTAAAAGAACTACCGAGTATCTTGGATTCCCTACTGCTGCTATAATTTTGGATAATGTTTTAGTATAAAGCTTGAATCAAAAATATAACACTGAGAAACTGCAAACCAAACTTTTTATACATATTCTTACAAAGCAAAATGAAGGCATTCGTTTTTGCTGATATTGATAAGAAAAATTTTCACAACTTCAACATTGGCTTTAAAACCTCAAATATAAGTATTAATTCAGTATTACAAGGACTTCCTTAGCCTTCTATATGGTGACCAGCATTTGCACTCCCTTCACAAAAGCAGATCGACTGTTGTATGCACTGTGGTCTTACTATTTGTGGTAAAACAAATTGCATATCCATGAGTCACCCTGCGATACAATAATTTCAAACAAATAGCACCCCTATTGTTTTTATTTGTTTATTTATATATTTTTTTATTATTATTATTGTGTATTAACGTATATGTGCTTGTTTGCAAACAGATATATGCATTTTATGTAGTTGAAAAACCACGAATAACTTGAAGGGAGATACTGTACCTGCTTTATCTGAGATTGACTAACTACAATTCTGATTAAGGGAGAAAAACAAGGGAAAATTGGTGCAAATATGTTTTAAGCCTTGTGAGACAAGAAGATAAACTTATCATTGAATCTAAATAGCATAAAACTTGCCAATTTTGCCACACAGCAAAATTGGTAAGTTTGGTTTTGGTTTGTGTGGTTTTGCTTGTTGAAAAATGCAGTTTTGGATGTCTGTGTGATGATCCCTAATAACGGGTTTCGGGCACTCCTACAAGATAGCAGTGTAGGTTTCTGCATTCACCGTTCCATTAATAAACTTAATTTGCCCAACCTTTTGCTTGTTATGCATCCCCAGACCATCTGACCAGTGGGGAACTTCACGGCCGGTGTTATGCAATCACTATCACATGCCTCCGATTTTCATCTTCTGACATATCACTTCCCATCCGAGCTATGCAGTTTGAATTTCTTTTCGTCAGAAAAGATTACGGTGTCCTATTGCTGTTTTGTCAATGAAACATGCATTTTAGCCGAAGCAAGTCGCTTCTTCCTCATTTGTTGGGTCAACAAAGGCTTCTTCTTGGGCTGATAGGTATGCAGACCACATTTTGAAAGATATCTTTGCATAGTTCGTGCACTTATTTGAATGCCAGAGGCCATCTCAAAGTCAAATTTTAGATCAGGAGCACTAGCATGGTGATTACAAAGGCATAGCATTTCAAATATCGATCTTGGGATGGGCTAGTCACTCTCTTACAGCCTGATCTAGGTCTCCTCCTCACATCACCGGTTTCAAGCTTTAATTTCAGCACCCGCGATACTGTTGATACTGGTGGCAGCCTATTTTATCAGTGCTAGCATGTGTAGAAAGTCCTTTCTGGGACAGAGCAACAGCTACACTTTTTTTTTTTTTTCTTGGTGTCAACTGAACATACAGAGCCATGCTTAAACCTCCACAAAACAAGATACTAATGAGTATGTATATCCTTCCAATGCTGTATTTATAGAAATGGCTGATGCAATACCTTTGCTTTGCGACAAATAAAATTACTGTAATCAAACAATATCTTATACGTTTCACTACAAACGTTATTTTTTTTTTTAAGGCAATGCAGTTTTTTTGTCCACCACTGTGTGTGTGTGTGTGTGTGTGTGTGTGTGTGTGTGTGTGTGTGTGTGTGTGTGTGCACGCACGTGCGTGCGTGTGTGTGTATATATCTTTGTTTCTGAGTTAACCCCTATTGATGGCTCCATTAATAAATACTACTTGAAATTATTACAATTTTGATTTTCAAAAACTAGTATGTGAGAGTGTGTGTGTATGTATTCTGTGTATGCTTTTATTTAAATTGCTGTATTATTGCAAGGTTGTTTAAAGAGAGAAAAAATGTATATTTTATTTCATTTCTTTTAGTTGTCTGATTTACTTAAAAGACATAAATTTAAAAAAGCTGTGTCTTCTACTGATTTACCTCCTGAAGCACAAAGAAAAAATGAAAGTAGAGAACAATTAGAATGCCAGCAGAAAGAAGAAACTTTATCTTTGGATTCAGGATATCTAAGTGGTAAAATTCCTTTATTTGATGCTCTATGAATAAAAACATTAATTTCCATATTTTCTTCATCACTATGATTTCTATATTATTTTTGATAATTCATAGCTGCCAAATCTCTGGATAATAATTTCCCAATGGCAACTTATAACGCCACTTCTTTTCTGTTATTTATGACTTGCAAAATATCTGTTTATACCTATTCTAGTTATTACTCGAATTTTATGATTTCTGGTTGATATTTATATATTTATTTATTTTTTAATTTGGAGTCTTGAAGTGTCCCGGTTAATCCGATCCCAGTAAATCGAGAGTCTGCTGTATTTCTAGAAAATACTTATCCACACTCTTGGCATCACTCAGTTGTACTAGCTTTTCCAAAGCCAAGTAAGGATCATACCATCCCACATAATTACAGGCCAATTTCACTGACTGTTTAGGCAAAGTCTTAGTAAAAATGGTCCACAGGTGGCTAATGTGGCTTCTGGAAACAAATAATCTGCTAAATAGAAACCAGCATGGATTTCGGAAGAACTGCTCAACCCTAGATGTGATGATCAAAGCAGAAGCAAACATCTGCAATGCTTTTGTAAGGAGACAACATCTGGTTATGGTCAACCTCGATATTGAGAAAGCCTTTGATACCACTTGGCAATACGTGTCCTCCAGGACCTTCATTCTTTTGGTTTGAGGGGCAGTTACCCCAATTTATACAAAACTTCCTACACCACAGAACGTCTCAGATCAGATATATGAACAGTGTATCCAAAACATTTGAACAAGAGGGTGTACGCAGGGTTCTGTCCACAATAAGAATTACTAATATGACACGAGGCATACCAAAAACAGTAGAATACACGTTTGCTGATGACCTCATTATCTCATGTCAGTCACAAACTATGAATGCCATTGAAAGGCAACGTCAACTATCCATAGCCAGAATAGAATTGTGGGTGCAACGGAATGGATATTCCTTAGCAGAAAATAAATCTACTGCAGTACATTTCTGTAAAATACAAAAATTACATCCGGATCCTGAAATATATTTAAAAAAACAACCCAATTCCTCTTACCAACAATTTCCGTTTATTGGGTTTATATCTAGATAACAAACTTAGCTTTTCTACTCATGTACCCTACCTAAGGACAGCCTGTCTAAAGAAACTAAATATCTTAAGAGCTGTCTCCGCTAACTTCTGGGGTGCCGATAGACACTCCCTCTCACATCTTTATAAAACTTTAATTCGATCCCGCTTAGATTACGGATCACCTGTCTATATATACATGCCCAATCCCTGAGTGTCTCATGTGCGGAGAAAAACTCAGCAATGCTGCTAAGGTTCCCAGTGAACTGAAACGGCATTTCTCAACAAAACATTCTTCTCTGGCATGCAAAGATATCAATTATTTTCAATGGTTGTTGCAACAAAAAAAACAAAAAAAAAACAGGCAGCGTTCATACCAAATTCCGTTGGTATGTGTTTCAGAAAATGTACAGAAATCTAGATATAGAGTAGCCGAACTTATCGTAAAGGCCAAAAAATCACACACAATAGCTGAAACTTTGTTAATGCCAGCTTGTAAAGAGATGGTTAAAATAGTCCTGGGCCCAGAAGCTGCTAATGAAATTTCAAACATTCCACTCTCAGCTGACGCAGTCAAGGCAGTGATATATCCGGTGACAGTGAAGAAGTTATGAAGGAGAAAATGAGCAGCAGTCAGAAGTTCTCACTTCAGTCACACTCAACTTCTTGCCAACATTCGGTAAATCGATGGAGATGCAATTGCAACAAATTTTTTTTTTTTTTTTTTTTTTTAAAGTACTACACGAGCAAGCCACCAGTGAAGAAATATTTTGCTTTACTAATGAATATATGCTCCAAAATGAATTAAATTGGAAGGATTGTGTTAGTGTATGCACAGATGGAGCCACTTCCATGTGTTAAAGGCTTTGGAGTTAAAGTGCAAGAAGTGAATTCTGGCATATGATGTGATCATTGTCTTATTCACTGTGAAGCCGTTGCCAAGTCTTTGCCATCTGCTCTGAAAGTTGTGCTGGATGAAGTAGTAAAAGTCATTAACTTCATCAAATTGCGGCTCCTCAGTTCGCGGCTTTTTCCATTTTGTGTCAGGAAATGGGAACTAAACACACCACACTCCTGCTACATACAGAAGTACGGTGGTTGTTATGTGGTAAAGTATTAATGTGCATTTTTGAACTTGAGGAGGTACAGACATTTTTAACTGTTGAGGGACATCAGTCTGTAGAGTTATTTGCAGATGATGAATGGGTGACTAATTTAGTATATCTTTCCGATATTTTTGTTCACCTGAATGAGCTGAACCGAAAACTGCAAGGCAAGAAATAGAATCTTTTTACTAGTATGGATAAGATTCAAGGCTTTCAGAATAAGCTAGATTTGTGGATACAGTGCATTGCAAATGGGTTGTTTGAGATGTTTCCAACTGTATGGCCACTTGCTGCTGGTAATGAAGTGGTGATGGACTTCAATAAAGAACATTTAGATAGCAGAAGTTCAAGGATTATTTTGGGGAGCATCAAAGATTTTTACTGGGTTCATGATCCATTTGTTGCAGATGCAAAATCTCTTCCGATGAATGTACAAGAGGAACTAACAGAACTAACAGGACTGAAGGCTGACAGAACATTGCGATAAAAACATTGTGAAGTGAAGTTGGACACATTTTGGTTTTCAATAAGGAAAAAATACCTGGCTAGCTCTGAGATTTACCATTTTTGGCTACATATTTGTGTGAACTGGGCTTTTCAACTTTGACTGAAATTAAAACATCAAAGAGGAAGAGACTCAGATCCATTGATGAAGAAATGAGGCTTGCATTGTCAATGATTCTGCCATGCATCAGCCATCTGTGTTCAGCAAAGCAGGTTTAATACTAAAAAATTTTTTTTTGGCTTTGCTTTACTTTAGTATAGTGATTTAGGGTTCATAAAATGTTAATGTATGCATGAGCCAATTTCTGTTGGATTGTTGGCAAAATAATCGCTTCTACTATGACTTATAGCATATTTATATTAACATCGCCATAAACTATGATTTTTGAGGATTAACATTTTGATGTGCCGTGTTGTTATGGATAGTTGTATAGTGTGTTTAGGGTCTAACAGCACCAGGGGATTCCCCCATCTCTGCATAGTTTACATTGCGTGTGATACAGTACACTGTACAGGCCAAGATTTAAAAGTGTATGGATATTGTGGTATGTAGTGTGGTGTACCATTGTTCTTCTGGCCATTTAACTGCTGGGTTCCAACGTTGCCCACACTCTGCCCCGTGGAGGCAGACCAGGGTTGTCCCATGTTAGTTGGCACAGTTAGTCCCATGCAGTTTTGGTCCTGATGGGAGAGTGTCTAATTTAGTGTTTGTTACATCAGATCTTTGTAGAGGAAGCAATGAGTCTGTTCGGTTTAGTAATTTGTTTTACTCTGGCAGGCCCTGCCACCTAATTTCCTGAGATTTCAGTTGCTAGAGCCTGTGGAAAATAAGGGGGGGGGGGAGATAATGCTAGAATTGGAAAAGCCGAGAATCGTGGGCGTGGTTTAATTTTGTCATATTTAAATAAGGTGGTAGATGACTTTCATCAACCGGTGAAATACCGCCACTTTGCTTATTGGAGGCTTGAAGTGGTGAAACCCATGTTTAGTCTCTAGAGCAAAGTTTCCGGCATCCCCCTCCCCCCATACTTCTCCTTCAATCCATGCACGGTACTAAGTACTATAGGTTTTGGTACCTTTCGTGTTTGGGGTTTTCATAAAAAAAAAAAAAAAAAAAAAGAATAGGGAAGGGAGACTGAAGGCTGGGGGGGAAAGTCAGAAGTATGAAGGTGAAAGAGCAGGCGACCCCAATGATTTTCAGTGGGGCATGCCCATGCCCCACCAGGAGGAAGCAGGGGGGATGGCAGGAAGGGAATGAGACAAGAAATCGTCCCTCCCCCCACCAAGCCGACCGGGCTAGCCGAGTGGGTAAAGTACCTGCCCGGCAACCCAAAGGTCGCGGGTTCGATTCCCGCCTCGGGCTTGGATCAAAGTGCTGCAAAAACCTTGGGAGGTGCAATATGGCCACAGAAGCCGAGGCACCAACAACTACCAAATCAAAAAAAAAAAAAAAAAAAAAAATCCCCCCACCAGGATAGGGAAAGAAAGTGGGTGAAGCTAGGTGCCCTGTCCAGATTGCCAGCTGGCAAGGTGGCAGCTTAGCTGCAGTCAAAGTCTAGGTTGGAGAGTGTCCTTTTTTGGTGATAAGAAGAAGAGAGTGTCCTTTTTGATGGTAAGAAGAAGATGGGACTTCAATCTTGGCTTCAGCCAACAAAGTGGTTTCACAACGTGTCCCGCCCTGGCTGCAAACTGATGAGGTGGCAGCATAGCTACAGTCTGTTGTTGTTATTTGGTTTTTAGGAGCATTAGCAACTAAGGCCATATTGCCACCGGGAATATGCGGTGGTCATTCCCTGACCTTTCCGCATCCTCCGTATTTGATGGTCATGGGCTCGAACCCCAGTCTAATCAAGAAGCATGTGCTATGCACTGCCGCTCCTGCCCACCTGGCTACAAAGGTGCCACTGCAGTCTGATTGGAGAGTCCATTTCAGTGTTTGTCTTGTCTTATCATGATAGGAGGAGGATGAGACATCATTTTTGGCTTCAACCAGCACAGTTAGTCCCATGCAGTTTTGGTCCTGATGGGAGAGTGTCTAATTTAGTGTTTGTTACATAAGATCTTTGTAGAGGAAGCAATGAGTCTGTTCGGTTTTGTGATCAAATTTTTTCAATCGCCGGATAGTGGTTGTTTCTTATTCAGTTTTGCCAGTGTTGCTCTTTAGGCTGAGGTTCAGTGCAGGGTTTGTAGTGATGAGATTGTTCTGGTCATGCTAAGTGGTTGCCAAGTTTCTTGGTTGTGGTAGGGTTCTGCACCTTGTGAACAAGTCTTATGCAAACTTTGTGAATGGTTTGTAGTTCTGTTCGTCATTAAGTAGGCAGTGTTCATGGTTCCTGGGATTGTACTGGAGCTGAGTGATGAGAAGGACCCGGAGATCTTCGTACAGATGGCAGTCGAACATCAAGTGGTCCCAGGTTTCTTGTGAGCCACAGGCACATAGAGGATTGTTTTCAATGCCTAGCATGGTGAGTTTGTTGCAGATGGTGCTGTGTCCAGTAAGAAGATAGTCCTGGTGAAAACCTGGTCGGTGACTTGGGAAATACTCTGTTGATGCCCGGCATATATTTTTGAGTTATTTCTCCTTTGTTTTGAAGGTTGTCCACCTTTCCTGCCAAATTTGTTGTATGTAGGTCAGAAGTCTTCTTTTCTCTTTCGGTCTATTGCTTAATGGATCTGTTGTATGGTCAATATAGGTTGCGGGTTTGTCCCTACTGAGTTACAGCATTCCAACACACGTGACCTCCAGGTCAAGGGGTAGCACCCCTGCCAGTGCGTGCGTGCTAACCGTGTTACACGCTCGGGTCATGTTAAGAAGGATTGGCCCATGAATGGACTCCAATTTTCTCTTATTAACTATGGTGGAGGCCTTGAAACCATGCCACAGAGGCGTAAGTTATCGCAGGAATGAATACAGCTTTATAAAAGAGAGCCAGTGTGCGTTTTTTCAACCCTCAGTCTCGGCAGGCACCCTGGCCACCATTGCCGTGTAGGTCCTGATTTTTCTTTGTATATAGTTCAGATGTGGGAGGAAGGATAGGTTCTTATCTATTATTATTCCTAGGTGCTTTAGTTCAGTGACAAGTTTGACTGTAATATCATGGATCTTGATCTGTGTCATGGATAACTTAAGGTCTGCCGCGAAGAGAAAAAGGTTGGGTTGCGGAATATACAACATTACTTTAAAGCATTAAATGAAATAGCCTTAGAATCATTATTGATCTTTTATAATAGAATTCTATTGGAAAATTCATATCCACAATCCTGGAGCCATTCTTTTATCTTAACCTTCTTCAAACCTGGAAAAGAACAGTTAGTCCTACGTAACTACAGACCAATATCACTTGCCTGCTGCTGCTTCCCATTAATGCCCAAGGGATCATTAGCAACCCATCTTTTAAAAATCTCTCTAGTTCAGCACCTGTCTAAATAGATGGCTCTGACATTAATACAGAAAATTAGGATGTAGGTCTACATCTGTTGTAATGTTATATTTTAGCCGCAAAGAGCACATGTGTGTTTACAAGTGAACAATTTGGAGTGATTTCTCGTGTGTCCTGATAGGTCTTCATATTATTACTGGTAAGTTGGTTTTAGTTAATTATTTTCTCTATTTGTTATACACTTTTGTTGGAACAAAGTTGCATACAAACATTTTTGATATTATTCTATTTTTATGTTGAATAGAATATCAACTGCAATGCATTTTTTTCCCGTGGCTGATTAACGATCCCTTGGACATATGTAACGATTTTTCATGACAAATAAATATACTTTATTTTTTAGGAAGAAACCAGTGTACTGCTGAATTATTGGAAGAAATTGAAAATTTTGATTTAGAAAATAATACAGTAGTGCCTGATGGCACCTATATTACTCCTCCAGAAAATGATGGTGGAATACTGACATCGATTCTGATGATGAAGAAGATTGACCCCAAACCATTTGAGTAGCAGACAGTTACGGGCAGAGGGTGAATTTATGTTTTCTAAGGAGTCAAAACGGAGAATTTTAGAGATTGAAGAAGAAAGTGAAGAGTTAGATGTGGAGAAAAATATGTCAGCAGAAAAAGTTAACAATTCTAGTCAATCCAATATTCAAGAAACTAAAGGAACTATTTCCCAAATAAAGGAACCACCTAAAAAAAAAAGATAAAGATTGGCAAATTTCAGTGGGCAAATAGTGATCTTAGTCCTGTTATTCCCAAAATTGATTGGGAGGGTACTGTGCCACCCTCTTTAACATTATCAAAAGAAAGTCATCCAATTGAGTTTTTCGAGCTTTTTATGAACAAGTCCTTAGTCGAAGAACTTGTAAAATATATATGGTCATGTATGCTAGCCAAAAAAACATAGCTGGATTTTAATTATCAGCAAACGAGTTGTATGTGTTCATTGTTATTCTTTTGCTTAGCAGTTACGTTAATTATGTTCCTTTACCTTGCAGAAGAATATTTTGGGAAGAAAGTGAAGACATACCAATGTTTTAGTTTCAGGACCAATGTGACGTAACAGGTTTGAAGAAATCTGTAGGTATTTTCATGCACCGGATAACAACTTAACTCAGGGTGACAAAATGGCCAAACTAATCCCTATTATGGATATTTTCAACCAAAAATTTATTCAATATGCCCCAATCCAACCCAATATATCTATCAATGAATCAATGATCATTTGGTAAACATGGCTGTAAACAGTTCATCCGAAGTAAGCCAAGTCACTTTGGCTATAAACATGGGTCATGAGCACCAAACCAGGATATTGTGTACTGTTCAATGTATATCAGGGAAGAGGAGCAAATGATATAACTGCTACTCACAGTCTAAGTGAATCTGTTGTGCTAAAATTTGCTGAAGTTTTGCAAAGAAATTATCCTGATATTTGATTCTCATTATATTTTGACAGTTTTTTTTACATCAGCCAGGTTGATTTATGATCTTACAATAAAAAACTTCAGTACAACAGGAACAGTATGAGAGAACAGAACAATGAAGTGTTGTTTAAAAGATACAAAACAAATGAAATTAGGGAAGAGAGGGAACATGGATAGTGCAATTGATAAAGAAAAGAACATAATAGGTGTAAAATGGAGAGATAATAGTGTTGTGACTATTATATCAAATGAACATGGCATTGAGCCTATTCAAAAATGCAAGAGATTTTCCTTGAAGGATAAAATGAAAATAGGTGTACATCAACCCAATTTCATAAAGATGTACAATACATACATGGTTGGCGTCAATCAAATGGACAATCATATTTCTAACTACAGAATATCTGAGAGGGAAAAATTGGTATATGCCCATACTATATCGGATGATAGATATTTGTGTTACCAACACTAGCCAGTTAGCACAAGCCTATGGATATGAGAAGAATAACCTATATTTTCAAAGGGAAATTGCACAGTAGTAGTAGTAGTAGTAGTAGTAGTGGCAGCATGTGATGCAAGAAAGCAAGTGTATGAGCTTATACAGCATCAGCCAGAAAAAAAATCACACCATTCCCTCCAAATGCCTGTCCAGTTCCTCCTTAAATTTATTTAACCTATCAACTTCCACAACGACAGATGGAAGTTTGTTCCAGTAATTACCCGCTGGCTAAAGGCAAATTTTCGCACATCTGTCTTTTCTTAATTTGAATTTATGCCCCCTTAGGTTTGTAATCTGAACAAGTGGAAGGATCCCATCAGAATTCAGTGTGCTCAATCCATTCAAGGCCTTATACACCTCAAACAGATCACCGTGCAGGTGCCTAGTCTCCAGCCACTGCAATTTGCAGAACTTAAGCCTCTCTTGGTAAGAGGATCCCTTCATTCTGCCTCACCAATCTTGTTGCCCTTCTCTGTACACGTTCAAGCAAATCTACATCCTTCCTAAAATGAGGCCTCCAGACCTGTACGCAGTACTCAAGGCTTGGCCTGACCATTGCCTTATACAGAGGGTCAATCACCTCCTTTTCCTTGCTAGCAAAATTCCTATATATCATTGACAAAACCCCATGACCTGCCCTGGCAGCTTGCCTGCATTGCTCAGAAAACTTCATAGCTGACTGCACAATTACTCCCAGGTCTTTTTCATTTTCTCCCACCTTAAGTGTAGTACCACACAGTTGGTATGTTCCTCTGGGATTACTTCTACCCATATGCAGTACTTTGCATTTGTCAAGGTTAAACTTCAGTTGCCACTTCTTAGCCCATCTGCCCAAATTATCTAGATCCTGTTGCAGTAGCACACTGCCATTACCATCATTAACAACCCTGCCAACCTTTGCATCATCTGCAAACTTCGACACTAAGCCTGATATACCTTCATCAATGTCATTGATAAATATACAAGTCAACAGGGGGCCCAACCGAACCCTGTGGGACTCCACTAATAACATTAGTCCATGAAGAGCAGCACCCATTAATTACCACCCTCTGTCTTCTCCCACTCAACCATCCTTTTATCCATTGTTGCAACTTACCCTTAATACCATTCTGCTCCAATTTGTACAATAGTCTTCAATGCGCAACAGTGTCAAAAGCTTTTCTGAAATCCAAATCTATGATATCAAAATTATTTTTTTCATCCAGTTCCTTTGTAACCACATCATAATATCCTATCATATTTGTCAGACAAGACTTTCCCTTAACAAACCCATGCTGTGTGTGAATTATTGCTGCAGTCTTGTCTAGATGATCCTGCAATGCATCTTTAACGAGTGATTCCATTATTTTACCCGGAACAGAAGTTAAACTGACTGGTCTGTAATTACTCGTGTCACCCTTCGATCCCCCCCTTTGTGAATTGGGCTTACATTTGCACATCTCCAGTCCATGGGGACCTCTCCTGAGTCCAAGGATGCTCTCATAATTATGGCTAAGGGTTTGCTTAGTTGCTTTGCCGCCTCCTTTAATATAACTGGATAGATCCCATCCACCCCAGGTGCCTTTCTTACGTTTAACTTCAAATATTTCTGCTCGACTTTGCTCTCAGTTATTACAAAATCATTAAGCACTCTGCTACAATTTGATAACCTTCTGCCATTTTCAAACCTTAATAACTCCACGTGTGAATGTAGATGAAAAATACTTATTCAGTTTGTTTGCTATCTGAGCAGGATCATCAACATTCGAACCATCAATATCAAGTGGACCAATCAGATTCATCCCCTTCCTTTTAGAGTTTATATAAGTAAAGAAATCCTCGCTGTTTTTCTTAGCATCTTTTGCCAAAGATTTCTCGTAATCTGCCTTTGCCTGCCTAACCTCCTTTGTAACTTGATTACAGACTAGCTTATATCTGCCATAGGCTTCTGAGTCGCCTGATAATTTATATGCATCCCATGCATTTTTCTTCTCTGTCACGAGTCTCATTAGTTCATTTGATAACCATTTAGGCCTAAACCTTAAACAGTATTTCTTAATAGGTATGAAACTTTTAGTAGCATCCACGATTAATTCCTTGAATGCTTCCCACTTAGAATTTACTGTTGGTAACATTGTCAGTTGATGCCACTGTACAGAATTTAAAAACTGTCTGAGACCACTGTACTCACCTTTACGGAAGCAAAAACCTTTCCTTTACCCCTGATGGTAATTATATTCTTTAAGTAAATCCCACATCAGTACACTGTGATCACTGCCACCTAGTGGTTCCTTTATCTGCAAATTCTTAATACATGAATGATCACTGCTGATAACCAGATCAAGGGTATTACCCTCTCTAGTTGCCTCTCGAACATGCTGCTGCAGAAAACAATCATCCAATAAATCCACAAACTAGAGTGTGAGTGACCAATCCACAAGTTCCAGTCAATATCTGGGAAGTTAAAATCCCCCATTATAAGACATTCTGATTTACTAGCCAACTCTATTTCTCTGTACAATTGTTTATTGTACTCATTCGAGTCATTAGGCCTATAACACACTCCTACTGTTATTTTTGCTTTTGCAGTGCTTATGTCACACCAAACTGACTCAACAGTGCACTGTTCATCTATATCAACTGGATGCACTTATTTTGATTTTATGTTTCTTTTGCTGCACATATAACATATTTGCATACTATGTCTAAAAAAATTAAACTTCCTTAAAAGTATTTCCACACCAACATGACGTGTTGATTGTTACACTATGTTACATATATATATATATATATATCATGTTCTAATCAGATTCCACTTAGGCTGTGGAATGCTTCCCCAATGTTTATGATTCTGATAGAAAAAACATTCTCAGAAAATTGAATACCATCTAACACAGCACTTTGAGAATTGCCTTACGACCTTTTTGAACATCTCCGGTTCACAGACTGTATATAGAAGTGAATGAACCTCCACTTCACCTCTGGATGAATAGGCTAATGCTAAATATGTGGCAGAATTCCAGAGGCTGTCCTCATGTCCGGTTCTGAAATTCCTCTTTGACTCATTGCTGATGTAGTTTTACGAGACCAAATCTAATGAAAATAAATCCACTGGAATCAGACTACAGGATCTAATGAATAGCTGGAATTGTCTCTCTTAACAGTATCTACTAGGAATCAGAATAAACCTGATCTACCATGGTTTATGGGCATCTTCCCATGCTGGGATAACTGCTTTGAACGTTGGGGGAGAAATTCACTAGCTGCATGCAACATCCAGAAATTACACACAATACCATAGGCCATTCACATACAGTAAACCCCTGCTATTCACGGGGGTTACGTTGCTGAGAAATGCCGCGAATACTGAGTTTTGGCTCTCATAGTAGTAATAAAGGGGTTCCGTTCCAAAGTATGAAATATATAAGAAAAACTAGTCTAAAATTTTGTCTATGTATGTATTATATATACCTTCATAAATTGACTGTGTACATAGACAGTGCATAGTGAAATGCAAGCATAAGGCATCAAAATGAAAATAAGAAACAATTTAATATTAAATGTAATATTTATTAGAAATTTCAAACCAGCGCCATTGCTAGCTAAAAAACTTATCCCGCCAGTGCTATCAGCAGTTTCGCTAAAGTGTTGATAAAGGAGTTTTGCATTTTCACGAATGATGAGTGAATTTAACGGAAGTTTATTTTGAATTCGGTCTTCTATCCACAGATTTAAAGCCTTTTCCATTTTTTTTAAATTTAACATCAAGAGTTACAGAGCAAATTTTTGAAGCAATTAGCGTGTTAGCATTAGCATTAGTAGAGGCATTTGATGCAAGAAAGCAAGCTTATGCAGCATCAGCCAAAAAAAAAAAAAAAAAACCACTTCCACTTCACCCCTCTGTTCGTTCAAAATACCTGTCCAGCTGAGCCTTAAACTTATTTAGGCTATCAACCTCCACCACAAGGGATGGAAGTCTGTTCCACCAACCAACCACTCGCTGGCTAAAGGCAACTTTCCGCACGTCTATCCTACATCTGCCTTCCTTCAATTTGAATTTATGCCCTCTTAGGTGATTATTCTGAGCAAGAGGAAGAATCCCATCAGCATTGAGCATGCTCAAACCATTCAATGCTTTATACACCTCTATCAGATCACCTCGCTGGTGCCTAGTCTCCAGACACTGTAATTTGCAAATCTTAAGCCTTTCTTCGTAAGAGCACCCCTTTGTTCCATTCACTAATCTTGTTGCCCTTCTCTGTACTCGTTCCAGCAGCTCTACATCCTTCTTGAAATGAGGCCTCCAGACCTGTATACAGTACTCTAAGTGTGGCCTGACCATCGCCTTATACAATGGAATAATCACCTCCTTATCCCTGCTGGAAAAATTCCTGTATATCATTGACAATACTCCTTGAGCTACTCTTGCAGCCCGTCTGCACTGCTCAGAGAACTTCATATCTGCCTGCACAACCACCCCCAAGTCCCTTTCATTCTCTACCACTGTCAGTGTTGTACCACAGAGTTGATACGTTGCTCTGGGGTTGCTGTTTCCCATGTGTAGTACTTTACATTTGTCAATGTTAAACTTCATTTGCCACCTCTCAGCCCATCTGCTCAACCTTTCCAGATCCTGTTGCAGCAGCATAGTGTCAGTAGTGTCCTTGACAACCCTGCCTACCTTTGTATCGTCTGCAAACTTGGACATTAATCCCGATATACCATCATCAATATCATTTATAAATACAGAAAACAATAATGGACCCAACACTGAGCCCTGAGGGACTCCACTAATAACATCAGTCCACGATGAGCAGTGTCCATTGATTACCACTCTCTGTCTTCTCCCCCTCAACCACCCCTTTATCCATAGCAGCAATTTGCCTCCAATGTCACACTGCTCCAATTTGTGTAGCAGTCTTCCATGTGCAACAGTATCAAAAGCCTTTCTAAGATCCAAGTATATAATATCAAAGTTATTCCCTGCATCCAGTTCTTTTGTGACTGCATCATAGTATCCAATCAAGTTGGTCAGGCAAGACTTCCCCTTAACAAAACCATGCTGTGTCTGAGCTATAACTGAAGTCTTGTCTAAATGATCCTGCAGTGCGTCTTTAACCAGTGCCTCCATTAATTTTCCTGGAACAGAAGTTAAGCTCACAGGTCTATAATTACTTGTGTCAGCCTTTGATCCTCCTTTGTGAATTGGGGTCACATTTGCACATTTCCAGTCTATGGGTACCTCCCCTGAGTCCAAGGAAGCTCTCATAATTATGGCTAAGGGTTTGCTTACTTCCTTTGCTGCCTCCTTTAATATAACTGGATAGATCCCATCCACCCCGGGTGCCTTTCTTGTGTTTATCTTCAACAGTTTCTCCTCCACTTTACTCCCAGTTATTTCAAGATTCTGTAACTTACTGCTAGAGTTGAATACACCTCTGGCATTCCCCTCGCTGAATAACTCCTCATGTGTGAATGTCGATGCAAAATATTCATTTAGTTTGTTAGCCACCTGAGCAGGATCATCAACACTTGACCCATCAATATCAAGTGGACCAATCTGATTCATCCCTTTCCTTCTAGAGTTTACATAAGTAAAGAACTCTTTGCTGTTTTTCTTTGCATCCCTTGCCAAGGATTTCTCGTAATCTGCCTTCGCCTGCCTAACCTCCTTTGTAACTTGGTTGCATATCAACTTGTATCTATCATAGGCTTCTGTGTCATGTGTTAATTTGTAAGTATCACATGTATTTTTCTTCTCTGCCATATGCCTCATTAGTTCATCTGACATCCATTTTGGCCTAAACCTTGAACAATATTTCTTAGTTGGTATGTAAAGCCTAGTAGCTTCCAAGATAAGTTCTTTGAATGCTTCCCATTTTGAATTTGCTGTTGGTAACATCATCAGTTGGTCCCACTGTATAGAATTTAAATACTGTCTCAGTCCATCGTAGTCGCCTTTACGGAAGCAATAACCCTTCCCTTTACCCCTAATGGTAGTTACCTCTTTGAGTAAATCCCACTTCAGCACACTGTGATCACTGCCACCTAGTGGTTCATTTATCTGCAGATTCTTAATGCATGAAGAATCACTGCTGATAATCAAATCAAGAGTATTACTCCCTCTAGTTGCCTCCCGAACATGCTGATGTAGAAAACAATCATCCAATAAATCCACAAAAGCCCTGCTAGTGTGTGAGTATCCAGCCCCCAAATTCCAGTCAATATCTGGGAAATTAAAATCTCCCATTATAAGACACTCTGATTTACTGGCCCACTCTATTTCCCTGTACAGTTCCTTATTATACTCATCAGAGTCATTAGGCCTATAGCACACTCCTACTCTCAATTTTGATCTCCCAATGTTTATGTCACACCAAACTGACTCCACACTGCACTGTCCAGCGATGTCGACTGGCTTCACTTCCTTGGTTTTTATGTGTTTCTTAACTAATAGCATAACACCTCCCCCCTTCCTATCCTGTCTATCCTTTCTGTAGACGTTGTACTTCCCAAATTGCAGTTCCGCATCCCTTATATCTGTGTGACACCACGTCTCTGATATCCCAACAATATCTGCCTTCGATGTTTTGAGCAATACCTCAAATTCATCAAATTTATTTACTAAACTCCTAGCATTGGTGCACGCAAGTATACCTGCACCTGTTTCTATTCTTAGCTACCCTAACACAACCCATGTGTTTACTTGTACCACAATGGCTCCCAGCAGTCTCTGAAATACCATGCATCTTGTTTTTCAGGCTTCTGCTCATTCTAATAGAAGCAGTGCAAGAATCTCTTTCACCTCTGCCAGTGGCTACTGTCAATCTATTGGTCTTTGTCTCCCCCCAAGCTAGCAGTTTTCCGACCCACCTAACACTGCCTCGATAGCATCAGCAAATATTCTTGCACCCTTTCTATTTAAGTGTATCCCATCCCTGTAGAAGCAATCTCTCCTGTTAACAAGTACAGTCCAGGCTGAAAAAAATTCTACCCCTTGAGCCTTGCACAATCTTTCCAGGGCCGAATTGATCGACAAGGCTCTCATCATATACTCCCTCCTATCGTGTCTGGGCAGAATTGCAGACACTTTCAAATTCAACCCTAATTCTCGGCTTTTGTTCAACAGTGACCTGTACTTGTTAAGTAATTCTGCCGGTCTCCTACTCTTAATATTATTAGTGCCAACGTGTACAACTATATCACCTTTTGTGCCCTTAAAAGATGATATTCGCTCTACAACGTCATCAACCTTTGCCCCTGGCAGACATACCCTGGTCCTGTTCCACCTATCTTTTTTACAAAGCATGTTCCCCGTTTCCCTGACAATAGAGTCACCAACAACTACTAGTTCCTTCGGGACCAGCGCATTCTGCCTTGGGGGTTGTCTCTGTGTCACGCGATGCCCAAGTGCAAGCTCTGGCGTTGATGTGGGCAGCTGAGAGCTTGATGGGCCCCTCAATTTAGTTTCTTCGAGGGCATCCACCCTGTCCTTCAAGCTCTCATATAGGCCCAAAAGAACGCCGAGTTGTTGCCTGATATCGATACACTCCTTGCATCGCGCACACACAAAGACATCCCCCTTGGCAGTATCATGTCCCATACCCGATTGCTCTGCAAACATCAAGCAAACAGTGCATTTTATAAGGCTGTGAGTCAGAGGACAACTGCCCCCCCTCAGTTCTGCTCTGAGCCACAGTACTTCCATTAGCTTGAGCCTTTTGCTTTGCTGCTCTGGTCTGAGTCATGATTCTATTAATTTATTAATTAATTATGTTATGTTATTAATTATATTACGTTTGTAATCTAAGTCGTTATATGTATTTATTTAAACGTACAATTTAACTGCTAACGAAGTTCAACTAACGCTATCTAGTACGGTATCACAATGGCGGGAAAGTTAATAACGGTAGTTACGAACACGTGGAAACCCTTACTGATACTTTTACAAGGCCGAGTAAAGAATAAATACACCAAATTAATCAAAAAATCACAAAATAATGTTATACTACTAAATTTAAATCAAAAGTTTTAGAAAAACAATAATTTTCACGGACACTATGGTGGATTTTTCTTCCGATTTCTTGATTGATCGTACCGTTGACTCAATGATTTTATAATGTTTTGCCACTGAGGAGACACTTTCACCATTAGAAATTTTGTCTAATAACTCAGTTTTATTCACTAATGTCATCACCTTCTTTGATCTTTTCACAATTCCCTTGTTATTCGTAGCGATATTTTTGTAGGGGTTAGAAAAGAATTTGTCCACAATAACGTCACTTTCTTCCGTTAACACACTCGAAAAAGTCTGTTTTCACTAACAAACTGCAAAACGGTATATTTTTCGCTTTTGTAAGCATATCAATTTATAAATTGATATGCTTACAAAATATTTATATATCAATTTATAAATTGATATATAAATTGATAAATTTATTCAATTTATAAGCATATAAATTAAAAGCAAACCACAAATTCTTCCATGACAAGTGCATAGCACATACTGAACAAGAATTAGCGAGAAACATCCATGCTCGCGATTTTGTCACCCCTCTCCCCCCACCCACTGTGCGCTGTTTTGACCTGGAAAGATAATTTTAGCCATGCCCATGTTTTTTTTTTGGCGGAAAATGTTCATGGCGATTTAAAATTCAATTTTTTTTAGGTTTCATTTTATATTAAATCAGCGGACGCAAATAGCGGGGGTTTACTGTATTATCAAATTTATGCTGATGGCTTGAAAACAGATGCTGTTTTTGGAGCAGCAGTAGTGTCGCATATATAACGCATCTATCTTTTAATTGAATGCAGTATTTACACTGCTGAACTATATGCTTGGACTTGGACATTCAGACTAGGACTTGTTGATAACTTGTCCATCTCACAGACTTTAATATACATAGACTCTCTGAGTATAATATCTTCTCTGAAAAGCAGCTATTCTGTTGGACAATCGTCCGGTATTAAAACAAGTTTTATTGCATTTACAGGACTGCAAAACCAAGAACCAGTCATTCAAGTTATATTGGATCCCTGGATATTCAGGTATCCCAAAGAATGAACTGGCAGATGAAGCTGTCAAACATCTAACCTCCTGAAATACTGTAGAATTGCTGATACTATACATGAATTATAAAATAATAATACAAAACTTGTAAAGATAAACAGCATGAAATCTGGCAGATGCAAATTAACAACAAACTTTTCCAGTTTGAACAAAACCACAATCATGGCAGTTCAGTTTCAGAACAAATTGACAGGAAGAGGTTGTATTAGCCAGAACATATATTAAGCAAACACATTTGACTCATTTTTATCCATTAATAGGAGGTACAAGCTAAAGATTATAATGATTTATGTACCAACATCGAGCCATGATGATGAAGAGGTTGAAGAAATGTACACCGAAATTGAGAGTCTTCTAGATGAGCAGAAAACCCACTACACTATTATTATGGGAGACTTCAATGCTAAGGTTGGAAAAAGACAAACCAGCGCAGAAAGGGGAACTATAGGAAATTTTGGAATTGGTGAAAGAAATGAAAGAGGTGAAAGACTTGTGGAATTTTCAGAATCTCAAGGACTGTCAGTAATGAACACTTTTTTCAAGAAAAGGGTGAACAGAAAGTGGACATGGAAGAGTCCAAATGGATTAACTACTAATGAAATCGACTTCATCCTCACTAACAGAAGATATATTGTGAATGATGTTACCGTCCTGAATAAGGTAAATGTTGGAAATGATCACAGAATGGTAAGATATACACTTGATATAGATGTAGGAAAGGAAAAAAACTGACTGGAGTAAATAATACAAAGGTCTTTGAGATAACAGAAGAGGAGAAAAAACAGTATGTACTGGAACTTAAGAACAGGTTTGAGCTTCTGCAGACTGCTGAGGACCAAGATATCGACGAGGAATATTACAACTTTTTGAAAGTGATGAAGCCCAAGAAACCTATAGGGAAAAATAAATCCAAAGAAGAAAAAATTAGTCAAGAAACACTTGTCATAATGAACCGAAGACGACAAATGAAAAGCAAGAAAAACACTGACGGGGAGAAAATTGAGTATACTGAGTTATGCAAAGCCATTAGAAAGAGACTCAGAGAGGACATAAGAAGAGTTAACACAAGAAAAGTAGAACAAGCATTAAGGGAAAACAAAGGATTTAAATCAGCAGCCATGAGCAGTAATACAGAAAGACAAATGATACTGAAACTGAAGAATAGTGATGATGTACTTATAAACAGCAGAGAAGGCATAATTCAAATAGCAGAAGACTACTATAGAGAATTATACAAGGAGCAGGGGAATGATGCCAGCAGTGGGGAAGATGGATTGCAAAGTAGCAACACATACGACATACCCAATATTCTTCCTGATGAGGTAGAACATGCATTGAAGAAAATGAAGAATCAGAAAGCCCCAGGGGAAGATGAAGTTACTGTAGAGTTGTTAAAATTGGGAGGAAGAGACATAACACAAAAACTTGCAAGGCTGTAATGATGAACAAGTATGCCACAGAAAAGGAAATAATGATTGAAGGAGCAGTAATTGAAAAGTTGGAGTCATATACTTATCTGGGACAAGTTATTAGCTGTAATAATGATAAATGGCTGGAAGTCAAGAGAAGAATAAGTTTTGGATGGATAGCATTCAGGAAATAGTCACATACTGAAGAGCAATATCCCAGTTTGTCTGAAACGTAAGATAATGAACCAATGTATACTCCCCACCATGACTTATGGAAGTGAAACTTGGGCACTCACCAAAAGAATGGAAGAGAAGCTGAGAACTACACAGCGAAGAATGGAACGAATCATATTGGGAATCAGACTGTGATAAGAAGAGAAACACATGGATTAGGCATCAAGTAAAGGACATTCTTATCAAAACTAAAGAACTAAAATGGTCTTGGGCAGGACACATAACTCGAAGACATGATGACAGATGGACTAAGAAAATAACAGAATGGTATCCAAGAGGAGCTAGAAGAAAACCTGGAAGACAAAGGCGGAGATGAAATTTATGAGTTTGTGGGTAGTAAATGGATGGCCAGTGTTCAAAACAGAAGGAACTGGAAAGTTGCTGGAGAGGCCTTCATCCTGCAGTGGATTGAAAATGGCTGATGATGATGGGGAGACAATCTTCTCCAATGCTGGAGAAGCATATGCAACTCGCGTTTAAATGTATCCTTGTAGAATGCAGTTATCAAACTTTACAGGAACCACTGACATTAACACATCTAAACGGAAACATTGCAAATGTAAATGACCTTTTCAGTTTTTGAAAGCAGACCCAGATATATAAATTATAGTTTAACACAATCTTTAAAATGCTCTCCTGCAACACAAGCAAACATGAATAGGTTGGCCTTAGTAATGCCCATGCCAATAAGCATATATACCAACCAACCAGCTCCAGTAAAGGCATATACAATGCAACCTACAACTGGAAAACTTATACACAGTTTATTATTGGTTTAATGAATAGTCCAAGTTTTTTTTTTTTTTTTTTTTTTTTTTGAGGGCATAATTAATTTTTATTAATTCTGACATGGAGAAATTCATTGAAAGAGTATCGAGTTATAGGTATGACTCCTCTGTATCCAGCTTTCATTTTTCCATACCATTAAAGTTATAATGGAGCTAGAAAAGTGAAAATTTACTGTATATAGCTTATTCCCTCACAAAAATTATGTTAAAGTTAACTAAGTCACATTGAGACCATTGGATAATTAAGCAGATAAAGTAGAAACTAATTACTGGATAGCCCTGATACTGTAGATGGTAAGGGACTATTGTAGTTAAAATTATTAATTTTATATATCTATTTTTATAGATAAAATCTGTGTAACTGATAATGTTTTCCATTCTGTTGTTATTTTTCACTAGAAATTGATTTATGGTTACTTTTATAACGTGTATAAATTTCAAGGTGCTTTAAAAACATGCAATAATTGTATCAATTATGAAAAATTAAAGAACACACTAATCTTTATGTTTGAGCAGAGTAATTTGTTTATAAAGAAAATTTTTGATTTCTAGGAAAAATTTCTATTCTGGATGAAAATACCAAGCTTGCTGTATGCAAACTTCTTGATCCCCCATCACATGATTGGGAAACATTAGCATTTTTCTTGGGATTTGAAGAAAATCGAATAAATGGGATTAAACTTAGGAAAAGCGATGATAAAAGTCCATGTCAATCAGTCATTGAACATTTTGAGGTAAAGTTTTATTTATTAATTTGCCTAACCAGTTCCCGAAGTATAACACACACACACACACACACACACACACACACACACACACACACACACACACACACACACACTAGAGCATCATTTATCCAGAATAATTAATATCAGACCTCTTCCTTATAATCAAATGTAAGTTAAAAGAAAAATACTTTAAAACTTAAAAATTTGCACATTTACATATGTATGTATATTTGGATAGGTATTTTACTGCAAATTTTGTGGAAAATTTTTTAAAATGTTTGATTGTTTGTTGTGACCTTTTTTTTTTTTTTTTTTGTTGTTGCCAAATCTCTCGCTTTCCTTAATAATATCAATTTGATTATATCATATTCTTCCTGGTTTTCTGCCGATTTCAGTGCTCTTTCTTTTTGTTGAACATTTTACTGTAAAAAAACTGAGAAAAATAATAAATTGCACAGTTTCGGGCCAATATTATTCTTACCAAATCTGGAGCTAAAGTAACCATAAAATGAAATGAAGAGAACAAAATATGTAATGGAAAATTGGGTTCACAGAAGCAAATGACTAAACTCTGTCACTCGTAGTTTCCAAGAAAACCCATTAGTCCTAATCCAACAGTTGTTCACCAGACATACAACTTAAAAAAAACAGACAGAAATGCTCCCATAGCATAATAAACATTTGTCTCAAATACTACCATTAATAAAAAAAAAAAAAAAAAAAAAAGAAGAAGAAATTTCAGCTTTTCAAATTATTTTGGATAACTGACATTCTACTGTATACAAAGGGTACTAGGAAAGTTTTGCAATATGACGCAACAATGAATCACGAAGCTGCTTGTTGCTGCATGTTGAGGCATGTTCATACGTGCATAGTAGCCGCCGCACCAAGTCGATGGGCTCAGTTATTCATTAGTAGTGAGAGTGTAAAGTGCTTGCGATAGCATCGTGGTCACGAAATGAGATAAGGACAGTTTTGCGGTATAATTTCGTGCGTGGTTTAACCATAGACCAGTGCTTAGAAGAAATGACTCTTGCACTAGATGATGATTGTCCACATCATACAACGATATTCAGGTGATATAGAGAATTCCAAAGGGGAAATTTCACTCTGGAGGATTCTGAGAGGCCGGGAAGGCCACGAACGTCAATTATGGAGGAAAACGTTACTGCTGCGAGGAAAATGCTTGACGAAAACAGGCGAGTGACCTACCAACAGATAGAGGATACTTTGGGCCTAAATGCACCAGCAATTCGTTCGATTCTGCAAGATCATTTGCACGTGAAGAAACTTTGTTCTCTCTGGGTGCCGCATCAACTGACTGAAGAGCAGATGACACGACGTGTGACTTGGTGCCGGGAGATGTTAAAAAAGTTTGATAAGGGACAATCTCGGTATGTGAACAACATCATGACAGGTGACGAGACTAGGCTGTACTATTACGATCTGCCGACCAAGACTCAAAACAAAGTTTGGGTCTTTGATGATGATGACGACCCACCCGTAATTGTCAGAAAATCCCGATCTGTAAAGAAGAAAATGATAGCTGTATTTTTCAAATCGAGTGGAATTGTGGAACGTGTCGTTTTGGACACTCAGAAGACAGTCACAGCTAAGTGGTATACTGAACAATGCCTGCCTAAAGTCATTGGATCTATGAAGAACCTGCGGCCAAAGTCAAGAATGGACACCTGGTACCTCCATCACGATAATGCTCCAGCTTACCGCGCCAAAGCCTGCACAGAATATTTGACCACGACAGGACTGAAACTTCTCGAGCACCCTCCCTACAGGCCAGACCTTGCTCCCTGCGACTTTGCACTGTTCCCGCATGTGAAAATGAAGCTAAAAGGGAGGCGGTTTTCCAGTGATGAGGACCTTCTACGGGCTTGGGACAACGAGTGTGCTTTACTCCCTAGTGAAACTTGGCAGAACTGGTTTAAAGATTGGTTTTGGAGGATGGAGAGGTGTATTGAATGTAGAGGAAATTACTTTGAAAAAATTAAATAAACAAAGCTGTATTGCAAAACTTTCCTAGTACCCTTTGTATATATAATATGCATACAGTAGAACCCTGATAAGAAATTTCTGCATAAGAAGTTTTCCCCTGTACTAAGTTTGGTTTCTTAATACCCATTATCAACTCTATAAATTGTAATGTATTATTTTCCCACATAAAAAGTTCATGATGAAGAACACGGTGTATTAAGTTCTGAATTACTTAGTGGATTGTTGCTCTTATTGTAATTGTGACCTTTTAAGGTATATTGAAATTCCAAAGGAGTTCATTCTTCCAATTTGGTGATGAGTTTACGGAACAGAATGTTAAACAATTAGAAATCCTCAGTTTAAAAATGTTTCCCTTAGGCAGAGTAAAATATTTATAAATTCTGAAATAGTACTTAAAATGATCTTTAACTTTTGTATGTGAATCTTTTCATTTTTATGTGTAGTTAATATTTCGTACTCCAAGGTCATTTTTTCTTCAAAGAAGTTTTCCCTCGTGAGAAGTTCTAAACCTCCAGTCCCTTGGAAAACTTATCTGGGTTCTTATCTGGGTTCTTCTACTATATATATGTAAATGGAAAAAAAAAAAAAACCCTGCTGTGGGAGGGATAATTGGCATTGTGTGAAACTGGTAGACTACTGTTTGAATGAAGATCAAGGTGTTGAATATGGTGACCTTTGTGTTCACTATATACTGGAAGCATAGTTTAGTCAACTGTTGCAAAAAACATGTTACAGGAAATATTAGTGATATGCCTAATGCTTTCCTTTAAATCAGCCAGATCATTATATTCATATTAGTAATGGCAAATGATGTAAGGAAGCAAGCTTATAAAGCATCAACCAAAAAAAAAAAGGCAGAGGAGGGGGGCCCCTACCCTACCATATCACATCCTTCTACCCTTCTGCTAATTTGTCCTTAAATTTATTCAAGCTTCTGACTTCCACAACACCAAGTGGAGGTTTGTTCCAACAGTCTCTCTCTCTTCCTAAAAAGCAAATTTTTGAATCTGTCAAACCCCCCCCCCTGCAAAGTTTAATCTGATGGTAACTTATGCATGTTGTACTGGTGTGGGGGGGGTCAGCATTTAATTTACTCATTCCACTTAAAGCCTAAAATGCTTTAGTCTGGCCTCCTTCCAGTTGCAGATTCATTGTACTTTGCAGAAATGAAGACTTTTATGGTAAGTATGCCCTTTGTTAATCTTTTTTTCACTTTTCTGTGCTCATTCTAACAGATCCACAGCATACTTAAAATCAGGCTTCCAGACCTGTGTGTGCAGTATTCAAGATGTAGCCTAACTATTGCCTTATACAAAAGAATAATCACCACCTTGTCCCTGCTGGCAAAATTCCTAAGAGGTTGTCTGCACTGCTCAGAGAACATCTCAGACTATTCAATTATCCGTAAGTCTCTTTGTTCCCCCCACACAGAGTGTGGTACTATCCAATTTATATGCTATTGTGGATCACTGGCAAATGAGGTTCAACATTTGTCAATGTTAAACTTCAATTGCTACTTCTCAGCCCATATGTCCAGGTTTTCTGGGGGAGTGCAGTCAGATATGAAGTTCTCTAAAAAAATGCAAGTATGCAGCACCTTTGCTAGCAGGGATAAGGAGGTGATTATCCCACTGTACAAGGCAATTATTAGGTTGCACCTTGAGTAACTGCATACTGGTCTGGAGGCCTCATTTAAAGAAGGATGCAGATATGTTGAAAAAGATGCAGAGAAGGGCAGTGAGATTAGTTAAGGGAACAAAGGGGTGGTCTTACCAAGAAAAGCTTCAGTTCTGCAAATTGCAGTGACTGTAGAATAGGTACCTGCGAGGCGATTTCATTGAGGGGTTTAATGCTTTGGTGTTTAAGGCAATGGAGTGAGCAAGCTCAAAGCTAATGGCATTTTTTCTCTTGCTCAGACTAGACTACACACAATTAAGAAGCATAAATGCAAATTGAGGATGTTTGCAGGATAGATGTGCAGAGGCTTGCCAGCAGGTGGTTGATTACACTGGTTTTCAGTGTATCTGGGGTTTGAGTAAAAGTATGTGGCAGTTATTTATGCATGTTTACTGATTACTAAACCGAAGTCCGTTTGTTTCTATCACGTAAAGATTTTTCATAATTCATTAACAAAATATTACCTAGGTATTATACTCAAATGTGTACATAACTATAGTTTTTGCAATGGTTTACAAGTTTTATACCCCTATATTCGTAATCAGTATCAAATATTTGCTTCAAATACAACAGATTGTGCATGTTTAACCCATAGCTACACACACTTCAAGGTTGTACTGCAAGGTAGTTGACCCTGACCCTGGAAGGTAGATGGCCCCCACTCCGCTCTTCCGGCCCATCTGTGATTCCCAGAATTTTATTTTCCAAGTGGAGTCTGGGAGACTCCTGTGTGTAGTTACGGGTTAAACTTGTCTGAGCATGCACTCACTTGTTTGTACAGTCTACTCAACCACAGAGCCTATATAAGTGGCACATCCCTTATGCGGTCACAGTACTCCTGTAAAAACCGTTGTGAGCTCTCATTGTGTGTTAGTTTTCTTTTAGTATGGTAACCAGAAAGTGTATAAACAGTCCCGACATATTTTGTTACATATGTGGTTGTTTTGTTCCTGTAAAGCAGAGGCGAAATATTACTGATTTTGTAAAAAAATCATATTATGCATACTTTGACATAAAACTAGGCAATCAGGATAAATCGTGGGCACCGCATAAAGTATGTCATACGTGAGTTGAACATCTTAGAAAATGGAGTCAAGGAAAAAAGGTGTGCTTGCCATTTGCTATTCCTATGGTGTTGTGCGAGCCAGTAAGCCATGCCGAATGTTACTTTTGTGTAGATGATGTTAAAGGTTACAATTCAAAAAATAAAAAGGACATTGAATATACAGATCTACTGTTAGCCATAAGACCGGTTCCGCATGGACCCGATCTGCCTGTAAAACCTGCACCAGAAACTTTGGAGTCCACATCTTCTTCCACCGAAGCAGAAGCTAAAGAGATTAGTGAAAAGGAATGTTATCGACCAGAAAATATTTTAACAGCACAGCAATTCGCGCAAGTTGAACTGAACGATTTAGTAAGGGACTCAGGTCTTCCAAAGTATGCTGCTGAAATTCTGGGATCCAGACTTCAAGCGAAGAACATACTTGCTCCAGGTACATAATTTTCCTGGTACAGAAATTGTGAAAGGGAGTTTATACAGTATTTTTTACAAGAAGGTCTTCTCGCATATTGCAGTGATATCACTGGTTTAATAAGTGCCTTAGGAGCTCCATCATATGTTCCTAGTGAATGGAGACTATTTATAGACTCTTCTAAGACTAGTTTAAAAGGTGTTCTCTTGTATAATGTAGATAAGTACACATCTGTGCCAGTTGCTCATTCAGTCTACTTAAAAGAAACTTTGACAATCTAAAGTTGCTTCTGGAGAAAATTAAATATCAGAATCACGAAGGGCAGCTATGAGGAGACTTAAAAGTGTTATGTATGCTGTTGGAGCAACAGGATGGGTACACTAAAATGCCATGCTTTATTTGTGAATGGGAAAGCAGAGCTAAAGCGCTGCATTGGACAAAGAAGCAATGGCCTTGGAGGCACAATCTTACACTGGGGTCAAAAAATATTGTGCACGAAAGTTTGGTGAAGCCGGATAAAATACTTTTTACCTCCACTGCATATCAAGTTAGGCATAATGAAGCAATTTGTTAAAGCATTGAATAAGGATGGCAACTGCTTTAAGCACCTTTGCAGTAAATTTCCCAGTTTATCTGACGCAAAACTTAAGGAGGTCATTGGTCCACAAATTAGAAAATTGGTTTTAGACTGTCAGTTTGAAACTGCTATGACTGGCATTGAAAGGGAAGCCTGGATTGCTTTTAAATGTGTAATGGAAAACTTTCTAGGAAATCATATCGCAGTTTAGGTTGCAATATGAGCTTCAAAATTCACTTTTTGCATGCCCATCTTGATTTTTTCCCGAAAAACCTTACCCAGATGAGCGAAGAACAAGGAGAGAGATTCCATCAGGACATAAAGGAAATGGAGCAGAGGTACCAGGGAAGGTGGAATACAAGCATGATGGCTGACTACTGCTGGTGTTTAAAAATAGAGAAACCTGGCACTGCACAAAAAAAAAAAAAAAAAAAAAAAAAATGATTAAATGTTCTTTTCAAACAAAGAGACAAAGGTCTGATTAATGAAAGTTTCAGAATTTTGATTAATATTTATGTATTTTTTGATATATGAAAATGTAATCCTATCAATTTGTCATTACTAAATACAATAAAGTTATATACTTTCGTAAAAAACATTACTTTTTTATTTCTTAAATTGTGATGTATCTGGATGTGATAGAAAAAAAATCTAAGTCATATTTGAAATCAGAGCAACGTATTTCAGCAGTAAGACCTATTGAAATTCAAACCCCAGTGAACAAACTTAAATTTTTAAACTAGTGTTATTAGAACAAACATCCATCTATTTTTGTGGAAGTGGACAGTTAGAATGAATTTAAGGAAGTAGACAAATTATACTGGTCAACACGTAAAATGTCACGAAAACGAAAATACCCAATCTTGACCAATTTTATGCTGCTGAACACAAAAATCACATTAAAATTTGCTGATCAGCTGTTATTTTCAAATTACAGTTGGGGTCTTATATTAGCAAGTTACTCTACATTATCAACTACAGCTCTCTGCAAAACAAATGGCAACACTTCAATTTCAGTAGCACCATGATCTCATCATGTGATTGGCAACTGCCACCTCGCTTTGCATCCCTGCAACAGTCTTCAACTCTGTTGCAGTAATCCTCGAATACAGCTAGGTACCAGGTGATTTGTTATCAGTTAACGGTTGTTCTTTGTGAGATTCCTACTTTTTTTGCGCAGTATTTGCATTGTGTGAGATTAATATGTCCCGTAATTGTGTGAATAGTCCGGATGACTTCTGTTACGTATGCGGAGAAGTCATGTTAGCTTTAAGAAAGTGTCCCTTAACTCGGGCCATAAAATGTCAAAAGGGACATTTTATGCCTTTTGTAGTGCCCATGATATGGTGAGAGCCAACAAATCACATCGCAGACTGTTACTTATGTATGGCACCTCCTATTAGAAAAGGGATGACAATGAAGAAAAAGTGGACACTTTTTCTGGCATATCCAAATATACCATTTGCAATTCATCCCGTGCCTGGTGAACAGAAAAACCACCCAACCATTTTTCTGAAGACACTGATGTACATCAACTTGAGAAGTACAGCAACTGCCTACATCAAGGGATCACCATTTTGTCCAAACCTTTATCCTTCTGAACCACATAAGATCACAGAAAGTGAGCTTAATGACCTCGTCGGGGATCTCAAGCTGCTGAAGAATAACGCAGCACTTTTGACCTTGAGGCTACAACATTGGAATCTAGATCATTCTGTGAAAGTGACATTTCGTAGTCAATAAAGACTATGATAAATTCTATCAAACAGAAGGTGAACTCACTGATTGTAAGGATGTTGGTGGTCAAATGGCAGCAAATATGAAGCACGTTCCCAAATAATGGAGACTATTTATAGATGCCAGGTGTCTATAAATAGTCGCCTTCTAATGTTAGCCTTAAGGCTATGTTATTACACAATGGAAATATGCTGCCTTCAATACCTGTGGATATTCAATACCTTTTCTGCCATCCACAGAAAAGAAACATGTTCAAACATAGAGAACCTCCTATTAGGTGTACACTAGCAGAAATATGAATGGCAGATATGTGATGATTAAAGGTAATCGGCATTTTATTAGGACCACAAAAGGGTTACACTAAGTATTGTTGCTTTCTCTGCGAGTGGGATAGTCATGCCAAGGATATGCACTATGAGAAGAGGAGTTGGCCTCAATGAAAATCATTAACACCTGAATGAAGAACGTAGCATTTGAACCTCTGGTAGTTCCAAATAAAGTTTTTTGTTTCCACTACTCCACATCAAACTTGGGGCTCATGAAAAATTTCGTGAAGGCTTTGGAAATAAACTGTCCTGCCTTCACATACTTGCAGGAGAAATTCCCAAGCCTTAGTACAGAGCAGATTAAGGCAGATGTTTTCATTGGTCTGCAAATAATGCAACTTTTCAAAGACAAGCAGTTCAAATGTGTCCTTAGTGATAGAAATCAGCATGGAATGCCTTTTGAAATGTTTTGACTGGTTTTCTAGGAAATGTTAAAACCGGAAGATCTCATTACTTTTTACAAAAAACTGGGATTGTGAAAATTACATTGTGGAAGATCTCATTACTTTTTACAAAAAACTGGGATGGAACATGTCATTGAAGATGAACATCTCTTGCACTCACAACTGGATTTCTTCCCGCTAAACTGTGGCACTGTCAGAGATAAACATCATGAGCATTTCCATCGAGGCATTGCAAAGATACAAAAGCAAATGGAGTGCTCCCACGTTAGTCAATTATTGCTTAATGGTGAAAAGGGATGCTCCCGAAGCTGAATGCAAGCTAAAACCGAAAAGGCCCTGTGTTTGATACAGGTATGTTTGTAACTACATCTTACTGCCATATATATAAAAAATACCTTGTAAAAATATAAAAAACTACTTCCCCTCACTCCCCAAAAAACAAGAGCCAAGCTGCCATTTTAAGCACTATTTCCTTGTTTAGCACTTCAAAATCTATAAACTTACCTTCATGCCCGTAAAAAGATATGACCAAAAATTTGTTGTTCAGTGTTATTGGAGGGGATGATCAGGTGATGCATGAAGGGTTTTTTTTTTTTCTTTCTTCCCTTCCTCCTCCTCTGGTTAATACTTAAGCTTGCTTTCTTGCATCATGTGCTACTATTAATACTAAATCATTTAGCTCTCTGTTGGAGTTTCGTATCCCCTTCCCTAAAAAATTCCTAATGTGTGAGTTAGATGTAAAATATCTATTCAGTTTGTAGCCTATTTATGCCTTGAACAAATACTGTTCAAGGCATGCATAGGCTTAGTTGATACGAAAAGCTTCATACCTTCTACAATTACTTCCCTGCATGCTTCCCATTTAGAATTTGCTGTTGGTAACATCATCTGTTGGTTCCACTGCATAAAATTTAAAAATTGGCTGATACCACTGTAATCACCCTTACGAAAGCAAAAGCCTTTACTTTTACACTTGGCAGTAGCTGTGTCTTTAAGTAAATCCCACATCAGTTCACTGTGAGTACTGTCACTGAGTGGGCATTTTACCTGGTATTCTCAATGCATGAGGAATTGCTTCTGATAATTGCTTCTGATAATTTCTGCTTTATTTTATTTAACTATCTTTAAAATGAGTTATAAATAAAGAGATAACACTATAGGCAATATTTTTATTACAAAATTAAAAGTTTTTGGTTTTATTATTTAGAGAGTGTCATTTTGAGAGAGTATTTTATTTATAAGAAATACCCTTTCGGAAATATGATACAACAATAATTTATTTTTTCTTTTTTGATATTTATAGATGTTTATTTTTTTTCTTCTGCATTAATGTGAAAATTCAGCTTTAGTACAGTTGAAAATACAGTAGAACCCGGATAAGAAGTTTTCCAAGGGACTGGAGGTTTAGAATTTCTTACGTGGGAAAACTTCTTAGAAGGGAAAATGACCTAAGGGTATGAAATATTAACTAAACAAATATAAATTAAAAAATTACACATACATAAGTTAAAGATGACTTTTAAGTACTATTTCAGAATTGATAAATATTTTACTCTGCCTATGGGGAACATTTTTAAATTGAGAATTTTTAATTGCTTAACATTCTGTCCATTAAACTCATTATCAAGTAGGAAAACGAGATCCTTTTGAGTTTCAACATACCTTAAAAGGTATGTTGAAACTCAAACCCTCACATACCTTATAATAAGACAGAGCAACAACCCAATAAGTGATTCAGAACTGTTCACAACCATCAGAACTTAACGTAGTCTACATATCCAATTATGCATATCAATGAAAACAATTGCAATATGTTACTTCCATTATATCAAACTGTTTATACTAAAAAGGTATTAGTGCTGAAAGTCTCAGATTGCTGAAAATTCACTAATCGAACAAGTTAGTGCCAAGCGTCATTTTAGTTTGTAGTGACCAACCGAAGTAAGCGAAATGACATCATTTTTGTTATATCTCATATTGTGAATGCCTTCACAACGACTTGCACTGATATTGAACTTCCTCAAATAAGCAACACTTTGACCATGGATTCTCTGCAGATACCACCACCACCTTCTATGGTGGTATCTGCCAAGAATAAGTAACATTAGCCTTCTCCATTGGCAAAGCGTTGCTTATTGGAGGTACTGCAATGTCAGGGAAACTCATTGTGAAGGCATTCACAATGAGATATATGTATATCAAAAACTGTGCCATTTCACCTACTTTGGTGGTTTACTATGAACTAAAATGATGCTTGGCACTGACTTGTTCGATTACCAAATGTTTATATTGTTTAATATTTATTAATATTAAAAATAAATAATTTCTATATTTAAAAAACCGTATTATGTGGGAAAACCTCATTATAATAATACACTGTGTATTCTTTATCACGAACCTTTTACCTGGGAAACTTTCTACGTGGGAAAATAATACATTACAACATAGAGTTGATACTGGGACTTAAGAAACCAAACCTAATACAGAGGAAAACTTCTTAAGTGGGAATTTCTTATACAGGTTCTACTGTATATGAATACTACATACTGGGGGAGGGAGGCAGTATAATTACTGAAACTGGTATTGTACTGCATCTTTTAAAATTTCTAGTTCTTGTCAAGCAGATGCATCCGTGGTCATATTTACAATGCAGGCTGCGTAGTGTCATGATTTCCAAATAATATCCCCCCTTCCCCCACACACCTCCAATTGTAAACCAGTATAATTTAGAGCAATGGTTCCCAAACTGTGGTCCGCAGACCCCTGGGGGGGGTCCATAACCAGTTCTAGGGGGTTCACAAAATGGCCCTCTAGAACTGGTAAAATTATTTGTTGTTATGTATAGCAAATTGATGATTAATAAAGTTATTCATTTAAAAATAAGGATAAAGTTGAGTTGTTTTAAACATAAAACTTTTAAATTTTCTTTTCAGAAACCCCCAGTATTCAGTGGGGATGTGAACTTTTTTTTTCATTTTTGAAGGGTCCATAGCTCTCAGTAGTTTGAGAACCACTGTTTTAGACAATAGTTGACTTTGAAAATAATTTACCTTTCTGAATATTTCATTCGAACAAGTTTTCAAAGCACTAATAAAAATAGAACTCAAAAGATTTTATGATTTCTAAACATCACTTTGCACTCTCATTTACCTTCTTAAAATTTCATGCAATCAAATTTTATCTTTTTGACTTCTGAGGTCCTGGCAGTGAACAATTATTGGCAGAAAAATCAAGTTCAAGTTAAATTTCCATATTTTTACTAAATATATAATTACAGTACTTAACTTGTTTAATTTGTCGCTTTATTAGCACGTTTGATGGTTTGTGAATTACATTAGGAATAGATTTTTTTCTCTATATAGGCAAGCAGGAAGTTAGTTTGTTGTTATTGGCTTTCCTTTGATATATTGACTGCATTGTTTGTTGTGCATTAGTTCACACACACACACACACACACACACATATATATATATATATATATATATATATATATATATATATATATATATATATATATATATATATATATGAGAGGCTTATATAGTCTTTTTTAGATACTTATAAGAGTTATTTAGTTTCCTGATATTGTGCAGGCAGTGAAGAGTGAGTTTTTTATTTTGGCAAAATTTCAGTTTTTATTCAAAATAAACTATGTAAATAAATGCTTTTAAATATTAATTTAGTTTTTATTTTAAATTGTTCAGCATTAGAATGTTGGAGTAATGATTCAAAACTACAAAAATCAGAAACAACTGGTTTGATTTTGCCATTTAAAATTCTATGTTTTTCTCACTTAACTTTTTAACTCATTAACATTTTTAATTTTTTTTTTTTTTTTTTTTGTCATGTAATAATATCCTCAATTTTTACATCACTTAATTTCATGAACTTCCAGTTGTGAATTTCAGAGAACTCCTTTGCTGAAAGCTCTATGTAAGACTGTGTTGTGGTTGGTGTATTCCATTTCTTTTGCAAAGTGAGTGCCATAGCCAGTTTGGAAGCAGTCTGTTTTAACTACAGCTTAATCTGGCACTGCAGTTTGTTCCATAGGTGTTCATTGTAGTTGAGGCCTTGGTTCTGAGCCAGGCAGGCCAACTTTTCATCATCATAGTCTGCAAACCAGTCGTGTGAGACATGGCAGGTTGTGCCAGTACTGCCAGAGCTCATTTGTTTAGTACTGCCACCATGTAGGAACAAATAATTATTGATAGCATCCGACATAGTTCATGAACTTCATGATTTTAGGCACTAGTACCATGTCACCAAACAGCCCTCACTAAATTTATTATCAAGATGATATGCTCCAATAGGGAGCACTTTCCTGGCACCCAAACATGGAATAAAAGTGTAGCAAGGCTCATTACTCCATAGCACCTTCTGCATTTGTTCTAGAGTCCACGAATGTTAGGAATGTCACAATTCCAAATGCTCTTTTGCATTAATGACCATCACTGTCATTAATTGGGCATATGCATAATTGCTCTTCCACAGAATTGAAGGCTGTGTTGCTACCTACTGATTGTTGACATACTGGTGGGCATTCTTGTCTCTGGACCTCCTCCCATGGGGTTTTCTACCATCTGTATGATTTGACAAACTTTCTGTGAGTTTGAGGCAATTCTTGTTTTGGTTATCATCTCTCTGTTTTTCTGTCTTTGAATAACATCTGCCTTGTGGATTTTGGGAGGGTCAGACAAGTTGGCATATAGAAAGGTTACTAATCTGGCATTCATCCACCATCCCACATTAAAAGTCTGCATGTCTATAAGTTATGATCTATTGCCTACTGGCTTCTAATGTGTTGTTGCTTTACAGGTAGCTCTACATGATATATAATAGTAAAGTATGTCTGAGGCAGTAAGCACATGTATCTGTCTTAGTACACAATAAATTGCAGAAGGATTTGCAAGTACTTTTGGTCATATATGAGGGTGAATACAAATCTTTGAAAAAAGATTTGTATTCACCCAGAAGTAGTGATGTTAGATGGTTGAAACAAACACCATCAATTACACATTTTCAACATAGACAAAGTGACACATGACGCATTATTGCCACCTTTCAATACACTTCCACAGGCTAGTTTTGTAGGAGTCCTCTGACTCTTCTTTAAACCATGACTGGACAAAAGAAATCACTTCATCAGCAGCAAAGTGTTTTCCACGAAAAAAGGACTTCAGAGCAGGATAGAGGAAAAATCTTAGGGTGCATGGTTCGGGGGAATAAGCAGAATGCAGCAATATTTCAAACCCACATTCATGGGCACATCTCACTGCAGCATGCAAGGAATGTGCAAGAGCATTATTGTGGATCAGGGACTTAAGAAACCTTTTGACAATTTCCCCTGTCTTTTTTTCTTTTATAGCAGCACATAGCTTTATGAGGAGGTTGTAATAATACTTTGATGTCACACAGTATGGCCCTTTTGAAGGTAATCTGTTAGTATTACACCATGCTGATCACAAAAAACTGATAGCATCACCCCGTGCCAGCATTTGGTTGCACCTTTGCCTTTTTGGGGGCTGGTGATTTTTCATGCTTCCATTGTTTTGACATTTGGTTTAGTTTTGAGATCATAGTGATGGATCCAAGTTTCATCCATAGTGAATAGCCATAACAAAAAAAAAAAAAAAAAAAAACCTTGCTTTTTCTGGCACATCGACAACATTTCATGTACACGTTGTACCCTTTCCTTCTGGTAAGGGGGTCAGAAGACTGGAAATGCATCTAGTAGACACTTTACTCATATGCAACCATTGATGGACAATGTTCTCCACAGACCCTACACTAATTTGGAGCTCTGCAGCTAGTTCTTTGACACTAATATGGCAATCTTCAGGCTTAATGCCTCAGTTTGTGTAACACTCTCTTCTGTAACAGCAGTTGCTGGGTATCCTGGGATTTCTTTATCATGCACTGAACTTCTTCCACATTTGAATTGTTTATACTAATGTGCAACAACAACATTGTAACCTGAGTAGTCTGCTCCATAAACAGTGACCATTTCTTCTTAGATTGTTTTAAGTGTTTCTGCTTGCAAAAAAGAAGAATCGGATCACTAATCTGTATTCTACTTTATCCATTGTAACATCACTTCATTCAGTGCTGCAAAAAAAAAAAAAAAAAAAAAAAAGTGAAATTGAAGGCAAAACTTGTGTGGTTCTTATAGAGATTTCAAGGTATCAAACAAAAAAAAATTAATAACCCCTGTGGTTATGAAAAGAAAAGAAAGCTGCAGAATATAGCAATTACAGAATTTCACTCCTTTGTGTACCAGCATAAAATCTATGCAAGCATCATAAATAATTGGATTAAAATTATTGTTGAATGTAACCTTGGGGGAAGAACAGTCCTGTTTTAGGCATAAACAAGTTTTATGCCAGAGTTCAAATATTTGCGTTCACACAAATTATAGATAGGGAATGAAAACATAACAAATACCTGTTTTTAAGATTTGTATCTCGAAAAAGCATCTGGAAACTGGAAAATGTTAAGCAGAGCCTTATCACCATTTCCTTTTATATATTTTATGATTATTCAGTAGAATAATGTAAGTTAGTGACAAATTTAGTGTGAGGGATGTAAAAGCTGGATTGTTACTATATGCTAATAATATTGTGCTCTTAAATAGTTGCTTGCAAGATTTACAAGGATTTTGAATAAATGAGACAAATTGGCAAGAAAAATAAAATAACACCTGAAATATGGAAAAACATATTTAAATCTTCCATTTTATTCAGACTAAACAACAAAGATAAATCTGACATCACTGGTATATCATGCCAGGATCATGGATAATCTGAACTAATAGAAGAGTTTCTGCTGTTCTATTAATGAGGAAGTATTTTATTGCTGCATATGACTATTAGTCAAAGTGCTTTATAGCAATCCTCTTTTTAATGTTCTGACATGTTATAACGTCATACATGGTTGGTCCCGGCCAGTTTCTCATTAACCTAATACTGAATACTGAATTCAGTATTCAGTATTAGGTTATTATACTGAATGTAAAATGCTATTTTACATTCAGTATAATGACATTGAAAATAAAAGGATATCTCTATAATGATCATACATTTCTAACTCTTAATCTGAATTTTTACTTTTTTATTACAATATTCTCATTTAAAAATGACAAAACGCTTCAAATATAGTGAAGTAATTGACAAGCTAACAACCTGACTGTGAGAAATCATTTGTTAAGATTTCCCATGCTCTTTTTCTCACAGGGTCGTAACGAATTGAACATCAACTAGAAGTTCATTTCAAGTTGACTAGAGTGTATGTTTATTGGTATAGCTCTAAGAAACCGGGTAGCTTTGCCAATTGCAGATGAAATTAGGATTTTGCAGGCTGTAGATAATGGTGTGCATTCTAAGACTGACATTGCCAAACAGTTCTGCATTCCTAAGAGCACTCTGTTCATTATTCTAAAAGATTGGAAAAAGATTGAAAGTTTAGAGAAATCTGCACAGGGTAGGATTTGGGTACAAAAGGCGAAGTATCTGGATCTTGAAAACGGTACTTTTGGAGTGGTAATTATGATGTGTGCAAAAAATATTTCCTGAAATCTTTTAAAAACTAAGGTTGAATCATTTGCGCATCAAATGGATATTGAAGAATTTAAAAGTTTTGGATGGATGGTTCCAGAAATTTAAGACTCGTCATGGCCTGTCTTTCAAAAAAGTGTCCTCAATGCGGGCACCTGCACATGGCGAGGGGACCTCCAGATTAGCGTCACTGGGGTCCATCACCCACAGCCTAGATTCCTGGCTAACATGGAGTGTTTGCTGTGCACTGCAACTAGTGGAAATTCAGAAGGGGCGATTCTGGTGGTTGAGGGGCCTAACTTTGACAACATTGGTTGTCCTGGATGGCCTGGCTAGAATCAGTTGGCTAGTGGGTTCAGCCGTGTCAATGCTATGCCCTCTACCCTCATGGTCTGAGGAACAGGATTCAGGCTTTAGCCCTGGAGTTCCACTTCTGAGTGCATTTATTGCTTGCCGGGTAGTGGGGGTGTACCTTTGGGCTTTGTGGCGGGTGGGTGGGGAGCCCAGGCATTGAACAAATATAAAAACTACTATGAATCCTGATGAACTTATTTTTTTAAGGTGCCCCAAGCCGGTCCGTATCTGCAAATACAGATAGAGAGCCCTATTGCTGCAAAGAGACAGTGAACTGAACTGCCATCAGAGCCTGTCCCAAAGTTTTTAATCATCCACTCCACCAGCAAAAAATCTATTGGGAAAATGTTGCCCTTTTTTTATACAAAAAGGGCTAAAGAGGTTAGCAGCTTCCCTTAAATCAGTAAGAGGTTCCATTCTGGAGACTTCTTAATTGAAACAAAAAATAAAGAAAAAAGAAGATAAGCATTCTGAGCAGCTACTCCGAACATCATTCTGAGGAATGCCAATAGACGTGACACCACATAGACACCTCAACTCAAGAGGTGTCATTTCAGAGTGGAACCTTCTCGAGGTTACCGAGGAGTAAATCTGCTCTGAACGAAAACCACAGGGAGTGATTGCTGTTAAGAGAATTTCTGTGCCTAGGGATGGGAAACTTGTTCTTACTAGGAACATCTTTCAAAAAAGTGTCTTTCAATTCACCTTCTCCCAATGAGATTAAAGCTGGGTACATCAACTGTCCAGTATGTCCATATGTCTCAAATCCTTCACTTTAGGTGCCAGAAATATGGACATTCACAATGGAGCCCTTGCATGTGCTTGATATGGTGTAAAGGACCACGAGACATCATGTTCAGCTACAAAACCGACCTGCATTAACTGCCAGGGAGAACACTCAGCTTACTCACGAGCATGCTAGAGGTGAAAAGAAGAAAAAGAAATTCAATGACTTAAGGCAGAGCTGAACATATATCAGGAGGCAAGAAAAGCAGTGAAACCTATAATTACTTTTGTTATTTGTGGAGCATTAGGAGAAACCAATATGGGAGTAAATGACTCTTTTGGAGGAATGGTCATTTACTGCCATATTGGTTTCTCCTAATGTTCCACAAGTAACAAAAGTAGTTGCCAAAGAAAAAAACCAAGAAAGTTGAAATACCTGCTATTCCCAAGAAAATATGAATGTAGTAGAGGAGGAAATGGACAGCATCCATATTTCCTCCAAAGAGATATATCCAAGACTGAGAAAAGTAAGCCCTCAGCACCTCGGAAGCTGCCTAATGGACCCATCAAGCCAAAATAATCGCTAAATTCCTACAATGGAACTGTCATGGATTCTGGCAAAACAATGATGACAGCAAGGCCCTCCTGTAAAAGCATGAGCCAGTTTGATTTTGCTTACAGGAGACATACTTGAAAGCATATGAAAATCCTTCCTTTCGTAATATTATCGTTCAAAAGGACAGAACTTGCTTATGGTGTTGTTGCTGTCCTTGTGGGCAACCATATCCCATTTCAACCTATTCTGCTCTCCACCAATATAGAAACGGTAGTAAGGTTTACGTTCGCCTTACAGTAAGGTTTTTACTAACACTGTACAGTTTATTTGCTACATGGGGCTGACATCTTCCAGAAGGACCTTGATGATCCATTTGTGCAGCTCCCTACTCCTGTTTTACTCCTGGGCAATTTGGCATAACACCCTGTGGGGGTAGTGCTGATGTTAATGGAAGGGGATGTGTCATAAAGCATGTACTCACTGACAGTGACCTTTCCCTTCTAAATGTGGAAACTAACACCTTTTTCCACATGCCTACCGGTACATTCTCTACTATTGATCTCTCTATATGCTCCCCCTTCCTACTTCCTTCACTCACTTGGGAGGTAGAGGAGAACCTCTACAGAAATGATCACTTTTCCCTTGTGATAACCAGCTTACTTAATGGGAGTCGCTGTCCACATTTTAGATTACTGTGATGGAAGATTGATCAGGCTGACTGGTATGCCTTTGAACATCAGTACAGTCAGTCAGGAGCCTATCAGTGATGCAGTGGCGTATATCACAGAAAGGATTGTCCATGCAGCTGCAATTACAATTCCAAAAACATCTACCCGGTTTCTGCCATTTCCAAAACCTTGGTGGAATGCTGAATGCACGGCAGCAAAAAAAGCTTGGGGGATATTCCGATATCCTACCTCTTAGCCTTCAAATGTGCACACACCAAAACACAACATATTTGTCATCAGAGCCAAAAGGAATCATGAATCTGCTTTACATCCACTATTACCCCATTGACCAGCACTCAGACTAAAGCTGTCTGGGACAAAATCTGGAAAAGGAAGGGGAAATTACATCACACCCTTCCTTCGTCCTGGAATATAATGGATGCATTATTGCAGACCCAACTGCAATAGCCAACGTGCTTCGGGAGACCTTTTCTACCATCTCATCAACATCTTCGTACCCCCTAGCATTCCTGGTCCTGAAAGACAAAGAGGAAAAGCAATTAGCTTCAGATAGAAAAATTCTCATCCGCATAATGGGGCAATTACCATAGAAGAATTCAAAATGTACCAGGTCAAGTGCTGCCAGACCAGATCTCATCCATTATGATATGATCAAACACCTCTCAGCAAAACCCATGGATCAACTGCTCTCTCTGTATAATCGAATCTTTCTAGAAGAGCAATTTCCATATTCCTGGTGTAAGGCAATTGCCTTTCCTAAGCCAGGAAAAGGCCCCAACAAACTACTGGCCAGTTCTGACTAGTTGTCTGTGCAAAATTCTGGAGAGAGTGGTCAACACCCGCCTTATATGGTATTTGGAAGCAAATGGGCTCCTCTCCAGATTGCAGTGCAGCTTCTGAAAGAATAGATCCACTTTGGACATTTAATTAGGCTCAAAACATCCATTCCAGATGTCTTTGTAAAACAAGAACACTTGGTGTCCATGTTCTTCGATATGGAAAAGCATATGACACAACTTGGAGATTTGAAATTTTAAAAGACCTTTATAGCATCAGACTTAGAGGTCACCTCCCAACCTTTATTTAAAACTTTTTATCCCAAGTTCTTGTGGGATCTACCATCTTTTGGCCCTTTTGTCATGAGGAGGGGGTACCCCAGGGATCAGTTTTTAAGTTGTTACGCTTTTTGCCATCTAAGTGAATTCCATTGTAGGACAACTTCCTCCAACTGTAAACTGTGCCCTCTCTACGTTGATGATTTCAGAATTTTCAATCTTGCAACATGAGAGTTATTGAGAGACATTTTTTCCACAAGCGCAACCTTTACCCTGAACCTGAACTGAGACTTGGACAGAATGCTATTTCAGTAGTACCTGAAACTAGATTTTTGGGGCTTGTGTTTGATTAAAAGTTGACATTCCTACAGCACATTCGTCAACTACGTATGAAGTGCACAAAAGGTCTGAATATCCTGCGTGCAGTCTCTTATAATTCCTGGGGCTAACTGATGCACTTTATTGCATCTCTGTCATGCACTTGTGCATTCCAAATTAGATTACGGATCCCAAGTATACACGTCTGCTAGACTCAGTGTACTCCATTTGCTGGATCCCATCCACCATCATGCGATTCGTATTTCCACTGGAGCATTCTTGTCCAGAATCTCTTGTCCAGAGTCTCTATGTTGAAGCAAACGAACTCTCGTTATCGCTTCATCAGAAGCAGTTGTCTCTACAGTATGCTTTAAAATTGAAATCCTCACCAGACCACCCCATGTGGACACCAGCTTTTTGAACCATGTTTGGAAAATCTGTACAACACTTGCCAGACTTCCAATTATCCATTCGGTATCCAGATCCAATGGCTACTTAGAGATTTGGACATTACATTAGACAACGTTGCCCCATCACAGGACAACCCCGTCCACCTGGGCATGCTCGTGTTCCACCTCGTGTCTTCTCCCTTAACAACTGGGGAAAGGACAGTGCTCTTTTTGGCTCACTGATCTGAACATTCTGACTTTCTGCCAGTCTACACAGATGGTTCAAAGCCAGAAATGGCTGTAGGATCTGCAGTTGTCTTCCCAGACACTACAATATCTGAGCAGATCTTTCTTGAATGCAGCATATTCACTGCAGAGCTGCACGCAGTTGAGCTATCCTTGGATCATATACAAACCAGCCACTACCAAAAATGTATTATATATACCGGCTCTCAGTTCATTGCAGGCTTTATCATCGATGAGGTTTAATCGTTATCTAGTCCTGTCCCGGATAGAGCAGAAACTGCACTTTCTGCCCGAGAAGGCTCTCATACTTTCTCAATCTGATTTTGACATTAACTTCTGCTGGATTCCTAGCCATATTGGGATCTTAAGAAAATTGTGTGGCAGACAGTGCAGCCAAATCAGTGACCCTTTTTAACTCTTGCCTGCTAGTCCTCTATACAAACTACAAGCAATTAGTACGTAAGAAACTGATTTACCAATGGCAACATTAATGGGCAGGCTGCAAAACAGTTATGAGATTAAGCCTGTAATTGAACATTTGCAGTCTAGTCTGCACAGGAACTGTAAAGAGGAAGTAGTAGTTTTATCTAGGCTCCACATGGGGTCATCTGACACACTCTTTTCTGATGATCCTCCTATGTGCGAGCAATGTGACACTGTTTTAACTGTAAAACATATTTTAACCAATAATGACCATGTGTCAGCAGTTTTTTAAAAGCAATTAATATATATAAACTATCCAATATCCAATTTAATTTTACCCATATACTGATCTTTATTTATTGATATGTATATATATGAACTTTAAAGGTTACCAAACTACTTATCTTTTTTGAATTTTAAAATCTGTCATGGTGCAATATAACCTTGTTGTTTCCACACCATAAAAAAAAAAAAAAAAATCATCATCAAAAAAGTGTGGTGAAAGTCCAGCTTTGGACATTAGCGCGACAAAGAAATGGAAGGAAAATCATTTAAAAAATGTTCAGCTGACATACAACCACAATGCCATCTTCAACGAAACTGGAATCTTTTTAAATTGCTACCGGATAAAGCACTTACATTTATAGGCAAGAAAAGGCTAAACAACAGATTGCTGTTCTCATAGCAGCAAACATATCTGGCACAGAGAAGCTTCCTCTTTTAATTGTTGCAAAAGCCTCTATACTTTAAAATGTTTGAAGGCATTACAACTATTTTTCGAGCAAACCAAAAGGCATGGATGACATCATAAATCTACGATGACATCACAAATCTACAAAGAATGGATCAGAGACTTAGACAAGCACTTACATTTATAGGCAAGAAAGATTGCAGGATGAGTGAGAAGAATAGAAAAGTTTTTCTGTTTATAGATAACTGCACCCCTCATTGTCAAGTAAATGACCTATGTGGAATCACTGTCAAGTACCTACCACCAAATATTACTTCAGTTCTTCAGCCACTTGATCCCTTGTTTAAAGAAAAACTACCGAAGAATGCTATTAAACAAAATTGTGCTATGCCTTTGAAGCAAAAATCAATTCAAAATCAAAATTCTGCAGACAATGTGTTTCATCATGAGATGATGAAAATGTGATCGCCAACTGCTTCAAACTTGCTGGATTTATTGCCTTGAATGATGCAATGTGTGAAGTTTTGCATGCTTCTTCCTCTTAATTGCAAAGAACAGTCCGATAATAGGGAAAAAATATTTAAGCACATGCATCATCATCTAAACTTATAGGAAAACTGAAGCTTCAAAGATTATGCAGAAGTGGATGCAGACATTGCAGTGTTTCAAGATATTCACGAATGAAGAGGAACTCATTTAAGACATAATGAAATCTTCTGAAATTTATAGTGATGAATGAGGAACCTACTGTGGTTGAACAAATGAAGATTCAGTGAAAGATGCTCATCAATGATTAGAACTTGTACGTCAATTTTTTTTCAAGTGCAGCCTAACTGTGAAAGTGAAATAAGATACTATCATGCACCTTCATAAATCTCTTTTAAAACATGCTCTACCATTGAAAGAGTGTTTTTACAGATTATTTTAAATTATAAAACGATTCTTTTGTTTGGTCTTGATAAGTATGTAATGAAATTTACAATCATAATTTTCTTGTTTAATATTGTTGTTTAATATTGTAGTACATAATAAGATTTATATTATATTTTATTAGTTGAATTACATTAAATGTTCAAGCTTTTACTTTCTTTGTTGTTGATTTTATGAATTGATTTTATGAATGATAGATATATCATCCTTTCTTGTTCCCCTGGGGGGGGGTTGTTATGTAGAGCTTCGACTGTAGTGCACACATTCCCATTGAAAAATTATGTTCTTGTAAATACCAAGGTAGCACAAATTTTATCAATTGGCAGTACCTTTTGATTGTCATTAAAAATAAAGAAATAAATGGTTTGCAGTTTCAGTGTGAGAGAACCTAGCACATGCACACACTATTATGAAAGAAGAAAGAATTGATTTATTTACAGTTGGCAAACTGACAAGGCACACGGAAACTTGAAATACAACAAATTATCCCAGTCATGCTTGGCATTTTGGGAATTCCTCATGGCAGTTCTGATTGTGAAAGGATAATTCAGCTGAAGCTGATGTCTGAAAGCATACTTTGCTAGTAAAGAATCCTCTGCCTGTATTTCTATAAAAAATAATGCTTATATTGTCAGCAGAATATGGACTCTGAAGGCAAAAGTTAGCAGCTATATATCTTTAATAAAAAAATCACCTTTGTAGAAGGACATCAGAATATTCAGTACTATGTTTTCTTTTAGTGACTGTTACTGGAAACTTTGTACAGAAGTGAAAATTGCTGGTTCTCATCGTACTATAGAATATTGCCTACCTTTTCAACCGTTGCCCAAAATTCATCTTCAAATTCACTGCAAATTGCAGCCAAAATAAAAGCTATTTTTATAAAATCTAGAAGATTTACTCTAAGCTGTTTTGCACATGATTTATTATAACAATTATTATTTATCATATACAAATGAAAGCTCATTTGTTTTGCTACTTGCAACATAATTGACTGAAGCAAAACAAATTCTTAATTCTGTTGTCAGATGATGTTTCCAGCATACAGAAGTTTTGAGACCCTCTTCAGTTTGATTGTGCTGGTCTGAAAAAGAATCCGTCTTCATTGCTGGAGCTGAAATCTTGGGCTCAGCATTTCATGCCAACATAGTGGCATAGCATGGCATGGAAACCTGCTTGCCTCTACCAAAGAAGTTCCCAATAGTTACTTCTGCAGGGAAAGTCATGCTTACAACCTTTGCTACATTCACATTATGATATCTATTGAGTTTTGGGGTGTCTGGTCCACTAAAGAAATTTTACTGACCAGCTTATGGACTGATGAATGTGGCAAAACTGTTGTGACTGACTGCACACATCCTCATAGCTTCTATAACAATGGCATTAAGAAACTTTCATATCATATGGGAATATTAATAATATACTGTTCCTATTGACTTGACAATTTATTAAAATGGAAAACTAATTACAGATTTTAAAATGGTAAACTATCTACAATTAAAACTGAAAATATGCACAGCTAAAGACAAACAAATTGTAGACTGCAATTAAATTGCACAATTTAAAAACTGAAAATATGTACAATTAAAATGCTAAATGTAAGATAACATAAAATAAATTACAAGTCATAGAATATGCGACAAGAAGCTTTCAAAGCGATGAGCCTCTTTCTCAACTTAGATGAGGTCAACAACAGTGAACTATATATATACTACGGAAATAAAACCCACAAGTGTAAATGGCTGACAACTGTGAATCAGTTATGGCACATGGGAATTGATAATGTGAGACATTCATTCATCAGACTGTGAGTACAGTGCGGTGCCTATTATTTGTACCATTGATTCACCATCTCTCATCGTGGTGTAAGACAACAGCCTCCATAATAGGGTGCACGCCGGACTCACTGCCACTGCTATGTGGAGGGCTCTCACCATAAGAGCTGGCATGTCTTGAATATACAGGCAGTTCTCGTTTTACGAGTTTCCGGGTTTATGGATCCCCCCCCCCCCCCAAGTATCAACAAAATCGAAAATATGAACATTAATTGTAAAAAAATGAATATTAAACATTCGTAAATAAGGCATTTCAAACCACGCATGTAGCTATACAATACAGTGTACCCAGCTTTACGATATTAATCCATTTCAGAGACGCCTTCACATCGTGAAAATATCGTAATGTGAACTGAATAACACATTGTTTTTTGGTAATTCGTTCCACAACCACGGAAGTTGAATTTTCGCTATATAACTCTCTATAAGGTCGTTTTTATAGTGCAAATTGTATTAGTTACCAATTCAAATCACTAAAATGCACTACACTTTCATCGTTATTATATGTTCTGTTATAAGAATCAATTTTGAACGCCTTCGTGATATTTTTCTAAAGCACATTTCTGGTGGTCACGACCATAAAACAATTAAAGCAATTTGCATTTTTTCAGTTTATTGGCTTTTCTGTTACTGTAAGCAATTATAAACGGGTAGTAAACTCGATGTTATTGCATTTGCGAAAATACCGATAGCTGGAATTGTGTGGTTTTTTTTTTTTTTGTTATTATGGTGAAATGTGTTTTCCCTTTACTGAAACCTTCGATCGTATAAAAAACGTAAATAAATTTTCAAAATCTTCTCTTCATTCTTTTTTTTAAGCTTCGTAAACTTGTTACTCTGCAAAAATCATGTTAGTTGCAATTTGTGCATTCCATTATAAAATGCTTATGCATCTATTGAAATTTATGAAGAAAATAAAAGATTATCTTGGAAACAAATGCCTCTTGAAGCATTTCTGAAAAAGACCTTGTGCAACAAACCAACAAGTGCTGAGCCAGTAATAAGTGATCAACACACAGAGAAGTAAGATATGTTACTACTCTGTGGATCAACGGGTGTGCATTTAGTCGATGATGAAGAATAAACATTCTTTAAAATTTGTAAGTCATAAATAATTTATTATAATTTGCTTGATTTTACAGGCTGCGTTTTAATTTCTTTGGATAAATCAATCATTTTTAAACATAAACTAATTAGCTAACTAATTTCATTGTTAAGAACGTAACCCCTATTTTTAACATTGTCTATGGGATTTAATTCCCGCTTTATGAGTGCACGCTAGGAACGAATTAAATCGTAACGTCGAGAACTACTTGTAATCCAATATCTCAATATTAGATCGAGGGTTACAATTAAAATGCTGCTCACCCCAATAATGTTCAGCGATGGGCGAGTCAGAATCATCCTAGCGGATAGCACCATCATGTTCTGACACCCTATCAATGTCTTAAGACCTGGAGACCTCGGTTCAAAAGGCCTTGGGTGTTATATTAAGAATCTGCAGATAAAAGAACCAATAGGTGGTGAAAATCACTTTAGACTTACTAATATAGCAAATCCCCCAATCTGGGCAAGTAAATATCACTTTCAGCCCTTTACCATGTATGGTTTTTCTTTCTGCAGTTTACTAAATTTACTGTCATCGATCTTGTCTAAGTTGAGAAAGAGGCTTTGCCCCCTTCAAAGCTTCTTGTCACATATTCTGTAATTTATTTTTGTTACATTACATTTAGTGCTATTAATTGTATATATTTTCAGTTTTTAAGGTATATTTTATTGCACATTTTAATCACAGTCTATAATTTATGTTTATTGTACGTTTTTAGTTTTAATTGTAGATATTTTATCATTTTAACACCTATGTAATTAGTTTACCATTTTAACAAACTGTCAAGTCAATGGAAACAGTATATTAATAATAATACAGATGTTTTAATTATGTGGATGACTATATTGTGAAAAGTAATGTAACAAATGCTCTTTGATTCACATATGCAAATAAGATATAGCTCCTGGTAATACTTTACTGGGAATTTTATATACAGGCAAATCTCGGTTTATGAAAGAGTTCCGTTCATATTCCTGAGCTTTTACAATATGTATTGTGTACATTAGCAGCCATTTTAAAGCATTAAAACCATGTACTAAACATCAAAGCTCTATAGTCTATACAATACATTTTATTATAATGTATGTATGCGTTATGGTTTATTGTATATGATATGTAATGTAAAATAAGAAAAGAATAAAAAAACAAGATATTGTTCTTTTTAATTTTAATTAAAAACATAGAGTTACAAAGTAGACAAAGAAAATGAGTACTAACATAATGTATGTACTGTACATATGTATGTATTCAACTTTTACTCGGCAGTGTCTTCATCAGAGTTCAATATTTTCCACATAAGTGACACTAGGTGCAGATGAGGTACATGGAAGAGCGTCTGATAATGAAGAAACAGCTGGGTATTTTCACTAAAATATGTTTTTATAGAAGACTGCGCAGTTTCTTTTTTTTCTTCAAAAATCTCACTGTAGCAAGCTAGACAGTCATAACACCTCTTTTCACTTTTGCAATTCTTTCCATATTTGCGTCGGCGCCTCCGTAGCCAGGTGGGAAGGAGCAGCAGTGCGTAGCACACGCTTCTTGATTAGACCGGGGTTCGAGCCCGTCACCACCAAATACGGAGGATGCGGAAAGGTCAGGGAATGACCACCGCATATTCACGGAGCAATATGGCATTAGTTGCTAATGCTCCTAAAAACCAAATAACAAACAACAACAAACCATATTTGTGTCTTCTTCTTCAAAGATTGCCAACCCCTCAGAAATTGATTTAAAAGCTGCATCCATTTTCTGCCTTGTAAATGTTCTCATGGGGTTGTGGAATATCAAGTTCTTCTGTTACTTCAGAATTTAGATGAGTCTTTATTTCAATTATTTCATCGGTTGTTAATTCCTCAAAATGCGAGTCCAAAAGTTCTTTCACATCAAGGTCGATGTCCATTTTATTGCCCAGTTGAACAATTTCTTCAGTCACTGGTTCGATTGGCTCTTCAAAAATCACTTAAATTATTCACTAAGTGTGGACACAAGTTTTTCTACACACCACTTAAGTTTGTTTTCTTCGCATACAACATATATAATGTATTGCAATACATTATATATGTTGTATGCTTTAGTTTTATTAACCAAGAACAGTTCAGTATAATTATTGTAATAAATACATTTTTTAAATGTTTATTTATTTAAATCTTACAATTATGTTCACTATAAGTTTGACATTTCCTTTTATAAGGAACTATTGGCGACTTTAAGAAATTTTGAATGAATTGTAACATCTGTTATAGCGAATTTTCGTAAATTGAACATTTCGTAAATTGAACATTGAACAAATAAATCATTTTCAAATAGTTCTTGATCATTCTTGTTATTTGGGGGCTTTTAAATAACTGCATTTGTTTTGCTTATGGATACTTGTTTTATCAAACAAGACACAACAGCCCTTAACATGCAGCAGCCCTTAACATGAATGCTGGTAGAGGAGTAAGTGATCAAATTAAGAACACTCTTCGAAACGTTTAATTTAATGTCTTAAGTGTTTTGCCTAGTAAAAATATCTTCAGCCACTGTACACCAAATTTCACAATTTCATCAAACTTTTTGAACTTTTCATCGAACTTTCATCTTAGGTCTTTTTGCTGTGCATTTAGAGTCAAGCAGTATCCATTCCAAAATTTGTTTGGTCAGTATGTCATCAGTTTTTTTTTTTTTTTATATATATATATATATGCCCATTTCCATTTTAAACATTTTTTTTTTTTTCTTTCAATCACAGACCTTGGAAAATCCATGCATATTTTTCAGGCTCTTTTTTTGGTTATGTTCAAAATTTGGCAGTCTGAAGTTCTGTGTGACCCTCAGGCTTTATAAAGCTTTAGCATTCAATGTCCATGTTTCACAACAACGCCGACCGGGCTAGCCGAGTGGGTAAAGTACCTGCCCGGCAACCCAAAGGTCGCGGGTTTGATTCCCGCTTCGGGCTTGGATCAAAGTACTGCAAAAACCTTGGGAAGTGCAATATGGCCACAGAAGCCGATGCGCCAACAACTACCAAATCAAAAAAAAAAAAAAAAAAAAAAGTTTCACAACCATATGTAACAAACACTTGTCATTTTTAGACTGAGTGTTTCCTTTGCCTTGAAGACTATTAAGCTTTCCAAATGTTTGCTATCCCAATTTTATGCATCCATTTCCATCTGTTGAAATTTCTTGTCCAAGGTAGACTTACCTTTCCACTTCTAGTTCTTATCCATTGGTCACAATTTTCTTTGTTCTGTTAAAGTTTTTTGAATATAACTGGCTTTTTTCTTGATATTCATCTTCAAACCGAACTTCTTGCTTTCATACTGCTGTTCTTCAGTGTTTTGCTGAAATTCTTCCAGATGATTGGCAAAGGGAATGATATCATTTGCAAATCATAAGTGATTCAGGTAATCTCCCATTTATCTTGAGTCCTTCATTATTTTATTTTCAAAGTATTTCTTCTAAACAGGCAGAAAATAGTTTTGGGAAAATAATTTATTGGAAAATATTGATATAAACTCTGTCTACAGCTTGTTAATTAGGGCATTGATTATTGTTTGTTTTGTGACTGAGTCAAATGCTTTTTCATAGTCAATGAAGGCTATACATAATGTCATATAAGGTTGTAATGTAAGGTTGTATTCATTGTGCTGCTTAATAACTTCATGCAGTGTGGATGTGGATGATCATTGTACCAAAGCCACTTCTAAAACTTTCTTATTCTTTGGGTTGTGCTGCATTAAGTATTATGCCTATTCTCCTTGACAGTATCTTTGTGAAAACCTTGTAGACAGCTGGCAATAGGTTGGTAGTTTTTTTTTTTGATCTGCCTCATTACCTTTTTTGTGCAGTAGGATGGCTTCTGATATTTTCCATGCTGCAGGTGCTTTGAAAATAATTTTGCTAGAGGTTTACATACCTGCTCACCTCCAGCTTTCAGCAGCAACTTTATCAGGTCCTGCTGCTTTGTTATTTTTCATTGGTTTTATAGTGTCTTATACCAAAACCTCTGGTACAGTTTCTGTATCTGGTGTTGGATCCAGTTGTTGTCCTTCATCCTTATAAAGATTGGAATAAAATTCTTCCACTCATTTTATTATTTGTTGTTATACCATCCTCAAGCTTCAAAGAAAACATTTGGCTCTTTTGTGTAACTATTTTTCATTTTGCTTTCTTTAGCCCCTTATTTTGTCCATCTTCTTTTGACGAGATCAACATTGAACTTGTGCATTTCTTCTTTTATGCGCTTTCTTAGTCTTGCACATTTCTACATATTCTGTCTTGTTTCTTATGTTATCACTTTGTTTCATTTCTCGTAATATCAGAAATGAAAAATTCTGATGTTATGACTGTTTTTAAGCCTAGTTTAGTATCTGATTATAAATATTATTAAATATGTTCATTTCTGTGGCTTGAAAATGGCTGTTGAATTTTTAGTAAATACCAGAATTGTCAAGCAGTTTTCAGTAGGATGGGGGAGAAAAATAGTAGTTTTATTTCTCTTAAGTTACTGCTGGTTGATGGCTCTGGTTAATGAAAGTAAAAGTTTTATTTGTAAAGATTACAAGGTAAATTTTTTATTTATTTATTGCAGAAGGAACACGGCGCTGACAGCAATATGTTGATTAATGCAATGGAAATGGCTGGACTCGATCAAGCTCTTAAACTGATAAGAGATGGCATCTCCTAAGGAGATTATGTTCGTGGTATTTAAAGATGAAATCTTTGTGATATCAAATTTAATTGTCTGTATATTGTTGATTTATACATGATGAAGAACATGGGGGGGGGGGAAGTATTTTTTTAGGACCTTTGAAAGCGTAATTTATGCTTAATAGAGTTGCTATACAGTGATTGGCATTTAGATGCCTGGGTACTACTCACTATGAAAAGTGGTGCTTGCTCATCTTTAAATGCATGTTTCAGAATATTAGTTATTGCCCTACACCATTTGTTAATATCAGTTTTCACCATGTTAATTTATAAAGTGTTGATTTTGATCTTGCAAGATCAAGTTGTAATTCAAATAGTCAAGTGAATTCAGACAGACTGTACTGTGCTATGCTGTTTTGAAGACAAAGCAGAATTAGCCTTCATGTGTTTGTTATATTATGCAGTACGTTGCTGATAATATACTTGACACTAAATGATCTTTAAATTGTATTATATACTTTTAATAAATGTCTAATTTTGTTTATAACTTATTTCTTTAACAAAACTATCATGCAGTATTCATATGAGACCTAGGTAGAATCATTTACCCTCTTTATAATTACGTACTAAAATGATTGGTTTATTGTTTCTGTGTACTTTAAAATGAATGGATAATCCATATCAAATAGAGATTTCCTGTTCTTGAATATATCAGCTGGGGTTGAATGACAAAGTGTATATGTGGACTAATACATAAAAGACTAGAAATAAAGACACTTCTGGGTCTTGCTTTGGCACATCTCTTTATGCCGCTTTTCTGCTATTAAAATGTTACCTTGTGTTAGTATAATGCTAATTTTATCATTGGGTAGAGCACATTCTCTCTCTCTCTGTCTTAGCTAGATTCTTTTTGCTTGGTGGACCTAATAGAGGATAAAGGAAAGCAGGTACTTAGTCTGTATTTGACATTCAGATTAGGAGAATATTTGACATTAATGCTGGCTAAGTACTCAATGACAGTATGAGCAGTGAGAGTTCTTGTATTGTTGTGATGCAGCATCCACCCACCTGCATTCAGTTGTGGCCATTTGTGACAAATGTGATTGCAAAAAGTGTGCAGTACAGTTCTGTAACAGTTGTATGATGCACAGTGTGCTGGTAAACCATTCCTTGAATTAAAAAAAAAAAAAAAAAAAGAGAGGGGACAAATAACTTTCCTGCAGAAGCCATAACTTTTGCTTTTTTTGTGGTATGGCAATGATGTAAACTTCCAAACAGCAATTTGTTGCTTACTATCTGGGTTAAAATAATGAAACCATGTCTCATCTGCCATTATTACCTTGTGCAGAACCTCACCATCTTCAGTAACCATTTGTTGCAGCTCATGACAAACCTCCATGCAAATTGCTGTTGCTCAAATGCTTGTAACCGATTTTTGTGATGGAATCATGTCCATCATTAAACATTCTAAACCACCTACAAGCTGTGCTATATGGCAATGTAGGTTCACTATAAGCCTCTTTTAACACTTCATATGCTTCAGATGTTTTCTTGAGATGGAAACAAAATTTGAGAGCAGCATACTGTTACTCATGGGTCACATCCATTGTTACATAGGCAAAACTGAACAGGCATTAAACTTGACTGACCACCAAGGTAACACCGTGTGCATGAGTTAATTGCAGTTGCTGTCATTTTAAATCCTTTAGCTCAGCTATATATCAAGCAGTATGGTGGTTCATGTAAATTGACGATTATTCTTTACTGAACACTGTACTAGGTCTCATAAGTTAACATGTATTTATTTGATTTTCTAGAATGATTGGTTACTGAACTAGGGCCATGAATACAGTGAAGGGTGGTATACTCTGATCCATTATAAATTTTTTTCATATTTGGATGAAGGGGCAAAACAAATCCATAAAGAGATGGAAGCTCTGTGTGGGGAGAATTTCCTGTCATAAAGGCAGTACAGGTGAAGCAGCATGCACAGTGACCAAGGAGAATCCATCTCAACCTTGCCATTGTGGCTAAATTGGCACAGCTAGTCCTTGAATGACTATACATTTTATAGCAAATGGAGTGAACATTAGCTGTGGGTCTGTTTGCACCATGATGCACAAATTCTTGCAAATATCTAAAATGGTAGCCCAAAGGTTTCTGAGATTGCTAGAGCTTTTTAGAGAGAATGGGAATTATTATTTTATTATTTTTTTTTAATACCAAATTATGACAATGGGTGAAAGCTGGGACATCAACTATGGCCAAACAATGGAAACTTATTTTTACCAATCCAGAAGAAGCCACAGTTCCAAAGTAGTGGCATGTGATGCAAGAAAGCAAGTGTATGAGCTTATGCAGCATCAGCCAAAAAAAAAAAAAAAAAAAAATTTACAAAACAAATCCCTCTAAATGTTTGTCCAGTTCCTCCTTAAATTTATTTAACCTATCAACTTCCACAATGACAGATGGAAGTTTGTTCCAGCAATTAACCACCCACTGGCTAAAGGCAAATTTCTGCACATCTATTCTACATCTGTCTTTCCTCAATTTGAATTTATGCCCCCTTAGGTTTGTAATCTGAACAAGTGGAAGAATCCCATCAGAACTCAGTATGATCAACCCATTCAAGGCCTTATACACCTCAATCAAATCACCTCGCAGATGCCTAGTCTCCAGCTGCTGCAATTTACAGAACGTAAGCCTCGCTTGGTAAGAGGGTCCCTTCATTCCCTTCACCCATCTTGTTTTTGCCCTTCTCTGTACACGCTGAAGCAAATCTACATCCTTCCTAAAAAGAGGCCTTCAGACCTGTACAATAGTACTCAAGGCATGGCCTGACCATACAGCGGGACAATCACCACCTTTTCCCTGCTAGAAAAATTCCTATATATCATTGACAAAATCACATGACCTGCCCTGGCAGCCTGTCTGCATTGCTCAGAAAACTTCATATCTGACTGCACAATTACTCCCAGGTCTTTTTCATTTTTTTTAATTTTCTACCACCTTAAGTGTAGTACCACACAGTTGGTACATTGAAACTTGACCGTGTCTGCCAACACGGACATGTTTTTCCTCTTCTGGGACTATAAAAGTATTATCCTTGGAAATTATCTCCCAAAAGGCAGCAGGGCATCATAGGGAGGATATTACAGAAGCCTCTTTGGAAGTTAGGAGTGGATACCAAGTTTGAAGAGATGTGGGTAACTATCCAAAAGTGTCCACCTCGTAGCCAACAGTATGCCTGCTCATAGGGCTTCTCTTACAGTGGACTTTGCAATCAGGTATGGATTTTAAAATCTGCAGCATCCACTTTATCCAAACTCTCTCACCTTTAGACCTCTTCTCTAACCAAGAATAACTCATTAAATGGCTGAAATTTTCAGTGATGAGTTAATTTGAATCAGAAACCCAATTTTCTGCTCTATTCAAATGAGATCTATTCAAGAGGCATGAAAGATCGTATTGTACAGATGAGAAAAATGTGTAGCTCTAGAAGGCAGGACGAAATTGCTAGCCACACTTCAAAACCTAACTCAAATATTTCTAGGTGACAGTAAATACTTATTGACTGCGTGCAGTCAATAAGTGCAGAGAAAGTGTTTTTTGAGGACTTTTGAAAGCATTTTGAGGACTTCTGTGCACTAAAAAAGCAGACACTGCTAGGACAGACATGGAGGTTCTGTCAGTGAAATATCCCACTGCATAAGTCATTGGTTAAGGCTTGAATATGCATACAGGTCTTGAAGCCCCTCAGACCTATATGCAGGGCCGGATAGCCCTGCATATAGATCTTGGAATAGGTGTAGAACAGTTTCCTGGTCCCTACCATTAGGCTAACATAATACATTTTCTGAACACCAAATGTCTTGGCTATTTTGTAAATAATAATGCATATTCTTTCCTTTAACAAGTTGTTTTAACCATCTGGATTTATGGTGCCTAGGTAATGCAATAGTCTTATTGTAAACCACACAAACTTTAACACAGAAGACCACACCCATTTTAGGAAGTATGCCGTACCTCTATGCAATGAGGCGCCTCCGTAGTCGGGTGGGCAGGAACAGCAATGCGTAGTACACGCTTCTTGATTAGACTGGAGTTCAAGCCTGTGACCACCAAATACGGAAAGGTCAGGGAATGACCACCGCATATCCCCGGAGCAATATGGCCTTAGTTTGCTAATGCTCCTAAAAACCAAACAACAAACCTCTATGCAATACTTAAGATACCACGGAATGATAGAAATCAGCAGTGTAATCAGGTGCCACAAGTTTTCACCCAGGAGTTTTTTCTTGAATTTACTACTCCATTCTTTGTTAACAAGAATGTAGCAGATCTGTAGCCTGTGCATGTTTCATTCAACAAATTTTTATCACAGAAGAAGGCATAAAGAGATGTGTCAAAATGTAAGACTTTCTGTGAAATTTATTGTAAAATGTAACCTCAACACAGAAGTGTCTTTATTTGTAGTTTCAGACATTAATGAGCAGCCTTGAATAGAATGCTCATCCAACAAAATGCTGGTTTTAATTCAGAAACAAAATACAGGCACTCCCTGACTTGCACAATACTAGACTTCTGTAAATTTGACTTTTTTCCAGCCAGTGTAAACTTAAAAAAATCATGGAAATGCATCTTGCATCCCATAGTACTGGGATGCAAAATGAAAACATTGCAATGTTGAACCCAATAACACAGTTTTTTTTTTTTTTTTTTTTTTTTGATAATTTGTTCCAAGACCTCAGAAGTTGAAATTTTTGCTATATAACTAAGCTATTTATCTCTCTAAAAGGTCATTTTTATAATGGAGTGTTATCCTTTCATCGTTATACATTCCATTATAAGAATCAATTTTTAACAGCTTTGTTGATATTTTTCTTAAGAACATTTCTGGAGGTCACAACCATAAAACAAAAACAATTTGCACTTTCCAGTTTATTGGGCTTTTCTGTTAGCACAATATAAACATGTAGTAAACTTGATCTTACTGTATTTGCAATAATCCTGGTAACTGGAATTGTGTGGGTTTTTACGTTATAGCATTATGGTGAAATGTATTCCCCTTCACTGAAATCTTCATTCTTATTTACTTATTACAATGATGAAAGCGACCAACGGAAACTGCTAGTGGTGGCAGTGCTAGGAAACAAAACAAAATTGATTTAGAAATGAAGATAAAAATGATTAAGTAAGAAGCAGGATGAAGTTTGTCATCTATTGCACAGGAATTGTCTCGCTTCCTCAATGGTGAATACTATTTCAAAGGACATTGTGCATATAAAAGAACATGTTAAAGGATGAACACATTCCAGATCAACAGTGATCACCAAACCGCATTCAGGTGCTATATCGAAGATGAAACAGCTATTAATAATATGGATGAAAATCAGATTCAGAAGCGAGTGCCCCTGAGTCTAATGACCAGCAAAAGCAAGAAGTATTTATGAAGATATTAAGGATAAGTACGGCCAACCGCAAGTCAAGTTTGTGGCAAGCAATGAGTGGTTTAATAGGTTCAAGCATTGCGCTGGTTTTTCAACGTTAAAAATATGTAGCAAAATTTCTCTGCTGCTGCAGAATCAGCCAGTGCTGATTCTGCAGCAGCAGCAGCAGAGAAATTTTGTGATGTGTTGGGAAAAAAACCCCTTCTAAATTTCCACAGCCCTCAACCTTTGCAGCGGCATACTGGAAATGTTGAGTCTGGCACCAATACTCAAAAGGTAAAACTTGCTGACAATTATGCCTGGCCCCTCCCTTTTTTTTGTAATTTTAAACTTTTTGCAATTGCACACTTTTGTAATTTTTCCTACACATGAGATAAAAAAAAAAATTAAAATAATTCTATTTGCATGTTTGTCGAACAGAATTGAAGCAAAAAATTTCTTTTTTGCTTCAATCAAATTCAGCAAGCGGAGTACTGCATATAAGTCTTTAGCGAAATTTCGACTTATGTATAGTTCCGTAGAATGCAACCCTTATGCAAGTCGGAGAGTGCCTGTAGAAGTAGCATTTGTTTGGATCCAGGCTAGTCTAATCTCAACTTAGTACTACAAAGAAAGAGGAGAGAATTCTATAAATTTAAGAATGTGAGAGACATTTAATTTCCAGTCTTTCAAAAAAAGTGTTTTCATTAATGTTGTGTATGTTATTTTCAGTGATTCCATACTGGCTCATTTCTTAATGTACTTCTCTACAGGATGGTAGCATTACTGTTTCTGATTTATCCATTTACATTCAGTAGAGCCTTACTCATAGGAGTTACATTCCTAAATGTCTCCTTTAGAAAGCTGAAATACACATGGATAAATCTCAAAAAATACTAACACAAAATATACAGAGCATTTTAAATGTATATGCAAAAAAATTCTGTTATATTTATAAGAGTTCAAAATAAAAAAAGTGTTAAACATGTTTCACTCAGAATGATTATGGCTGTTTAAATAATAATAATAAAGGATATAGAGTTTTAAATAGTAAAAAAAAAAGTAATAAATGAGAAAAGATGGATATGGAAAGGTTAAAATTCAAGATGCCCTATTTCTCCCAGGAAAGTAGGCAGTTAATATTAATAAATATGCAGTACAGTTGCTTGTAATACTTGATATTTTCAAAACAACAAATGTCAATGAAATATACTTTAATCACGACTGCTGAAACTTGCAACAAAAGAAAATTTACAAATGCTAGCAAATCAATATTCTACATGAGTTATATACAATTAATAGCACCACTATTATACATGTATATTACATCTTTATATCTCAAAGGCTGCTAATTAAAAAAAAAAAAAAAAAAACTCACATGTTCTTATTAAAAGTGAAAAACATAACATTCATTTTGAATTCCAATTCCAAATGAATACTAAGGTTTTGTTTTAGACACACTTCTTGATTAATAGCAAAACATTACCTTCAACTATAATTTGTTATAGAATGGCTCTTGGAAACAACTGCATATTAAAATAAAAATTAATATGAAGCAATTCAAATAGAACAATTCACAATAGAACCTGTTGTGATTGATTTTATGATTGGCAGCTATTCATGTAATAGAAATATTTATTTCACATTCAGTATCAATTTTAGAATTTACTTTTCTCTTAAACTGTAATTTAATATTAATTTTTTTTAAACCATGACAATTTTATATTACAAATAGAAATATATTACACACAATTCACCATAGGAAACAGCAGATTTAATATAACAAAAGATAGTTCCTACACAAAGTTTTTTAAAAAATCAGAACAAATATACATGGTTAAAAGGAAATGTCAGAATAAGAGGACTGACCAGTTCAGCTAATCAATTTTGACTTTTATTTATATCTATATCTCTGAAATAACACAGGCTTACAGTAGTTTTGTCTTAAATATTTTACTGGTTGTAAAGCAACTCCTGGAGGCTGATTCTGAAAATGGTAATCCAATTTAACCTACCATGTTGAGATTTTTTCACAAAATTGTCTATCCTGTTTACTCGAATGTAAGCGAGACAAAAAAGAAATTATATCACTTTTGTTATGCTTTAAAGCAGTAGGTTTCAACCGGGGTGCTGCAACAACATTCTAGGGGTGCCATGTAATTTGGGGTTAAGTTACTTAAATTTATATGTTTATTTCATTATAAAAAAAGGTGCAGTATCTTTTTAATTTTGTGGTGATCTATAATTGATGCTTACTGAGTACTTCTATATAAAGAATAAAATTATATACTGTGTATATATATATATATATAATTTGTATTATGAAATTTAATTTTTATAACTATATTATTGTAATAACTATCATATAACATATTTTTTAATATTATATATATACACACACAGAGAGAGAATAGGATCTAACAGGCAGAAAACTGAGTAGGGGTGCCGCAAAACAAAATAAATTACTTATGGGTGCCATTATTAAAAAAATAAGGTTGAAAACCACTGTATTTTTGTGCAAGTTAACATTTTTTTCAATTTAATTTTCTTTATTCGTGAATATAGCAATAAGATGTACCCAGATATTTTCTGCTGTATTTGTGGTAAATTTTTGACAAAAACCCATGAGGGTTTTTGTCCCTGGGGATATGGGAAAAAATTGAGCAATGAACTATAAAAGTTAAGAAAAAATTGTTACTCTTTTGAATTCACCAGATGTGAGAAACCACAATTTTTGTGTGAACTGAAATTTGTTGAATCCTCCAAAAGGAGCCCACCCACAATATAACTTATATACATCTGTTCCATTCACTTGAAGGTAATGTACTCAAATATGGATTTTCTCTTGGATAAAACCTAATTGTAAAGATCATGGTTGTTTACTTTGGGGTGAGTTAAAAGTCCATGGCATGATGATGCTGGGTCAACGATCATATACAAATAGAACAGAAGAGAATAACATAAACAGTGGCTACAGCAGCAACATTCATGGCAATGCCAGGTACCAGAAACACTGAATATTTGGTTAATTTAAAATAAAAAACCATATACCACCTTTTCTATATATGAGGGCAAATATATTGTGTTTAAATTTCCCAGTTCTTTCAGAAGGAAACTTGAAAACAAACAACGCTTTGACTTTAAAGATGTTATTTATAAATCTTTAGGAAATAGTAAAGAAAAAAGTTGCTAACAGTCTTGTCACGTTATCAAGGAAATGGAGAGGAAGTTATCAGGGAAATTGGTACATCAGTGTGATGGAAACAATAGGGGAATCCAGACATAATATCTAAAAGGAACATAGCATAGATTTCATAAAGTCAAGATAATTTTAAATCAGTAAGATTCTTCTGTAGTATTTCCTTTAACAAGTATATAATAAGAATTAAAATTCATCTCATCTAACTTTGCACTTTACAGAAGTTATTTGGCAGTAGACAAACTAGACTGCAGTCAAATCACAAAGCAGGTTAGGCAAGCAAATAATGCCAAGAAATGCAGAAAAGACCTCTTTACTTACATTAACAGTAGAAGGAAGGGATTGAATCACACTTAATGTTGATGATTCTGCTTGGGTTATTGACAAATTGAATAGATATTTTGCATCTACATTCACACCTGAGGAATCTTTTAGGATGGGCAAGCCAGAAGTGTATCAAGTGTATCAGAGTGCTAAATGATTTTGTGATAATTGTGAGGAAAATGGAAGGGAAATTGTTGAAACCAATGTAAATAAGGCACCTGAGGGTGATTGGGACCTATCCAATTATAATAAGGAAGGCAACAAAAGGGATAAGCTATCCTTTAGTCATAATCATAAGAGCATCCTTAGATTCAGGGAAGGTCCCTGTGGCCTGGTGGTGTGCAAATATATTCCCAATTCAAAAAGGGGAGTTCAGAGGGTGACATGAGTAATTACAGACCTTGTTAGCTTGACTTCTGTTCCAGGAAAATAATGGTGTCACTGATTAAAGAAGCAATGCAGGGCCATCTAGACAGAATGCAGTTACAGCATGGATTTGTTAAGGAGTGATCTTGTCAGACCAATCTGATTTGATACTATGATGCAGTAACAAAGTAACTGGATGTAAGAAAATATTTTGACATCATATACTTAGATTCCAGAGAAAACTCTTGATGTTGCACATAAAAGATTGCTATTGAAATTAGAGCACTGTGGCAATAGGGAAAATTTACTGCCATGAATAAAGGGATTGTTCAGTGGAAGAAGAAAGTTTATCAATGGGCACTGCTTTCCTTTGACTACTTTTAATAGTCAAGTTCTCCAGGGCTCAGTGTTGTTTTATACATTTATTAGTGATATTGAGGAAGGCATACCAGGCGTAATGTAAAAGTTTGCAGATGATACTAATGTTGGCAGGGTGGTTAATTACAGTAATCAGCATATGCTACTACAGCAAGATCCAGAAAAATTGAAACTGATGGACTAAGAGTCACAATGGAAGTTTAACAGTGACAAATGCAAGGTGCTGTAATAAAGGTTACAGTAATCGCAGAATAACGTACCAACTGTGTGGTACCACACTCATGTTAGTGGAGAATGAAAAAGACCTGGAAGTAACCATGCAGGCAGTCATTCTAGTTCTATGAGCATTGAAGATAGACTTCAGGACAGCTTACGGGGTTTTGCCAATGAAATACAGGAATTTTTCAAGCAGGGATAAGGTGGTGATTATCCCATTGTTATAAGACAGTGGTTAGGCCAAAACTTGGGTACTGCATACAGGTCTGGAAGCCTCATTTTAAGAAGGATGCGGATATGTTGAATAGGTGCAGAGAAGAATAAGATTAGTGAGGGGAACAAAAGGAGTAATTACCAAGAAAGGTTGTAATTCTCCAAAGTGTAGTCTGGAAGCTAGACACCTGCAAGGAGATCTGATGGATATGTTTAAGGCTTTCAATGGATTGAGTAGACTCAATCGGTTGAAAACCTTAAACATCTCCAAGTATAGAATATTTGAAGAATAAATTAGTTTGAAGGCCAGGGAACTATGAATGCCATAGTTCCCTGCCTTCTAATCACTGACTCTGGAAATGTTGATATATGAATTCGTCTCTTGTGAAACAGTACTGCCAGTATTTTTTCATTAGAACACTAAGTTTTCTTTGAAATTCTGCATTTGACAATAAAAAAAACAGTAACAAAGTTTCATATTACTCCTTGTAGCGATATACATTACTAAAGATATGTTAACTTGAATTTTTGGTCTGTGAGAGGCTTTATCATCAAAACATTTAAAGTACGATACTTTTCCATTAGTTGGCACTTTGATTTTCGAACAAGTTTGCATCGATGTATCTTTTAATCGAAACTAAAGCTCTGGGTAGAGTTAGAACATCTGAAACATGACTATCCAAAAACTAGTCACTTGGACATACTTGGAATTTGTCTTTTAATTTGGCTTATGATTCTTTAGCTTGTCTATAATCCAAAAAAAAACTTGATAAATGGAAGGTCCTGAGGTTGCTGGCAGGAGCAGCTCGTTCGTAATCACTGTAGAACTGCAGCACCCCCAGCTTTTTAAATCTATATATATATAGTCAACAGAGTTATGAAATTTTGTGAAGAGCAATGCAACACTATGAATATTTTTATTAACAGGTCCTGCATATAATATACTCATCCTCTTTTTCCAATAATCATTTCAATAATAAATGAATAAAAACACAATCTTTTTCAACTTGGAAGTTTAACTGTAGGCAGAACTGTGTGCTACACAGTTCCACCTTTTGTCCCCAGTGGTTGAGGCAATGCCTAGTTGAAAGGTTGCCAATACACATTTTTTAGAGGTGATAAAACGAGTCAAAGGAACTGCGGAGCAAATAGTGCAAATTTGAACAGTGAACCAAACTTGAATGAAAAAGTTAATCTATTTTCAACAAATAAAAACCAAAGAATGGATTTTGTTTTTAAATAAAATTTCAAGATTACCCAAGCCTGGTAAATGTCCAGTTAATGTTTTGTAGTATTTTTAACTTGCTTATTATTATTACCATCTATGTCTACATGTCTTATAACCAAGGCAATTTAATGTAACTTTAAGAAGCAGCATCCCCATACATCAGAGTCACGAGCTGCCACTGGTTGCCTGTTTTTGGATGTTCTTATTACAGCTGTATTAGCAATGTGCCTGTACCACATCTAGATAATCAAGTGACAAATTATTTCTCAGCTGTATATTGCCAAACTGGTAACTGCATTGAATACGGTGCAACCTCAATATAATGCAGGTGTCCGGGAGACAGCTGTAACACCCACATTGACTGAAATTAAAAAATTACTTTATATATATATATATATAGCATGAATAAACAATGACCATAAGGCGATCCCCCCCCCCCTTTTTTTAAACTATTTTCCATCAATGAATGAAATGGGTTATATGTTGTAAAGGGCAAATGCATTATTAGTTTATATATATAAAATGTACTTTAAAAATAAAATTTCCAAACTCAATTTCTTAAAATGATATCATGCTTCCAAATGAGATGACATTAGCAGAAATTAAATTTACAGTATACTATGTAACCAGGAAATATATAACAATTTAGCTACATAATTTAATGGCCCGCATATCTCTTGTTGTCAAATGCAAGGGATAAATCATTTTTCTTAGGAAAAAATTGTGTAAGACAACTTGGTTGCAATCTGGATCAGATTATAGGATGCACTAGTTTGGGTTTTAAACAACACAAGAGTTTTATAGTACTGCAGGCAATAACAGCATCCTTTGCATTATGTCTTTAGCAACATTTGCCATTGTAAATGTAATTTCATCCTTGAAAGGAACGGCACATGCTGCTGCTGTTTATAAAAATTTAATTGAATATATCGCAACTGATACAGTAGCTGGTCCTCTCTCAGAGCTAAATGCTTAGTTTTGAGTGTCCTGTATGCAATTAACATTTCATTGATGTATTTATTGTATTGCTAATTGAGGTGAGATAGGGAAGAAACTGACATCTACAATAATTACTCTCAGATAACTACTTTTTTTATAAAAAATTTAATTGAGAGAATATATTACAAAAGAGAATACAATAGCACAGTGGTTCACACTTTGGAAACCATTGCACTGTAGCTGGTTTGCCTCTGTGAGGTATCTTTGCTTCTAGTGTCTACTGTGAAATTCATATTTTTTCACAAAACTGCATTTTTTTATGGCAGTCATGATCACACTTCTGTTATATTGAAAACATGGTATAACTAGTAGGGTATATCAAGGTTGCACTATATTTAAATCATACCATATATGCTTAGCATGCTTATGTTTCTGAGATATTTTTGCAACAGCAATAGGATGCAATAAGTTCATGCACCACAATAATCGTTTAGAGTACAAGATGATCTTGCTTAAGTATATGTTTCCTTGGTGTGGATAAGCTTCTTAAAGTCCTTAGTTGCCTTTCACAGTGCCTCTCAAAGTCAACACTTCATCAGATACTGTATATTTTGAGAGAAATATTTTTAAAATCATTGCACTTCAAGGTGAGTGTTCTTCAGGTTTAAATTCTTAAAAAATTAAGATCTAATCTTGTAGATTAAACACACACACTGGATGCTGAATTAATTTCAATTTGCTTCCAATTGCTCACTATACATATGCATATAATGTTGAAAGCCATACTTCAGTAAAACTGTGTAATACATTCACAAGAATCTATTATAGCGACCCTGTTAATTATCATGCTTAATGTCAGATATGTGAAACCTTAATAAAATTAAACAAAAATTAATTTTTTGCTCAAGAGAGAGGAAATGCACCATCATATGGTATATAGTGTGAAATTATTCTTAACACAAATTATCTACATAACATTTTGTCTTCCACATATTAAATAATATCCAGACTTGCTAGAATATCCCCATTTTTTAATGCATTTTTGTAATGACTGACTAATTCCTCTGAATTAGTTATTTAATATTCTTCTTGAGTGGTAATAATTTTACCAGCTGTTTGGCTTAAATTCTGTGCTGAATCAAACATGGAGACGTTGGGATTTGTGAACCTAATCAAAAAAAAAAAAAGTATGTTCTTTAACTGATGTTTTTTTCCTAATAATTTTCAAAAAGGGAAATCAGAAGCTCATAAAAGTATTATGAGCTGATTTGCTTGTAATACTTTTTGTGAATTCAATAAATCCTCTTTCCACCATGATTGGTGGAATTAAAATCCACAACTCCAAGCAAAAAGTTTAGACTGGTACAGAACTTTAGCCAAGTGGCGGGGGGGGGGGGACTGCTCAAGGAACATAACTAATTCAGAGGACATAAAAATGATTACACAAGAATGTAAAAAATGGAGATATTTTAGCATTAGATGTGAACGTTATTTTTACTAACATCCCAGCAAAGAAATATTGCAGGTGTTATTACCACAAACCAATAAGATTATTTAATAGTACTCTTGTACATCTCATCAAATTAATGTTAGAATTAGATTGACTCTAACATTTTTAAGTTGGAAGATAAAATATACATACAAAAGAAGGCCTCAGCACGAGTAACCTGTTATCAGTGATTTTGCAGATCTCCATGTAGAATTTTGAAGGAGAAGCCAGCTGGCAGGCAGCTTCAAGGCCTTCCCTATTGATCCATTTCATGGATAATTTATTCATAATTAGGAAAAATTACTTAAATTCAAAGAATATCTTACCAATATTTATCAGACTATTAAAGTTCAAACTTGAGATGCATAAAATGCATCAGCAAGAAAACAAAAATACTTCGTATGACAACCATACTAAGTGTCATGTGAGCTTTAAGCTAAACAAGCTAATGGTTTATTCAAAGATCCAACACCAGAATACATGTAATATACAAAAATAAGTGTAAATGCGTACAGATGAGATGAACGCAAGTATAAAGCGATAAACAGGCGCAAACAAGTGGCTAAAGGGAAACATCAAAGAAACTGAATTGGCAGAGCATATGTTAGGGTGCACCCAGGCATATAATGATAGGGACTTTGAATAAAGAAAAAGACTTTTACATCAAGAAATTTAGCCAGGTTGTGTTAAACAGAAATAAGAAGAGAAACAATAGGAGAACAATGGGATTCCCCACACACACAGCAATAAAATTAGGTATGAATTAAATGGAGCATTGGAAAGGGAGGAGAGAACAATAGGATTACAGATGCCTTTTATGACATGTCAGTAATTGAGAAAGACAAATTTATAGCCCTTGTTCTTACTTATTGTGAGTATGGACAAGAAAGTGGTTAAAAGGTTTGTAATGCAATGCTCATTTACTGAAATATTTATTGTGGTATATAAAGTGTACAGTTCAATTCCTAATGACCTATTTCCTATCATTTAAAGACATGATTAAAGCAAAATGTAAATGATTATTGAATTTCAGGAGTGAAAGAAATAAATAACTTAGTACAAAATTTCAATGAATTGATGTGGTGATGGTTGGAATTTTTCAATCAGATATCTTTAAAAGTGCCCAGCTGATTTTGTGGCATTATACTGTATATGTTAATATAATCTACTTTCAAATAGCCTTGAAAAGTTATCAATTAGGGTTTGGTACATAATTGTTTTTAATGTATATATGTGATTGGCTCACTAAAACTGAATTCTGTGAATTAAAATTATATGCACACAATTTCAAAGAGCTAATAAACTGACACTGGTCTGTCCCGACTATGTTAAAAATATACCTAGATATATTTAAATATAAGAAATATTTTGAGCAAGGTAAAAGGACTTGCAAAAATGAAAAAATAAGAAATTAAAATGAATAAGCATATAGTGAATGTGATTATATCTGTTCTTAAATGAAAAGAGTTTCCCAAAACTAAAAAAAGTGGACAAAAAGGGTACATTTTTATGAACATATGCAATTTGATATTCACTGAGGATTGCTACAAAAAATAGCAAAATAATTAGTTTTCCCTTCATTTACAGTATTTGCCTGTTGTTTTCCAAGTGGTTATATATGCCAGTATATTTCTACCTAATTTTCTTGTTGTAAGTTCTTGGTTTAGCTACACAAGCTACAGTTCATATGGTTTTTTGTTGTGTATTATGTCTATACAAATGTGAATTCATGTGTAGGTTGAAAAACCTTGAAGAACTCATGGCTACCAGCATCACTTTTATCTAAATCTTAAATGCTACTATGCATTCACAATCATGGCAACAAAAAAATATTGAAATAATTCAGCTTTTTCATTTATCAACATATATAACAATTTTATATACATGCACATTCTTATAAATTGTCTGCCAGCACTTCAAATGGCACTGATTCCTGCTTGAACTATTGTGAATAAATTTTGAATTTGTGTAAACTCATCCAGTTAATGTAATGGAATATAAATTTTCACCAAAAGATATTTAGTAGTAATTTTTTTTTATTTTTAATACTGAAAAATAATAAATAAATACCCAAACATCTATCACTATCTATAAGTGTTGGAATCTTAAACCTGTTATTACTCAACATTTTTTTCTTTGGAGGGAAATAACTATGGCAATATGCAATTATTTAACTGCACTGTCAAATACATGAAAGTACCTTGCAATAACATCAAAAAAAAAATTCTAAGATATAACAACAGTATCTGATCATCCTTAACAAAGATTTAAAAAAAAAAAAAAATGCTTCTCATGCAGTTTGAATTCATGGCAGAGTCATTAAATATTTCATGCTAGATGCCATACAATATGATGATGATGTTGATGAAATTTGTATTAATGTTTGATAAATGAAAACGTTCCATCTTCGGCATTATAAATGCTTGTCTTTAGATATGTTTTTGTTCATGCTTATTCACTAAAGCATCCAGTAACTTCAGCCGAGCTTTCAGATGCTGGGGGGGAAAAATAATTATCAATCTAATTATAAATGGATTTTTTTAATGCATATTATATATTCATAATAATGATGACATAAAAATACAATTGATAACTCTTCAGTGCAAATCAAAAATGATATGTTTTTTTTATTTATATATATATAAACATACTAATACTATTGAGGCAAATCATCAAAACACCAAGATTTGGGCTGATTACAACAAAACATTTTTTTTTGTTGTTGTTGTTAAACCACTACATCCTTAAATTCTTATTCAATTCATTTCAATAACTTTCTGAGACAGCTATAAATGTAAGGCAAAGTTAAAGGCTGATGAAAATTTAATGAAACTAACTGAAATTAATTTGACAGTAAATAACAGAGCTATGATGCTCAATACATTTTGTGTTGATGTAGAAGTTTATCTGTAGAAGAATAAGATAAATTTACCTCAATATGATACGTAGAACACTTCCATATATGATACTCTCCAGAAATTAAAACAAATAAAAGATTAACGCAAAATGATTACAGTAAAAAATCAATTGAAAACAATTCAAAAATTGAATTTTTAATTAGTTTTCAATTGATTTTTTACTGTAATCATTTTGCGTTAATCTTTTATTTGTTTTAATTTCTGGAGAGTATCATATATGGAAGTGTTCTACGTATAATACTGAGTTAAATTCTTCTATAAATGATATTAAGAAATAAACCGTCTGTTGCAGCTCTTCAAATCAAATCCTCATCAGTGGATCAAAACTTGTCCAATTTAGTTTTAAGATTAAATGTAAAAGATATCTGACCAGAGAAACAAGTTGTCCAAACAGAAGTCTCCCCACTGTCACCCACCGATGAGGAACCAACAAGCTCCAAAACAGTGCCATCTGGGGCAATATCCGCCAAGAATAAGTAACAGTAGTCTTCTCCATTGGTGAAGCATTACTTATTCGAAGTAGTGCAATATCATGGTAACTTGTGAAGGTATTCACAAAATGAGATGTATTTAATGATGCCAATTCCTAGTTTCTTAGTAGCTGGCTGTGTGTAGAAATGATGCACTTGCACCAACTTACACCTCAGTTAACTATTTTGCAACCTGAGTCTTATAGCCCTAAAGTGCTGTATAATAGTCTGGTTATAAAATTCCCTTGTTTTCTGTGAAATGGAGCAGCTGAGCCAAAGTGGTCACTGGATTAGAAAGATGGATGTGGCCAATAATGCTAATCTCACACCTGGAAGCAAACATATCATCAATGAAACTTTTCACTCCAAGAAAAGTGCTTCTCTTCCCACTACATATAAAACTGGGACTAATGAAACAGTTCAGTAAGATCACAGACAAATATACATCATTTCATTTTTTTCCCCCTTTTGAAATAAGTTTACAATAGGTCACAAAATCAGAGAGATGTTACCACACAATGATAATTTCACAACCTCTGTATATCTTAGAAATGAATGCAGGCTTAACATTTAAGAGTGTTGTGAAAGACTTTATATCAGTAATCTCTCTCTAATATAGTGCAAGGAAGCTCTAGGCTTTTGCTGCATTAACTAAAAGAAATTAAAACAATAACAAAATAAGATAAACTACCTATTTGGTTTCCTCCTCAAGTGGACATCTATCTGCCTAACCTTTCTGAATTTCTCCAGGCTGTCAGCCTGGAGAGCAAAAGAGAAAACCAAGTTTTTTATATGCAGAGGAGGCAATATTTGTAATGTGCTTGTGCCAAGAGAGATTAGAAGTCAGGGTAATCCCCAAAAGAGATATATCAACTTCCCTAGAAATCGGAGATATAAGACAATACTGAGTTTTAGAAGGATTGAAATGAAATCAAATCGGCAAAACTATGGATAGGATTTCCAGTCAATGGAAGAAGCTCTTTAATATACAAGAGGAAAAGAGTGGAGGAAAGAACTGAACCTTGGGGGCCACCAGTATTAGTGGAGAAGTTAGAAGACAGAGAGCCTTCTACCATCACCCTCAGTGAGCAATCAGAGAGAAAACTGGATAACCAATTACAAGAAACAGTTCGAAAACCATAAGTTGGAAGCGTGTTTAGAAGACCTTTATGCCAAACATGATTGAAAACCTTTGAGATATCAAGATCATTGATCAGACGGAAGGTTTCTAGGTAGTTTAAGAGTCGGCAGTTCATTGATTTCTCCATTACTTTAGAAAAAGTAAAAGTAATTGCAATGAGATGATAATTGGATGGGAGGGATTTGTCACCCTTTTTAGGAACTAGCTGGATATGAGCAAATTTCCAAGCAGAAGGAAAAACACCTGTGGAATAAGAAAGTGAAAAAAGGTGGCAAAGAGCAGGAGTAAGTTCAGAAGCACAGGTTTTAAGAACCAGTGGAGAAATACCATCAGGACCTGGAGCTTTCTTAGCATAGAGATTTGTCAAAATCCTTCTGACATCCTTTTGAGGGAAGACCACAGGAGGCATTGAATGGAGTGTGTTGAGAATGGTGGGAGGTGTTTTACCAAGATCATTAATACATGAGTTGGAAGAAAAATGGGATGCTAGCAGGTCAGCTTTATTCTTGGCTGAAGTGACAACAGAACCATCTGGTTTTGACAGAGGTGGGAGCAGAAATGAGCAAAAGTTGTGGCCAATAGCTTTGGCAAGAGACCAGAATGCTTGGCTACCATTAGAGCAAGAAGCAAGTTTTCTACACTTAGTCTGTTCAAAATCTAGTTTGGACTGAATAATAACTGCTTTACAATTTTTGCGAGCTTTGGTGTAGGCAGAAAATGAAACTGAAGAATTGGATGTAAGCCACTTGCAATATCCAACATTCTTCTCTTGAACACCCTTAGCACATTTATTGGAAAACAAAGGTTTAGATAAAGGACGAGAATTTAAAGTGGAGTGTGGGATAAAGGATTCCATTCCTACAAGAATAATTTCACTGACATGATCTGAGCAAACATTGACATCAGAAGTTTTGAAACAGTAATCCGACCAAGGAAAGGAAGAAAAGAAATCTCGCAGAATATCCCATTTTGCATTCTTGTAATGCCGAACAACACAAGGTTGGGAATCGCCATGAGATAAAGGCTCCATTGGAGAAGAGACAATCACCAAGTTGTAATTTGAGGTGCTTAAAGGACCATTCACTTTGACCGTGTACTTAAAAAGGTTGTTTGTGAGAAAGAGATCAGGCATGTTGGCTGTATGGTTAGAATTGTCCAGTATTCCTGTAGGTAAATGAACAATCTGTGCAAAGTTATTAGTAATCGCAAAAGTCTCAGTATCTCAACCAGCTGGGTCGGTGTTACTAGAAAACAGAAGCCAGCTGGAGTTGTGAACATTAAAATCACCAAGGAAAATTACCTCACTGTTTGGAAAGTTGGAATGGAGAAAGTTAAGTTGCAAAGAGCTCCAAGTGATTAGTGGGGTTGGGAGAACGGTAGAGACAACAAATTAATTTGACAGAATGAGGTAGAGAGATTTTAAGCCAGAGAAGATCGAAAAGAGGAGATTCCAAATTACCAAGTCTCTGACAGGAAATATCGGAATGGACATATGCACAAGTACCACCTTTGAGGCAAAAGGAATCTTACAGCGAATAATTTTGGCAACTGAGATGAGCAGTAGTTGAATCAACCGATAACTGAGATTCTGACAGAAAAAGTACATGGGGTTTGGCAGATTGTAAGTTGAAATGGACATCGTTGAGATTAGAATTGAGACCATGTATATTTGTGAAGTGAACTAGGAAGTGTTTGGGAGGTTTAGATCTTTTTGCAGATAAGCTTGCTCTATTAATTTCACAATTCATGGTGTATTCAACAGTAAGAAAAAGTGGGGGAACATGCTGTATGAAATAATGAAATTTTTGGATATCGCATACACATAGTAAAAATATGTTTGTTATTTGGTTTTTAGTTGCATTAGCAACTAAGGCCATATTGCTCTGGGGATATGTGGTGGTCATTCCCTGACCTTTCCGCATCCTCCGTATTTGGTGGGCACGGGCTCGAACCCCGGTCTAATCAAGAAGCGTGTGCTACGCACTGCTGCTCCTGCCTATGGAGGCGCCTGGTAAGAATATACCCAGCTCCTTGATATAATGTGGCCTCGACAATGCTTCCCCCACACATACAAACTACTTACACTCTCTCCAATCACTATCTGGCAGAGTAGAGGTAGCAAGATTACACTAGCTGATTCAGAAGCCTCCTAAAGAGTTGCCCATAGGTTCGGTCCAGTGTACTAACTAGCAGCTGGCCTGCGAACACCGTTTTAGAGCTGTACCCTCGAAATGTAAGGAAAATTGGATATCGTCATGATGTTCATCATACTGCATGATGGAAGGGGTGACCAGAACTTAGCTCTAGAGACCAAACATGGGTTCCACCACTTCAAGCCTCCAATAAGCAAAGTGGTGGTATTGCACCGGTTGATGAGAGTCATCTTGTCCAAACAGTAGCCGAGCACTCTAGTCTCTTGCCCATTTATACTCCCAGCTCTATTAAAACCTGATAGCTATATTACCTTCTCAGCTAAAGATGAAGCTGATTTACTATCATACTACTTTTTATCTAACTCTTGCACTGACGATCTTGGTAAACCACCTTCTGTTTCTGGTACACTCCACTCAATGTCTCCTGTGGCCTTCTGTCAAAAGGATGTTCAGAAGAATTCTGAATATTCTTGATGCCAAGAAAGCTCCAAGTCCTGATGGTATTTCTCCACTTGTTCTCAAAACCTATGCTACTGAGCTTAATCCTATTCTATGTCAACTTTTTAACTTGCCCTACAGTGTCAGAGAAGAGCCACATGGGGCTCTTCTCTTCATGAGGTTGAACTTTTTTAGTTTTGTTTTTTATTTCTTTTCACCAGCTGTTCTCTTAATTTTACTTAACTGTTAATAAAACTTCAATATATTCCATTGCTTTGCATTAAATTTCTAGAAAAACAAGCAGAATTAAATCTGTGTAAATTCAACTGAAATCCAGTCCAGTTCTATCCATTATTTCTGTGGTTGCCTAACAAAATTTATTGTTCTCATGTTTTAATTTTTTCATTTTTATCGCTGTCACATGTAAATGGTGATTTTGATTTTCATCATCATTACATGTTACAAATGAGGAAAAATAAGTGTTTATTCAATGCACCTTTACACTAGGCTGACACATAACAAGTTATGTGCATACCATACTTTAAAGATGTTATAAGTCCCATTCACAATATTTTAGCTATCAATTATGCATTCCCAAATTATAAAATCATTCAACAAACTAAGCACGTTATGTATTGATACACTAAACTGAACTTTCTTAAACTCATCCATAGGCTGCTGAGTGTCCTGAGAGATAAATGAATAATGCCCAAATTAAAATTTGTGCATTATTTGTACACTGTTTGGGGTATCTTTTAAAGCCTTTTACTTTGAAGTCTGAAAAAAATTTCTGAAGGTAAAGGGCATTCTTCACTACATCTTGAAAATCACTGCACTATAAAATACAATAGTTAATGCTAACACACATCCGCCAAGTTTTATAAATAAGAATTCACAAAACTCATCACAAATCTATTTTCTATTCAGAATACACCAGACTATTATTCTACAATGTTTCTTCCAAATTAATGACAACAATGGACTGCATTTTAATGTAAATTTTGAAAGTTACTTGAAATTTGATTAATCATGTCAGATTTTTTTTTTTTTTTTTTTTACACATAAATATATGAAAATATTAGGTGGAGGTGTTTCTGGTTTATTTTGTATTTTTACAGATTTCATAATTAGGTTATTTTTATATAAAAATATTGACAAAAACAGAAATATTAGTCTTTTTGTCAAGTACAGATTGCCACAAACTGGGTTAAATTTGTGCATTTTTGACTTCCTCAGTAAGCAGCCAGTTTTCGTGGCTGTTGTTCTTTTCAACATCTTGCAGTAGCAGTTGGACATCATATTGACAGTCCATCACCCTTGGTATATTTTTTCTATTTCTTTTATATCCTAATGGAATCCACACCCCCAACTCTTCACTTTAACTACTTAAATTTTATGTGAAATAGTTAAGATGAGAATGCAAGAAGAGTACCTTAACACTCATATTGCAGCCTAGTTTCCTGAGCTTCTCCAGCATGTCACGTACAACTGTTTTGTAATCTGGGTGTTTACTGTTTCCCAAAAAATATGTGTACTATATTTTTAAAGCCAGTTCAAGCATCTCTTCCAGTTTAGTTCATGGATTCTTCAAATAAAGTCTAACAGCAACTTGCAGATTTAAAGTCCAACAAAAAATTTCTGCTTTCATTTTTTTGTATGTCAGAATTTAGCCAGTGCAAATATATTTGAAACAATTTCCTTCTTTATTCAGGGCTTAGATTGACTCTTTCATTACACTTGATCATCATGCAACACAGCGGCAACCCCCCAAGGCAGAATGCGCTGGTCCCACAGGAACTAGTAGTTGTTGGTGACTCTATTGTCAGGGGAAACAGGAAACATGGTATGTAAAAAGGATAGGTGGAACAGAACCAGGGTATGTCTGCCAGGGGCAAAGGTTGATGACGTAGAGCGGATATCATCTTTTAAGGGCACAAAAGGTGATATTGTTGTACATACACGTTGGCACTAATGATATTAAGAATAGGAAACCGGCAGAATTACTTAACAAGTACGGGTCACTGTTGAAAAAAGCCGTGAATTAGGGTTGAATTTGAAAGTGTCTGCAATTCTGCCCAGACACGATAGGAGGGAGTATATGATGAGAGCCTTGTCAATCAATTCGGCCCTGGAAAGATTGTGCAAGGCTCAAGGGGTAGAATTTTTTTTCAGCTTGGTCTGTACTTGTTAACAGGAGAGACTGCTTCTACAGGGATGGGATACACTTAAATAGAAAGGGTGCAAAAATATTTGCTGATGGTATCGAGGCAGTGTTAGGTGGGTCGGAAAACTGCTAGCTTTGGGGGGGGGGGGGTACAAGGACTAATAGATTAACAGTAGCCACTGGCAGATGTGAAAGTGATTCTTGCACTGCTTCTATTAGAATGAGCAGCAGCCTGGAAAACAAGATGCAGGATATTTCAGAGACTGCTGGAAGTCACTGCGTTACAACATGGGTTGTGTTAGGGTAGCTAAGAATAGGAACAGGTGCATGTATACTTGATGTACACCGGATGCTAGGAGTTTGGTAAATAAATTTGAGGTATTGCTCAAAACATCAAAGGCAGATATTGTTGGGATATCAGAGACGTGGTATCATATAAGGAATGCAGAACTGGAATTTGTGGAGTACAATGTGTACAGAAAGGATAGACAGGATAGGAAAGGAGGAGGGGGTTATGCTATTAGTTAAGAAATACATAAAATCCAAGGAAGTGAAGCCAGTGGACATCGCTGGACAGTGCAGTGTCGAGTCAGTTTGGTGTGACATAAGCATTGGGAGATCAAAAGTGAGAGTAGGAGTGTGCTATAGGCCTAATGACTCTGATGAGTATAATAAAAAATTGTACAGGAAAATAGAGTGGGCCAGTAAATCACAGTGTCTTATAATGGGGGATTTTAATTTCCCAGATATTGACTATATAAAATGGAATTTGTGGGTTGGTCACTCACACACTAGCAAGGCTTTTGTGGATTTATTGGATGACTGTTTTCTACATCAGCATGTTCGAGAGGCAATTAGAGGGAGTAATACTCTTGATCTGATTATCAGTAGTGATTCTTCATGCATTAAGAATCTGCAGATAAAGGAACCACTGGGTGACAGTGATCACAGTGTGCTGAAGTGGGATTTACTCAATGAGGTAACTACCATCAGGGGTAAAGGGAAGGGTTATTGCTTTCATAAAGGCGACTACGATGGTCTGAGACAGTATTTAAATTCTATACAGTGGGACCAACTGATGATGTTACGAACAGCAAATTCAAAATGGGAAGCATTCCAAGAATTTATCTTGGAAGTTACTACGCTTTACATACCAACTAAGAAATATTATTCAAGGTTTAGGCCTAAATGGATGTCAGATGAACTAATGAGACATATGGCAGAGAAGAAAAATGCATGGGATACATATAAATTAATGAGTGACATGGAAGCCTATGATAGATATAAGCTGGTCTGTAACCAAGTCACAAAGGAGATTAGGCAGATTATAAGAAATCCTTGCCAAAGGATGCAAAGAAAAACAGAAAAGAGTTCTTTACCTATGTAAACTCTAGAAGGAAAGGGATGGATCAGATTGGTCCACTGATGGTTCAACTGTTGATGATCCTGCTCAGGTGGCTAACAAACTAAACGAGTATTTTGCATCTACATACACATGAGGAGTTATTCAGGAAGGGGAATGCCAGAAGTGAAGTAAACTCTGGCAGTGAGCTACATGATTTTGTAATAACTGAGAGGAAAGTGGAGGAGAAATTGTTGAAAATAAACATAAAAAAGGTACCCGGTGCAGATGGGATCTATCCAGTTATATTAAAGGAGGCAGCAAAGGAAGTAAGCAAACTCTTAGTCATAATTATGAGAGCTTCTTTAGACTCAGGGGAGGTACCCATAGACTGGAGATGTTCAAATGTGACCCCAATTCACAAAGGAGGATCAAAGGCTGACACAAGTAATTATAGACCTGTGAGTTTAACTTCTGTTCCAGGAAAATTAATGGAGGCACTTGTCTAGATGATCCCGCAGAGATCATCTAGACAAGACTTCAAATATAGCTCGGACACAGCATAGTTTTGTTAAGGGAAAGTCTTCCTGACCAACTTGATTGGATACTATGATGCAGTCACAAAAGAACTGGATGCAGGGAATAACTTTGATATTATATATTTGGATCTCAAAGGCTTCTGACACTGCTGCACAAATTGGAGCAGTGCAGCATTGGAGGCAAATTGCTGCTATGGATAAAGGGATGGTTGAGGGGAAGAAGACAGAGAGTGGTAATCAATGGACACTCCTCATCATGGACTAATGTTATTAGTGGAGTCCCTCAGGGTTCAGTGTTGGGTCCATTGTTGTTTTCTGTGTTTATAAATGATATTGATGATGGTATATCAAGCTTAATGTCCAAGTTTGCAGATGAGACAAAGGTTGGCAGGGTTGTTAAGGACACTACTCACAGTATGCTGCTGCAACAGGATCTGGAAAGGTTGAGCAGATGGGCTGCGAGGTGGCAAATGAAGTTTAACATTGACAAATGTAAAGTACTACATATGGGAAACAGTAACCCCAGAGCAACGTATCAACTCTATGGTACCACACTAAAAGTGGTAGAGAATGAAAAGGACCTGGGGGTAATTGTGCAGGCAGATATGAATTTTTCTTCTTTTCAGTGCAGACGGGCTGCAAGAGTAGCTCATGGTATCTTGTCAATGATATACAGCAATTTTTCTAGCAGGGATAAGGAGGTGATTATTCCCTTGTATAAGGCAATGGTCAGGCCACACCTGAGTACTGTATACAGGTCTGGAGGCCTCATTTAAAGAAGGATGCAGAGCTGCTGAAACGAGTACAGAGAAGGGCAACAAGATTAGTGAATGGAACAAAGGGTTGCCTTAAGTTTTGCAAATTACGGTGTCTGGAGACTAGGCACCGGCGAGGTGATCTGATAGAGGTGTATAAAGCCTTGAATGGTTTCAGCATGCTCAATGCTGATGGGATTCTTCCTCTTGCTCAGAATAATCACCTGAGAGGGCATAAATTCAAACTGAGAAAAGACAGATGTAGGATAGATGTGTAGAAATTTGCCTTTAGCCAGCGGGTAGTTGGTTGGTGGAACAGACTTCCATCCCTTGTTGTGGAAGTTGATAGCCTAAATAAATTTAAGGCTCAGTTGGACAGGTATTTTGAACGAAAGGAGGGGTGAAATGGGAGTGGGGTTTTTTTTTTTTTTTTTGGCTGATGTTGCATAAGCTTGCTTTCTTGCATCATATGTCTCTACTAATGCTAATTTAAACATAACTTTGTATGTAAGGAGTAACAGCACTTGTATTGATCTATTAGTAGTTCATCTTTAATGTTCTTTAAATCTGGTATCAGAAATTATCATGGTGGCCACCATTTCCTTTCCTGACATTCTCTTCTTGCTTGACTGCATGCACAGAAAACAAAGCATTTTTGCAGAGAAAGCAAGGCATTTTTGTGTAATCAAGTTGCTGGCCAAATAGCAGAACAAAAATTTTTAAATCATCCGCACTAGCTGACCATGATCATTGTACTGACTTTTTTCCCAAAGGAAGCTTAACATTTTCTTAGTTTTCTTTTAAGTGTGCTGAATGGGTTATAGGTATGTATATATATTTGTTTCCATTATGAAGAACTCATTTAAGGCCTTGCTTTGACAAGTCAATAAACAGCCTCCACTCTGTTGGTTGGGTAGTAGAAAATTCCAAAAAAAAAAAGTTCATAACTGCAGGAATTTTCTTGTAATATATCATTGAGCTGTCTTCTGAAAAATGGGGAAACAATTCTCAATTGGTATAAACAGCTGTTGCCTGTTTGGTATAAACTGCGGTGAATTTCTTCATCATAATAGTTCACATCATCCTCCAGATCACAAATGTCAGATTTTAGATGTTCAAGTATAACAGGTAGAGGTGGTACCAGTACATGATGTCTATACCATGGAGTAGTGGCCTTACAGCTGAAGTAACATTGGGAACACACTGTTCTTCGTGCCTGTTACATTCACAGAATAAAAGTAGCAGCCATTAATATGATCCCAGAGATCCCTCCGCATCATGGGAATGGCAAATGTTATGGCTTTCTTTTTTGCCTCATTTCCACAATCACAAGTTCTCTACACACTTTACCTTGGGGGAGACATTTATTTAATTCCAAAATATTCAACATAAATTTTTCATAAATGATAAGAGTAGTGATATAGGTTTGCAGTAACTATGTTATGATGAAATCATAATATAGTTACTGCAAATGTAGCAAAATATATTTAAATTATTAAGGCAACCACAAATCGCCATTGTCAAAGACATAGAATATGAAAATCACGTTAGAAGCAAATATTAGTTAGCATTACTGCACAGAAAACAACTGATTGTGGAAGAAAACCTTAGCAGGTTTATATTAGAGAGTCCCTGCATAACTTAGAGATGTGCTTTAAGCTAATGCATAGAGCTGTGCATTGTCTTGTTGTAATATAAAATTTCTTCCACAATGTGCAAGTCCAGAGGACATTGCATTATGTTCAAGAATGTTTTTATAGCCTCTTTTCTTAAGATTCCTTCAATTCTGACGGTGTCACCCATTCCAGATAAACAGAAGTAATCCCAGATCACGATGGAACTACCATTGACTTGACTGTACGGCACTAAAAAATTTATCACCATTTTTTTTTTTTTTTTTTTTGTGTAAACATCTTTGGTGGCACCTACTAAATTTCAGAGAGTAGTAAAATCAATTTGTCACGATTTTGCTCGCAGACGCATTATAAGGCTATGTAGGTCATTACCATGTTTCATCAGGGTCAATGTCGTCATTGTCTTGACACATCATCTTACATATTTCAATCGTTTTGCGAATCTAAATCTGATTCATACAATTTACGATATAGTATGAGCCCTTCATTGTCATTGTAGATCTTGACATATTTCATCTCTGTTTCCTCATTGCAAAATGGAATGTGCAGCATTGCCATCTCATGCTTGTACTTGTTGAGATCCTGCACCAAGTCAGTTTCAAAAGCGTATTATTCATGGATACTGTCGTTTCTTGCAGATCTCAGAGCTGTATGTGCAATTTGCGACAAAGCATGACAGAGTAACATGACAGTATAATTGTAACAATATAAATACTTGTATTGTTGCAATCATACTATTCAACAAATGGCTACAATCAAATGGATAATTAGGCTAAACAAATGATAACCCTACAAAAGAAAACTTCGTCACTAGCAGGAATACTCGCCAGGGCCTCTGCCTGGGTGTCTCCTTCTCTTCTCAGACAAGTATTCCTTTCTTTAATTCAGCCACACCTCACCTATGGAATCATCTCATGGGGTACCACCAGCCAAGAAAACCTTGCGAGAATCAACTCCATTCTCAATTGATGTGTTCATTTAATTTTGGGCCTTCCCTGGAACGCATCGGTTAGTTCGAGATACAAGGAAGTGAGGCTCCTAAGCATCTACCAGCTATTGCAGAAAGCCGAGGCGATCCTTGTTTACAATGCTATGAAGACAGCAGACTTCCCCTCTCTTCAGATCCTTTTTCATAACCACAGACGAAGAAAAAATATCATACAATCTAAGAAATGAAGAAAACCTGAAGATTCCGCTTTTCAGAAAAGCCATAGGTTAGAAAAGTATAAAATACAGAGGTGCTAAAACCTGGAACAAACTTCCTGCAAAAATCGAAAATGTCACTTCACTAAATCAATTCAAGAAACTACTAATTGAACACATCACTAGGGATGTCTGATTCAAATTACCTTCCACTCAACACCTGGATTTTAAAAACACCAACATGGAAATAATATACAAATGTTAAAGGAAGCAGTTGACAAATAGTTTGTAAATTTCTGTGCATGTATCTCATCATTTTTCTTTTCTCTCCTCATTTAATTGTAAAAATTCACAATGATGTTATAAGTAGTGATACTTTTCAAAGTCTTCTATAAAGAAATGTACAAAAACTCCAATTTATTTATGTCTTTCCTGTTGAACATTACCTGTACAATTTCAGAACTGTACATTTTTCAATTGTATATTTGTATATTCATAATTTTTTAAGGGAACACCCCCTAAAAAGCCACTGGCTTATGTGTTCTCCCTCACTTTTTGCTGTTTTCTCCCAAAAAAGTGTAACATAAATTAGGGATAAATAAATTATTATTATTAGCAACTAAGGCCATATTGCTCCGGGGATATGCGGTGGTCATTCCCTGACCTTTCTGTATTTGGTGGTCACGGGCTCGAACCCTGGTCTAATCAAGAAGCGTGTGCTATGCACTGCTGCTCCTGCCCACCTGGCTACAGAGGCACCCAATCATGTGGTAGTATAACTTGAAATTAGCAATCACATTCTGGTCTATGGGTTGTAAGACTAATTTCATATTAGGAAAGAGGAAGATAGATTTCATCTTTACCATCTCATCACTAATCCAAGCAGAAGAAAGCTTGGATTACTTTGACCTTGTTCCAAGAGTTGTTCTGCTATAACTTCTGCTCTGCATTCAAGATTTACCCCAGCCACATTAACCTGACAGAGAAAGAACTGTGAATTGCTGACAATGCTCCAGGTCACCCAGACAAACTTGATAAGATGAATTAGTGATGTGATGGTGAAGATGAAATCCATCTTCCTTTTTTCTAATATGAAATTAGTCTTACAACCCATGGACCAGAATGTGATTGCTAATTTCAAGTTATACTACCACGTGATAGGTGCACTATAGCCATAGCAGCTAATGTGCCAATAAACAACCATACCACACACACACACTACCACATGATCGCATTCACTAAATGCTTGGAGGCCATTGATAGAGAAAATGGTCCACTTTAAGGGAATTTTGCAAGTGCTTCAATGTCAAGACTGTAACAGACAAGTGAGTTTCTACTGTACAAATGTTATAAGAAGGAAGGAATGGCTTGAATGTATCACAGATTTTCCTGGATTGTAAGAGGACACTTGCAAAAAAAAGCAGGACTGTTGAGTTAAGTAACAAAATAAGTTTGGTTGTTGATGTTATTTATGGATTTTTGAAACAAAACCTACTTTGTTTATAATGTTATTTTGCTATCAGCACATTCAAGTTTATATTAGATGTGATTAGTGAAGTTCATTAATTGAAGGAAAGTAAAAAATGTCATTAATTTTTGAATTATCTCCTAAAATTGTCTGCATAGTTAGAGGATCTTGTGAGAGGACGTGTGATTGAAAAACTGTATGATAAAGTGGACATTCTAAGAAAATATGCTTTATTGTCAGTTGAGAATGGTATCTGTGACACTGGGGAGGATCATCTTTCATCAGAAAAAAAGTGTGTCAAGTGTGTGTGCTCAATATGTAGCCTGGCAAAAATGACTTCTTCATGGCTATTTTGAGCAAAGACTTGATTTCCATTGTTTGGCTTGTTTTTTTGATTTAATTTGTTTGGTTTTTCCAGATTTTAATCCATTCAGTTTTGTTGGCTTGTAGTCATTATGTAGTCCCTGGTGGTTTATTAGAAAGCATTTGAAAGGCTTTTGGCAGCTTGGTCAGCTAATTTCCTAGAACTCCAAAATGTCTCGGAATCCAGAAGAATCAAACTAATTGTTACTCACCACTAAGATGAGACAAACATGAGAGAATTTTTCTTACATGAGGGTGGGAAGAGTAATTCTCTTGCTGCAGGTTATATATGGCACTTAGAATCTGTGAAGATGATGCATTTTGCAAGGTGATATGTATCAATGTGTTTTGATGTTAACAATATGGCAGACAGTTCAACAGCATATATGCTGCATTCTACTGGGAGAGAGAGAGTGAGAAATTGCATCATTTGGTAGGGCTACTGCAGCTCCTACATGTCTGTCTGTTTTAGAGCCATCTGCATATAGAATGATATTAAAATTATACAGTGATCTAGTTCAAGGGTTGCCATAGGTCATTATTTCTGTATACATAAGCAAATAAATATATTTAATATAGTTATTTAATCTTTGTTTAGTAATTTTTTTTTTTTTAAATATGGATAAAATTGAAAGAGATACCTTGTAATCATTATATATACTTTCCATTGGCACTTTATCTTCTTTCTGGGCTTTCCTAAAATACAAAGAAAGGGCAGATGTAAAATTCCTACGTTGTACATTACAATGGACAACAAATTGAACCCTTTCTTTGCTTTTCTATAAAACTTAATAATATTTATATTTTTTGAATCTCAAAATGTAGTATATACCATTTTAAGAAATATTTTAAAATTATTTTACTGAAAAAATAGAGGTACAGCCACCCCTCGGCTTACGTAATACTCAACTTATGGAAATTCGAGCCAGCAAAAACTTTACATAAGTTTTTGCTTGCTGGTGCAAACTTAAAAAAATCGTGGAAACGAATTTTGCATCCCATAGGAATAACTGGAGGGACCGTGAAAATATAATGTGAACCCAATAACACGGTTTTTTCAGTAATTCGTTCCAAGACCTCAGAAGTTGAAAAATTTTTGCTATATAACTAAGCTATTAATCTCACTAAAAGGTCATTTTTATAATGGAAATTGCATTACACTTTCATCGTTATCATATTATTATTATTAGCCATGTGGTGCAAGGAAGCCAGAGGCTTATGCTGCATCAGCCAAAAAATTCCCGAGTTATTCTGAGAGAGAGAGAGAGAGAGGAATCCCTTTCATAAGTGCGGTGGACCCCAAGCCAAGTTTGTGGCAAGCAACAAGTGGTTTAATAGGTTCAAGCATCGTGCTGATTTTCAAAACATTAAAGTACGCAGTGAAGTTGCCAGTGACGATTCTGCAACTACACAGAAATTTTGTGATGTGTTGGAAAAAACCCCTTCTAAATCTCCACAGCCCTCAACTTCTGCAGTTGTGTGCTTATCGGCTGGAGAGTTTATTCTGGCAATGAAGCTCGAAAGGTAAAACTTGCTGACGTTATGCCTGTCTCCTCTCTCTTTTTGAAATTTTATAATTTTCAAATTTTTGTAATTTTGTACACTTTTGTAATTGTTCCTGCGCATGAGATAAAAAACTTGAATAAATAATTCTATTGACATGTTCATCGAACATTTCTTTTTTGCTTCAATCAAATTTGCGAATGCTGCATAAGCATTTAGAGAAATTCTGACTTACTTAGAGTTCCATGGAATGCAACCCTTACATAACTCGGGGAGTGGCTGTACTATACTTTTGGTGCAAGGTGACATAAAAGTCACAAACAAATGTTGAAATTCAGTGATCTGGGTGGATATTCAACCTGGTGGGTTGTATCCTATCTACTCACATAGGAACATCTTATTCAAAAAGCAGTAGTGGTGAATATTTGTTTATGTCCATTGCTGCTCCTTTTAGTCCTGGAAGGAGAGAGAGAGAGAGAGAGAGAGAGAGAGAGAGACTCCAAATGGAGTCTCTCTCTCTCTCCTTCTTCCCCCCCCCCAGGTTACCCAACCTGCAACACAAAGATAGGCACTGTGCCACTGGGTAACCAAGCAAAAATAAAAAATAAAGAATATACAGTCGAACTTGGTTATAAAGAGCATCAACATTTGTAGCCTTGCACTTTCTAAATTTTTTTTTCTAGTTATGTTCTTTTCCAGTGCCAATATGTAAACATATTTATTCTTTCATAATGTTGATACTGTTGAAGAGGAGAAAGAAAACTTTTTACACACTTCAACATTTTTTGCACCACGTTCTAATTCACAAATAATTCTGACTTTTAGGCGAATCAAGAGATGCTTTCTTTTATTAGTAGACATGTTTCCGAAGGAAGGGCTCATTTCTAAGTGATTTTACTTTAAAATGACAGTAAAGTGATCTGTATACAAAGTTCTTAAAAGTCCGATTTCCAAAATTCTTAGAAGTCTCAAAATAAATTTATGGTTCAGTGAATACAAGCCAATCTGTAAATAGGGTAAGACAAGCAGAACAGCAATGCACTATTGTATAGCCCCCGTCCCCGAAAGGCGAGATGATAAACTGGTCGCTAATCTGATTTTTCGAAAAAACCCAATTCTCTTTTTTTGACTACCAGAGCAATTAAGAATGTTTGTATAGTTACCAAAATTTGTATGGTATATCCATGTAGTACGCTTGTTATAACAGTGAGCAATTGTATGGGAATACGCATAAATTAAAATCATTATGGCTTTTTGCTCAATACAGCCATGATCTTGTTATTTCCATGCTTGTTATAACCAAGTTTGACTGTATTTCTAGGGAGTGGCAGTATGTTACAAGAGGTCATCAGTAAAGTGCATAAGCAAATCAGACTTTTGATTTTGTAAAGATTAATATTAGCACCAAAAGAAATGACATATATCACATTAGATACTATTTAGTCACTAAGTTTCTTGGAATTCTGGCCATTGCTTCATCAGATGTTGCATTTTTTTTTTCTGTGAAAATTTCGTAAACCACTGGGGTGTTTCAAATGTCCCAAGCAACCAATGAAGGTTTAATACCTTTTCCACAAAGCTGTGGTAGTAGCAATAAAAGTAAAGAACCAAATAATACCAGTTGAGAGCCTTTTAACTTAAATTCAGTCAGTTTCCTGTACAAAAATGCCCTTCAAAGATTATATCAAAAAAGCAGAAAGGCAATGTTATGGTTCAATGCTATGAACTCTCAACAGTAGCTAGTGGTTGGATACTGTCATATGCCTTCATGAATTACACCAAACAGTATGAATAAAAAACTATTTTACTGCATCTTAAATTTTTAAACTTTTACACAAAATAAGAAAATGCACAGATGTGATTTATTTATTATTATTATTTATTTTTTTGCAGTTATATGATAACTGTGGAATATATTTTTTCCCCCCAGTTATCGTATAACTGAAGAAATGAGTACTTTTATCCTATTGATGCAGAAAATGATATTAAAAGATGTTATAACAGATTACTAAACATGAATGTCAACATTTTTTCATGTGTGGACTTTACTGTTGTATGGCTGAGCAAACTTTGTGCCATGCACGAGATGAACAGATTGCTAAATATGGATTTTCACAATTTGGGGAAGCAATTATATTGAGGCATATTCTTCTTGGAAGTCATAAATTCTTATGGGTGGGATGCATATACAGGTGACCTCCGCTTAACGCTGATAATTCGTTCCGGAAAAACAGAGCGCTAAGTGAATCCGCGGAAAGCGAGCGCCACATTCCCATAAGGTAACATATGTATTTGTGAGTTGTGGTCGGTGCCATAGGATATTTCCCAATCAATAATAAACGATAGTGAAAAGATGCAAAAATATCGGTCAAAATATTTAATATTCAAATATTTGTACATATAAAATATTCTGCATTACATACGTATACAATTATGTGGTAACTACTTACGTATCAAAATTAAACTTAAAATTCCAATTAAAATAATGAATTTAATTGATTTAATTTAACTGATGAATTTAATCATGAAAAATGTGTTGATTTTGGGTTGAACTTTGGCCCTCTTCCAAATAAACTAAAGGAGTATTAATTTTAAATCCCCCGCAGCATTACCACCCAACAATAAAGTCAACCGATCCTTCGCCGCTTTGAAACCTAGCATGTTTTTTTTTCTTCTTTCAATATGAAACTTCTTTTAGGCATTCATTTCTACAAAAGTCCTGCTTCATCTATGTTATAAACTTGTTGAGAAGTATAACACACAATACCCCTCTTCAATAATTTTAACAAGTTCTTTTTTGAAAGTTTCGGCTCCCTGATCTGCACTTGCGGCTTCTCCCTGGATTTTAAATCTATTCAACCAGCCCTTACTAGTTTTAAATGGTTCCAATTTTTTTTTTTTTTTTTTAGATGAGTTTTCTTCAGATCATCATATAGGCTAATCTCTTTCTCTTTTTTATTATTTATAATATTTAACTTAACAGAATTCTGCATTGGATATTATCTTCAATAAAATTAAGTTAGTCTTTCCATTTAAATCCTAATAGCCGGCCTAGTCCTAGTTTCTTGCAGTGGAACAGCTATCTTTCCCGCTGCTAATATTAATTCTTTATTTTTTTATAATTGTTCTTACAGTTAAAGTTGCAAGTCCTAAATTATAGCACACATCCGCTTGTCTTTGACCGGAATCATTCGCTTCAAAACGTCTAATTTAATTTTCAAATTCAGTAGTATTTTTCTTACATTTATAGTCTTTGTACTGCGCCCAGACGTTGTTTCTTTTTCATTCTTATTGGCCATTATTAACTCTTCGAAAATGTAACTGCATAGGTTGCATTAATTATGATACAATGTTCAAGTAAACTGTCCATTACTCACGATGTCTAATACTGTACTGAGTGATGACTAGACTTCGGATAAATGCATATAACGCAAATATCACAAGCAATACATTAGCATTAGCATTAGTAGAGGCATTTGATGCAAGAAAGCAAGCTTATGCAGCATCAGCCAAAAAAAACAAAAAACCCACTCCCACTTCACCCCTCTGTTCGTTCAAAATACCTGTCCAGCTGAGCCTTAAACTTATTTAGGCTATCAACTTCCACGACAAGGGATGGAAGCCTGTTCCACCAACCAACCACTCGCTGGCTAAAGGCAAATTTCCGCACATCTATCCTACATCTGCCTTCCTTCAATTTGAATTTATGCCCTCTTAGGTGATTATTCTGAGCGAGAGGAAGAATCCCATCAGCATTGAGCATGCTCAAACCATTCAATGCTTTATACACCTCTATCAGATCACCTCGCTGGTGCCTAGTCTCCAGACACTGTAATTTGCAAATCTTAAGCCTTTCTTCGTAAGAGCACCCCTTTGTTCCATTCACTAATCTTGTTGCCCTTCTCTGTACTCGTTCCAGCAACCCTACATCCTTCTTGAAATGAGGCCTCCAGGCCTGTATACAGTACTCTAGGTGTGGCCTGACCATTGCCTTATACAAGGGAATAATCACCTCCTTATCCCTGCTAGAAAAATTCCTATATATCATTGACAATACACCATGAGCTACTCTTGCAGCCCGTCTGCACTGCTCAGAGAACTTCATATCTGCCTGCACAACCACCCAGAGGTCCCTTTCATTCTCTACCACTGTCAGTGTAATACCACAGAGTTGATACGTTGCTCTGGGGTTGCTGTTTCCCATGTGTAGTACTTTACATTTGTCAATGTTAAACTTCATTTGCCACCTCTCAGCCCATCTGCTCAACCTTTCCAGATCCTGTTGCAGCAGCATAGTGTCAGTAGTGTCCTTGACAACCCTGCCTACCTTTGTATCGTCTGCAAACTTCGACATTAAGCTTGATATACCATCATCAATATCATTTATGAATACAGAAAACAATAATGGACCCAACACTGAGCCCTGAGGGACTCCACTAATAACATTAGTCGACGACGAGCAGTGTCCATTGATTACCACTCTCTGTCTTCTGCCCCTCAGCCACCCCTTTACCCACAGCAGCAATTTGCCTCCAATGTTACACTGCTCCAATTTGTGCAGCAGTCTTCCATGTGCAACAGTATCAAAAGCCTTTCTAAGATCCAAGTATATAATATCAAAGTTATTCCCTGCATCCAGTTCCTTTGTGACTGCATCATAGTATCCAATCAAATTGGTCAGGCAAGACTTCCCCTTAACAAAACCATGCTGTGTCCGAGCTATAACTGAAGTCTTGTCTAAATGATCCTGCAGTGCTTCTTTAACTAGTGCCTCCATTAATTTTCCTGGAACAGAAGTTAAACTCACAGGTCTATAATTGCTTGTGTCAGCTTTTGATCCTCCTTTGTGAATTGGGGTCACATTTGCACATCTCCAGTCTATGGGTACCTCCCCTGAGTCCAAGGAAGCTCTCATAATTATGGCTAAGGGTTTGCTTACTTCCTTTGCTGCCTCCTTTAATATAACTGGATAGATCCCATCCACCCCAGGTGCCTTTCTTGTGTTTATCTTCAACAATTTCTCCTCCACTTTACTCTCAGTTATTACAAGATTCTCTAGCTTACTGCTAGAGTTGAATACACCTCTGGCTTTCCCCTCGCTAAATAACTCCTCATGTGTGAATGTCGATGCAAAATATTCATTTAGTTTGTTAGCTACCTGAGCAGGATCATCAACATTTGACTCATCGATATCAAGTGGACCAATCTGATTCATCCCCTTCCTTCTAGAGTTTACATAAGTAAAGAACTCTTTGCTGTTTTTCTTTGCAAAGATTTCTCGTAATCTGCCTTCGCCTGCCTAACCTCCTTTGTAACTTGGTTACAGATCAACTTGTATCTATCATAGGCTTCTGTGTCATGTGTTAATTTGTATGTATCCCATGCATGTTTCTTCTCTGCCATATGCCTCATCAGTTCATCTGACATCCATTTAGGCCTAAACCTTGAACAATATTTCTTAGTTGGTATGTAAAGTCTAGTAGCTTCCAAGGTAAGTTCTTTGAATGCTTCCCATTTTGCATTTACTGTTGGTAACATTATCAGTTGGTCCCACTGTATAGAATTTAAATACTGTCTCAGTCCATCGTAGTCGCCTTTACGAAAGCAATAACCCTTCCCTTTACCCCTAATGGTAGTTACCTCTTTGAGTAAATCCCACTTCAGCACACTGTGATCACTGCCACCTAGTGGTTCATTTATCTGCAGATTCTTAATGCATGAAGAATCACTGCTGATAATCAAATCAAGAGTATTCCTCCCTCTAGTTGCCTCCCGAACATGCTGATGTAGAAAACAATCATCCAATAAATCCACAAAAGCCTTGCTAGTGTGTGAGTGACCAGCCCACAAATTCCAGTCAATATCTGGGAAATTAAAATCTCCCATTATAAGACTCTCTGATTTACTGGCCCACTCTATTTCCCTGTACAGTTTCTTATTATACTCATCAGAGTCATTAGGCCTATAGCACACTCCTACTCTCAATTTTGATCTCCCAATGCTTATGTCACACCAAACTGACTCGACACTGCACTGTCCAGCGATGTCCACTGGCTTCACTTCCTTGGATTTTATGTATTTCTTAACTAATAGCATAACCCCCTCCTCCTTTCCTATCCAGTCTATCTTTTCTGTAGATGTTGTACTCCCCAAATTCCAGTTCTGCATTTCTTATATCTGTGTGACACCAAGTCTCTGATATCCCAACAATATCTGCCTTTGATGTTTTGAGCAATACCTCAAATTCATCAAATTTATTTACTAAACTCCTAGCATTGGTGTACACGCAAGTATACATGCACCTATTTCTATTCTTAGCTACCCTAACACAACCCATGTGTTTACTTGTACCGCAATGACTCCCAGCAGTCTCTGAAATATCCTGAATCTTGTTTTTGAGGCTTCTGCTCATTCCAATAGAAGCAGTGCAAGAATCTCTTTCACCTCTGCCAGTGGCTACTGTTAATCTATTTGTCTTTGTATCCCCCCAAGCTAGCAGTTTTCCGACCCACCTAACACTGCCTCGATAGCATCAGCAAATATTCTTGCACCCTTTCTATTTAAGTGTATCCCATCCCTGTAGAAGCAATCCCTCCTGTTAACAAGTACAGTCCAGGCTGAAAAAAATTCTACCCCTTGAGCCTTGCACAATCTTTCCAGGGCTGAATTGATCGACAAGGCTCTCATCATATACTCCCTCCTATCGTGTCTGGGCAGAATTGCAGACACTTTCAAATTCAACCCTATTTCACGGCTTTTTTTTTCAACAGTGACTTGTACTTGTTAAGCAATTCTGCCGGTCTCCTACTCTTGATATCATTAGTGCCCACGTGTACAACTATATCACCTTTTGTGGCCTTAAAATAATACACTTGATAATTTTTTAAAATGTTGATCTCGGAACTATATAACAAGTCACTGTACTGCAATTAAATTAGCGCGTGAGAGAATTTAACTGAGGCGTGGAAATATTTCTCAAGTCGGCTCTCATTTTCAAGCTATCGACTCCATCAAATGAAACGATTTCGTTAAATATGCCAAAAATGCAATCTGTAAAAGAGCGTTATAGTGATCTGTGACAGCGTTATAGTCAGATATACGGGTTATAATATAAGAACAGCGTTATAGCGAATCAGCGCAAAGCGAACCGTGTTATAACGGGAGCCTGCTGTAACAATATTTCTCTGCCCAGCATGGTATATTAACATTCTATTTGGGTGTAAGAAATAAATTTTGTTCATCCAGACATTCAAGCATCCACACAAAATGTGGAAATGTGTATTTTGCTATACGAACATTAAAAAAAAAAAAAAAAAAAAAATTGTTTGTACTCTGGGACAGCCACACAGAATCACGAGTTTATAGAATAGGGAGAATAGTAATAGTATTTGTCATACAGTACAGACTTAAAAAAAAATACTACACTTCCCCCCCCCCCCAATACACACAGGTAACTATCCAACTGACCTTTGAATTTATTCAAAATGTCAGCCTCAACTAGTTCCAGCAAACTGGCAAAAAGAAAACTTCCTACAATCTAATCTAAACCTCAATCCCTGTAATTTGAAGTTATCACCCCCCCTCTCCTAGTTCTGGAATTCTAGAATACAAGAAGAATAATGCCATATTTAGAAGTCACATGAGTGAGAACCATAGTTGATTTTCCAATGCACATATACCCTTAAATTTGAACACTGAGCTACAGCCATCATTTTGTTTTCAATGCAATACAAAATACAATAACTTGGGGGGAGGGATAAGTTCCTTTTATACATATGTAGAATTTCAATACACAACAGAATTCTCAAAAAATGAAATAAAATTTAAGTTCTTAATCTGGCAGTGGCTGTGCTGGACATCTCACATCCCTCACAAAAAAAAAAAAAAAAAAAGTAAATTTTTTTATTGGCTCAAGCTTAATGATTGAAACTTTTTCTACCTTCCTCAATACATACCCAGTTTTACTTGAGATATTTTTGAAGGCAATACTCTACAATTTTTGCAGAATAATTAGGTGAAAGTACCAAACAGAATGCTTCAATATTTTGAATGTACGTTGAATGATTACCATTATAGCTGAAGATAATCCATTGTTATATTTTCTAACTCTGAATATTACTTGGAACATTTTAGGACTTTTGGTGAATAACTGGCCGCAGGCAGAGGCAAAAGTGATTCTTGCACTGCTTCTATTGGAATGAGCAGCAGCTTGGGAAGCATAGTGCTAGGGATTTCTAGAACTGCTGGGAGTCATCATGGAACAAGTAAATACATGGGCTGCATTCACATAACTAAGAGTAAGAACAGGTGCATGTATACTTGCATGTACACCAATGCTAGGAGTATAGTAAATAAATTTGATGTTCTTGTCAAGACATCAAAGGCAGATACTGTTGGGATTTCGGAGATGTGGTGCCACACCGATATAAGGAATGTAGAATTTGGAGAGCACAATGTGTACAGAAAGAACAAATGTTTATATTTTCATGGCGGTCTCCAGGGTTCTCCCCATTAGCCACTGTAGCATCTGTATGAGGCATATATCAATGCCGACAGTGCAGTGTGGTAAGTGTGGGTAAAGTGTTGTTTGCCGGCTACTGGCATCTTTGGAGGCATGGGGCAGAAAAGAAGTTTGTTTGCTGTCCCTAGCCACGAGGAGGCATGCCAGGGTATACACAGCACACTGACGATATGCCCAAGAAGAGGTTCCTCTGAAGAGGAGCCTTCCCTTGGCACAAAAAAAAAAAAAAAAAAAAATTTACAGCTTGGAGGAAGCACCACAGCTGGTGCTGTGGTGCTTCCTCCAAGCTGTAAATATTTGTTTTCAGATGTAGTACTGTTCTGATGTTTGGGTTGAGATGACAATCAAAGAGACACTGTTTTAGGGGGTGGGGCTGCAGGAGACTGAGACCGAACAGCTTTCAGTTGATGCTCTCATGCCCTATCAGCGGAATAAGAATGTAACATTTAAGCCTGTCAAAACCATTGAATTTTCTGTTTTATAAAGATCTTAACTGCTGGTAGGAACTGAAATGTAGTACTTCCCAAGTCTGATTTGGTCCATTCCTCTTGCCTGGCCTCTGTTATGCCTTTTATGATACTGCCGTTACCTTCTTTTGGTGATATTTCTATATTTATGCTGAAATTGTTTATCCTAGCTGGTATTTGTCTTCTTCTGTGATAGTGTAGATAATGGTAGGCCATTTTGTACTGTATCAGTTGTTGTTGTTATTATTGGTGTAGATGTTTATTGGCACAAGGACAACTTGGGCCAAAATTTGCCTATTCTGGTATTTGGATAGATAGTAGTAGTAGTAGTAGTAGTAGTGGCACTTGATGCAAGAAAGCAAGTGTAGGAGCTTATGCAGCATCAGCCAAAAAAAAAAAAAAAAAAATCACACCATACCCTCCAAATGCCTGTCCAGTTCCTCCTTAAATTTATTTAACCTATCAACTTCCACAACGACAGATGGAAGTTTGTTCCAGCAATAGATGCTGGAAATTTGCTTTATTTGATTTTAGAAATATTCATATAACCTGGCTTGTTTAAGATAAGCAAAGAGCTCGTCCAGATTAGCATTGTTTCCCAACATGTGGGTTAGTGATAAAGGTTCTTGCATTTGCGTCAGAGAGGGGAGAGTATGATTTCTGATGTGAGAATGAATTGAACAGTCTAAGAGAATATGCTGGACTGCAAGTTGTGATGAATAATGCGTGCATATAGGAGGATCGTCATCCATGAGCAGGAACAAGTGGGTCAGGTGTGTGTGTGTGTGTGTGTGTGTGTGTTGTGTGCCCTTTGCATAGTCTTGCCAGTATTACCTCTTCATTATTATTATTATAATTAGTTATATGGTGCAAGGAAGCCCGAGGCTTTTGCTACACCAGCTAAAAAAAAAAATTTTTTTTCTGAGTTACCCCTGTTAGAGAGAGAGAGAGAGAGAGAAGAGAAGAGAAGAGAAGAGAATCACCAAGAAAGAAAACAATGATGACATCCAGCTCAGGACCCTGGGTGTGCAAAGCCCATACTCGCCAGATGTGAGCCCCTGGGGAAAAATGCCTGTTTTGCCTGTAGCTGGAGTTCCATAGTTGTGGTTTACGTTTAATTCAAACAATTTATTGTTCATATGGGCCTTCCAAATGTTTAACCACTGGTCTCTACAGATATGTTGGATATGTGTTAGTAAATATATATAGGGTACTTGGTAAGATGAAGGTGCGGTACTGTTTGGCTGCCTGGTCTGCTGTTTCGTTACCTACGATGCCAGCATGTCCCGGAATCCAACAGAAGCTTAGAGTATGATTCCTATTCCATAAACGATTTAGACGAGACTGTATTTCTTTTATTATGGAATGTGGGGTTGAGAATATATTACTTATTGTGGACAGCGCACCTATGGAGTCTGTATATATTAAACTACTGGTGTTGAGATGAATATTGATATTCTCAATAAATTCTCAATAAATCTTAATGCTGGATTGCATAAAGTTCTGCAGTATAGCTGCTGCATTCAGTCGGGAGAGATACAGACACTGTGAACAAAGGAAAAATTGCTGCAGAGCCTACAGCGCCGTCTGATTTTGAGCCATCAGTATATATTATGCAGCTCTGCGCATTGCTATAAACATGCCCTCCGTGCAGTTGTTTGATGTTACAGTTTTCCAGGGACTTTTTTCCCCACTGTTGGAAATATGTGTCACAGTAAGGTAGGTTTGTGGACAAGGGTGGATCAGATATTTTAGTTTCTTTGAGCGTGTTTTTAAAATGTGCGTTCTAGCAGTGAATCAACTCTTGTAGTCTAACACAATTTAGACACAATGGACACTGCTCATCGTGGACTAATGTTATTAGTGGAGTCCCTCAGGGCTCAGTGTTGGGTCCATTATTGTTTTCTGTATTTATAAATGATATTGATGATGGTATATCAAGCTTAATGTCGAAGTTTGCAGACGATACAAAGGTTGGCAGGGTTGTCAAGGACACTACTGACACTATGCTGTTGCAACAGGATCTGGAAAGGTTGAGCAGATGGGCTGAGAGGTGGCAAATGAAGTTTAACATTGACAAATGTAAAGTACTACACATGGGAAACAGCAACCCCAGAGCAATGTATCAACTCTGTGGTACTACACAGACAGTGGTAGAAAATGAAAGGGACTTGGGGGTGGTTGTGCAGGAAAGATATGAAGTTCTCTGAGCAGTGCAGACGGGCTGCAAGAGTAGCTCATGGAGTATTGTCAATGATATACAGGAATTTTTCCAGCAGGGATAAGGAGGTAATTATTCCCTTGTATAAGGCAATGGTCAGGCCACACCTAGAGTACTGTATACAGGTCTGGAGGCCTCATTTCAAGAAGGATGTAGAGCTGCTGGAACGAGTACAGAGAAGGGCAACAAGATTAGTGAATGGAACAAAGGGGTGCTCTTACAAAGAAAGGCTTAAGTTTTGCAAATTACAGTGTCTGGAGACTAGGCACCAGCGAGGTGATCTGATAGAGGTGTATAAAGCCTTGAATGGTTTGAGCATGCTCAATGCTGATGGGATTCTTCCTCTAGCTCAGAATAATCACCTGAGAGGGCATAAATTCAAATTGAGGAAAGACAGATGTAGGATAGACGTGCAGAAATTTGCCTTTAGCCAGCGGGTGGTTGGTTGGTGGAACAGACTTCCATCCCTTGTAGTGGAGGTTGATAGCCTAAATAAGTTTAAGGCTTAGCTGGACAGGTATTTTGAACGAACAGAGGGGTGAAGTGGAAGTGGGTTTTTTTTTTTGGCTGATGCTGCATAAGCTTGCTTTCTTGCATCAAATGCCTCTATTAATGCTAATGCTAACACCAGCGGGTTTGTTTTCAGTGGGGTTATTGTTGTAAAATATTATCCATTCAGGATAACATTTTAGTAGTGGTCAGAGTAGCGGTTGACTGGGATCATCTGGAAGCCTTTTAAGTCTGGCTGTGTAGGTGAGTAGTAACATTTTCCTCCTGAGATGGAGTGGAGGGTTGTTTGCCTCTATATAGAGACTTTGGACCGGGGAAGTTTGGAAGGCCCCAAGAGCAGTGCAAAGAGCACTTATTTAGTCTTATAAGCACACTTTTCCTAGCTAAGTCATAGATGATTATGCCATAGTGTAGACATGACCTGATGAGAGAATGATACAAGTGCAGAAGAGGGTATCTATCTGCACCCCATGCTATGGCAGAGATAGCTCTAAGTATGTTGAGTTTTTTCAAACAGATGGTTCTAAGATAACTTACATGCATGGAAAAATTTAGTTTCACATCTAGTGTTAAACCCAAAAAGCAGATATTGCTGGCGAGAAGGATCAGATGATTTCTTAATTTAAGTTCAGGTTCTGGATGTAATTTGCATTTTTGACAGAAATGGATCGCAATCGTCTTTTGTTCTGATAGATGGTAACCATTGTTGAGGTTTCTAGATTTATGCTGAAATTGTTCATCCTAGCTGGTATTTGTCTTCTTCTTCTGTGATAGTGTAGATAATGGTTGTAATTATTGTTGTAAAATATTATCCATTCAGGATAACATTTTACAACAATAAAGCTTATTTATGGAGAGCTGTAGCTGTCTCTCAATGGTATTAATGTTTGACGAATGGCATGATATCAAATCAAAATTTAAATCAAAATTTATTAGGGCCACCCGTTATTTCTAATACATGCCCATATATGTATTTTATCTGTAAATTGCGTGTGTTCCCGGGTGATTTGCCTGTTTTGCTGGGCGAAAAAAATCCCAGTTTCTGGGGTAAAACCTTGCTATCTATGCCTGAGACCGACTAACTCAGCCACGGAGTGAAAAAAGCCCATTAACGTTCCTTGCATCATTGACGGGATTCGAACCTGGGACTTTTCCACCTGGTGTGGGGAGGATGGTGACCATACCACTGTGCTACCCGTGCAGATGAATGGCATGATATGGCAAGATCGTCAACATACATATATATCTCTACGGTTCTAGGAATATTCTGTGTCATAGTGTTTAGCCTAATTGCAAAGAGGGTAGCACTAAGTATGGACCTTTGGGGCACCCCTTCTTCCTAGATAAAACATTCTGGTGATGAACTTGAAAGGTTCTGTGCTTAAGAAAATTCTGAATGAATTGTGGTAAGTGTCCTCTCAAACCCATGGAATAGAGCTCTCAAAGAATGCCATACCTCCATGTGGTATCAAAAGCTTTTTCGATGTCTAGACTGACCATCACTAGATGTTGGTTTTTAACATAAACGTTGCATATATTGGTTTCAGCTCTTATCATAAGATCCGAACAGGATCTGTTTTGGTGGAAACCATATTGGTTGCAATTTAACAGCATTTTACTTTCAAGGATCCATTTTAGTCTGCTGTCTATCATTATTTTGGGTGTTTCAAGACAGCTAGTGAGAGAAATTGGTCGGTAGTTTGATTGATTTGGCAGAAATGATTGATCCCTTCCCGGTTTAGGAAAAGCAAGAATTACTGTGTGATACCATGAGGAAGGATAACACATTCAAGGAAAATCCGACTATAGAATACTAGTAATAATTTTAAAGAAGTGTTATTGAGATGTTTGGGCATTATGTAATAGTCCCAGATGCTGCACTGTTTGCTGATCTGTTTAGGACTTCTTTGAGTTCGGTTAAGTTGAAGGGCTGATTATAAGAAAGAGGTTGTATGGTATTAAAAAATTTATTTTATATTTTTCTGCTGAGGTTTTAATTTTCAGGAATGAATTATCATATGTAGATGCTGCTGATATTTTACTAAAAGTTTCTCCAAGGAAATTGCCTATTTCTTTAGGGGAGTACAGTTCTCGTCCATTTGTAATCAGGATTGGAGCAGTAAATGGAAGGTATTTATTGTTTAATTGTTGGATTTTTTTTTTCCATATTATCCAACTGCTGGTGTCCTTCATGATGGTACTGGCAAATTTTATCCAGCAATCTTTTTTTTTGCTTTTCTTCTTATTTGTCTTGCCCTTGCCTTTTGTTTTTTATATAATATGAGGTTGGCTGTTGTGGGGGACCTACGAAACTGATTCCAGGCTTTATTTTTCTTTCTTTTGGCACTATTACAAGCCTCATTCCACCAGTGTTTTGCCTATCTGTATTGGTCTGCAGAGGATTGAGGAATTGTTTCAGAAGCTCCTGCCAGAATATATGTGCTCTGTGGCTTTGTCTATAGATTGTGTTTTTATAAATTATTATTATTATTATTATTATTATTATTAGCCATATGGTGCAAGGAAGCCTGAGGCTTATGCTGCACCAGCCAAAAAAAAAAAATTTTTGAGTTACCCTGAGAGAGAGAGAGAGAGAGAGAGAGAGAGAGAAGTAGAAGGAAATCACCAAGAAAGAGAGAAGAATGATGATATCCAGCTCAGGACCCTGGGTGTGCCAAGCCCATACTCACCAGATGTGAGCCCCTGGGGTAATTGATCATCAAAGGACACACAGATTGAGTATTTTGCCCAATTTGCTTTTCGGAACTTCCATTTTATTCTCTGTTCAGGACATTGAGATTGTTTTGTTTGAATTTTGCATATAATTGGAAGATGATCGCCTTTGTGTGGATCTTCTAAGATTGACCACTCCATACTGGGGAACGGTATGGGAGAGCAGATGAATAGGTCAGTTGCTGAGGTGGATCCTGTGGGAAGATGAATATAAGTGTGATGGCTATTATTTAATAAGGTTAACTGCTGTTGGTTCAGTAAGGTCTCAATCAGATGTCCTCTTTGATCCATGCAGGAAGATCCCCACAATGGGTGATGCCCATTGAAGTCACCGAAGAGACAGAAGGGTGTTGGCACTTGAACTATAAAATCTTCTAGTTCTTTTAGTGTGACAGGACTGTTTGGTGGAAGGTATATTGAAACTAGTGTTAGCGTTATTCCAAGAGCCACACGCACAGCAACAGCTTCCAAGTCGGTCTGTAGAGAGATAATTCGAGAGGTAATTTTAGAGTTAACTAAGATCGCTACCCCTCCATGTGCGGATCTTGCAGTATTCCTGTCTTTTCTATACATTGTGAGAGACGGTTACTTGCGAATTAAACTGGTTTCTTGTAAACAAACTATCATTGTATCTTCAAACAGGCCTATGGGGCTGGGAAATTCCATACTGCAATAATTAAAGACAAACACCAGCCAAGAAATAAAAAAAAATTTTTACTATAAAAATAATAAAATAATATAGGTTCCGTGTATACACTATCAGAAGACTAAAATATTACAATAAATTACGATAAAATAAACTACGATAAAACGTTAAAATAGTTGAAAATATACCGAAGCAATAAAATTATCTATAATTTTATTGCTTCGGCGGGGAGGCAGAAGTAATGCCACGAGTGGCCAAGCAGTTGTTACGTTAGTTGGGTTAGTAACTCTAATAAGAATAAAAGGAAAGTTGTCTTTTCTTAAAAAACTTAAAGAGAAACTAAGTGGAAATTTAAACAGAAGAGTGATTCCTTTAAAGAGCTCAGAAATCACTTGGCCACGGAAATGCTTGGCACCCGAGGCCGTACTGTATCAGTAGTTTGCCATTGATGACTTGGAGAGTGACCGTAAAGACGGTCCTACAGGCCCTTGAAATAACAAGGAGGAAAAAGTGTTGGGCTGGAGGATATCTCTTTACCCGGCTGTGATTAATCTTTTGGCCCCAAGCGCTGGCTGCTTAGCAAATTATTGGGATGAGAATACATTCATAATAGAACTTCAGAGTAGATGGCTTCATTCCCCAGGCTGTTTTTGTGATCTTGATCAGTTGGCCTGTTATCTTCTTTATTTTCTCAATGATGTATTTGACGTGGGCTATGAAGTTTAGTTGGTCATCTAGAATTACTCCCAGATATTTGTAGTTCCTGACTAGTTTAATTGATGTGTTATTTAACCTCATATTAGGTGGTCTATAATATTCCTTTCAGTAACATTTGTTTGGTTTTTTCCACTGAAATTTGGAATTTGTGCATGTTGCACCATTCAGACAGATCAGCTAGGATAGTATTGGCTTGCGCCAGGTTATGCCTAGAATTTTCAAATATGAGCACAGCCAGATCATTCACATAGTCTAACTTGATAGCACTGCTGTGGTGTAGACTGCATGTCTACAACACAACAATGCCATAGATTGTGTCAAAGACTGCATTCCAGCAATAGGGGCCTAGAACTGATCCCTGCAGGCAACCCCTTGTAACTTCTCTGGTTACTTTACATGTGCCTGCGGTGATGACCACGCTTCTTTCCTCAAAGTAATTTGCAACAAGTTGATATATATTGGAGCCGAAACTCTGGCCTCCCTGAACTGCTCCAGGATGCTTTGTCACCATATAGTGTCAAAGGTCCCTTTGAAGTCCACAAAGAGGCCGAGGATGTACTTGGAGTGGCTAGAGGTGGTTATGTCCATTACTTCTTTGATGGAATCTATAGTGCAGTGTCCCTTAGTAAATCCAAATTGCCTTGAGTAGTGCAAACTTCTATTATAGGCTGTTAGAAATCAGTGGACAATTAATTTTTCCAGGATCTTTCCCACGATTGGGAGCAGGGTGAACAACCTATAAGAAGACAGGTCATTGGTTGGTTGGTTGGTTTATCCGGGTTTTTTAGAAGTATTTTTAAATTCATTTTCTTCCAGGGCCTGGGGAAGGTTTCTTCTTTGAGGCAGGTGTTTGTTAGGTTTAGGATCATGGATGGGATACATGCGCAAATCTTCTTCAATACCTGCACTTCAACAAGATCATGCCCGGGACACTTTCCATTTTTCATAGACTGGATTCTGTCGCTATCTCTACTTGGGAGAATGGTTCCTCTTCCAGTGTCAGAGTTGGTGAGATGGAACCTCATGTTCGTTTGCAGCATACTCTCTGGGTACACGGCATCCATGATAATCCAGCAATGTGGATTATCTGGTCCAGAATGGCATTCATCGATTCCTCCCATGAGAGCATTTCCTGGTTTTGGTGTTCTAATATTGAGGAACATATTTCATTTGGGTGAGTCTTTTCAGTCACCAGTTTATATGATGTGCCCCATGATCTTAACTCAGGGTGTTCTGGACCAGTTTTTCCCAGGAGTCTTTTTCTTTATGTATTACATCGTGATATATTCTTCTGGCATCCATGTATCTTTCCTGGAGCCTGCTGATTTCTTCCAGGCTTCTGTTGTTTTGTTTTGCTCGTTGGTAGTCCCTGCAGACAGATGTTGTCTTTTCTCAGCAGGGTCAGCTATGCCGTCCACCAGGGCATGCGGTTTTTGCACCTTTGTCTCCACTTGACAAAACCGACATAATCAACTTCTGGACTTTGAGAGCCTGTACATTAGTTGGTAGGGCAGAGATTGTACAGAAAGCACATTTGATGTTTGGGGAACTTTCATCCCGAGTTGCCTCCTGGGCAATATGCAACCCAGTTCCTATTATGTTAAAACACAATAGGAACTAGAAACAGCAATTCAACTATCAACTACAGCTAGTATGTTAATCAGCAAAGCAAAATGACCAACTGGTCAACACAACTCAAATAACAAAAGATAATAATTATCATTGACCATTTGGCCTCATAGTGGGATGGGCAATCACATCTCCACCATGAGTTACCGTCCCCATCACGAGGAAGCAGGTCATTAGTATCTGGGTCTCGCTCTTCGCAAAAACACCAATCTATAGGAAGTGAGGAGGAATTATGCTGTTAGTTAGGAAACAAAATCTAAGGCATTGCATCCAGTTGGCATGGATAACCAGCACACTGTTGAGTCAGTTTGGTGTGAAATAAGCACTGGAAAGCAAAAATGAGAGGAGTACATTATAGGCCAGTGATGGCAAACCTATGACACGCATGTCAGCGGTGACATGCCAGCATTCATCAACACCCAACAACAACTATTCTCCCTGTCTGAGTTCAGTTCAGCTTTTGCATTCATGTGAACAAGAAGTATATTGAATTATTTTGTGCCAGTTCAACAATGCTGCTGTGATCTGATCTGATTGAGGTGTATAAGGCCTTGAATGGTTTGAGCAGATTCAGTGCTGACGGTATACTTCTGCTTGCTCAGACTAAGAACCTGAGGGGGTGTAGATTCAGATGGAGGAAAGACAGTTGTAGAATAGATGTAAGAAAGTTTGCCTTTGGTAAGAAAACAGTTATTATCAATAAGTTAATATCAATAAATATTTCTCATTTCTTGTGAAATTTGTAATTTGTAATACAAAGTTTTTATTTCTTTAATATTCTAGCCCTGTTATGGAGGAACCTCAAATTAAAAAATCCTGAATGAGTGATAAAGGAAGTGGTCAATGCTTTCAAGATGCACGGACTGAGAAGTACGGCATTATTGACAGAAATAGCTGTTTGTTTGTTATTTAGTTTTTAGGAGCATTAGCAACTAAGGCCATATTGCTCCGCGAATATGTGGTGGTCATTCCCTTGACCTTTCTGCATCCTCCGTATTTGGTGGTGATGGGCTAGAACCCCGGTCTAATCAAGAAGCGTGTGCTACGCACTGCTGCTCCTTCCCACCTAGCTGCGGAGGCACCGACAGAAATGTCAAATTATTGTGCATATTGTGCCATGAAACAGTAGTAAGCAGAACGTGGAATGTAAAAAGACATTTTGAAACAAATCATCAGTGCCTTTTGGAAAAAAGTGAGGAAGAAGGAAAGAAATACGTTTCTCAGCAGCTACACTGCAAAAAATGTCAATCAGAAAACTTCCTTAAATTCTTAAGAAGGCCTACGAATTTAACATTAGCAAGTTTCAGCATTGCTCCCTCCATAGCACAGCATGGAAAGACCCTCGGTGAAGGAGAATTTATTAAAGAAACTCTTCCAAAATGTGCACCTTTTTGTTTCAAGATATGCAAAATAAAGATGCTATTATTAAGTATATTTCTGATTTACCAGTCAGCAGAAATACCATTAAAGACAGAGTGATGACAATAATTTCCAACGTACAACATCAATTAAAAGGAGACTTAAATAATTGTAAATATTTTTCAATTTGTCTTGATGAAACTACTGATGTCACCTCATCGGCTCGGTTGGCCATCATTGCTAGATTTTCCGATGGTCAGACAATGACAGAAGAGCTGTAAAGCTAGAAACAGTGCCAATAAGTACATCAGGGAATGAAATATGCAACATTGTTCTGATAATGCTCTGTGACCTAACCATTGATACGTCTAAAGTTGTGTCTGTGATGGCAGATGGGGCATCCAATATGGTGGGGAAAAAAGGTCAGATTTGTGAAACTGTTTATGGAAGCCTATTGGACATCTAGTTGGGCCATTTCATTGCATTATCCACCAAGAGGTGTTTGTGTGTGTGTGTGTGTGTGTGTGTGTGTGTGTGTGTGTGTGTGTGTGTGTGTGTGTGTGTGTGTGTGTGTGTGTGTGTGTGTGTGTGTGTGTGTGTGTGTGTGCCAGGTCAGGATTCACAGAACTACATGACGTAATGACAGTTGTAACAAAAATAGTGAATTTAATAACTGCTTGACTCCTTTCACAAGCGAGAATTTTCTGCACTATTGCAGGAAGTTGAATCATCTTACAGCGGACTGCTTATGCACAACATTGTGAGGTGGGCCGAAAAAAGTACTTGAAAGATTTGTGGAGTGCTACGAAGAAATTAAGTTATATGTTGAGAATAAAAATTTGGAATAGTTTCCTCAGCTCAGTGATTGTACATGGAACAGCACACTGATGTTTTTTAAAGACCTCTCGGATCATATGAATGAACTGAACTTAAAGTTACAAGGTTTTGGCAAAAGTATTGGCATTATGTTTGGATACATAAAAGCCTTAGAAACTAAACTTCCAATTTTCAAACGAGATGTGGGAACTAAAACTTTAGTATTTTCCTTGACTAAAAAAATATTTCGAGTAGTTCAGCTTGGATGTGCAAAATGAAATGGACTCCTTGCATATAAAGTACCAGCACATTTTAAACTCAATAATTAATGAGTTCGGTGGAAGATTTAATCAATTCAGAAGTTTAGAACAGACAATTCAAATAATAAAATATCTGGATGTAGTAGTCTACACTACTATGAAATTAAATTATTTCCAATGTCTACAAATTGAAGGATTAGAGCTGCAGTTAGCAGAGTTCCAGGCCAGCATTTAGACTGAAGTGTTTGTTGACCTGAGATCTCAACTTGAGGATCTGAAAATAAATCGCCTGCAGAATGAAGAGTGCCACTATGAACAAGAAAGTTTGAATGCTTGGAACCAAATACCGGAAACTTTTAGCATCCTTAAAAATCTAGCAATGGCTTTACTCAATTTTTCCCTCTACATACTCTTGCGACACTTTATTCTCAGCGTTAAACAACATTAAAACGGACAAAAGAAACTGACTGACATATTAAATTAGTACTGCTTGCTTGGACTTGAAGTGCACAAAGTACCTACCTTCAATTTCAGACTTATCCATTAAGATTCAGCAACAAAAAAGTCATTAATCGATCTTAATCAAATCAAATGCCATGTGTTCCATACATTTTTTTTTTTTTTTTTTTTTTTTTTTTTCAGTTCAATTCAAAATTATTATTAAAAGTAGGGTAATTTTTAGTGCACTATTTTAAGCCCAATTATCAGTGTGCATATCGTTTTCTCTATTGTAAATCACAGATTTTTCTTTTACTTTTTCTCACTTTATACTTTTGCATAATTGTAGTTTTCCTCCTGTTTAACTAATGTGCTGTATGAAACTGTCTTAATAATGAATCTGTTTTTCATTATTATTATTTTACATGTGTCTGAGTTTGTTTTACTCTTATTTCATTTTTGTAATTATTTGATGTTTCAATTTATAATATGTAACACCACACGTGATTGGACTGTAATTTTTTTAAATAAATGAATATGTAAAGAATTGTTTCTCTTTTGTTCTGGTGGGGAGGGGGTGAAACACACCAGCATATTCAAGTTAGGCATTTTCCGAATTTTTGACACACACACACACCAAGCCTAAAGGGTTTGCCATCACTGTTATAGGCCTAATGAATATGAGGGAGTACAATGAACAACTGTACAGAGAAATAGAGCAGACTATTAATGTCTTATAATGGGGGATTTTAACTTTACAGATACTGGAACTTGTGGTTTGATCGCTTGGACACCAGCAAGACTTTTATGGATTTACTGGATGACTCTTTTCTACAGCAACATATGCGAGAGACAAGCAGAGGGAGTAATACTCTAGATCTAATGATCAGCAATGATTAGTATAAGTATTAGTAATGGCCATATGGTGCAAGGAAGCATAAGGCTTATGCTGCACCAGCCAAAAAAAAAATAAAAAATAAATAAATAAAAATTTAAAAAAATAATATAAAATTAAACAATAATAAGAGAAAAGGAAACAGACAACCTATGCATTTCCTTCCTCCTGTAGATAACTATCCAGCTAACCTTTGAATTTCTCCAAACTGTCAGCCTCTACCACCCATGTAGGTAACTTATTGCAATAATTTATAACTCGCTGGCTAAAATAAAACCCTGCAATCCAGCCGAAACATCTTCCCATGTAATTTGAATTTATGGCAATAGTTCTAGAATCATTTATAACCGTGAAAATTTTGTCCTCATTCATTTCACTTATGCCTCTCAGAGTCTTAAACACCTCAATCTCCTCTAAGGTGCCTAGTTTCCAAGCTCTGCAACTGGAAGAATATTCAAAGTCTTTCCTCATATGGACGCCCTTTTGCCAATCTCAACAGGTGAGTTACCCGTCTTTGGACCCTTTCAAAAAGCTCAATGTGTTTCTTTAGGTATGTCTCCATACTTGAACACAGCATTCCTAGTGGGTCTAACAACAGCTTTATATAATAGGATTATGACATCCTTATCTCTAATAGCAATTGTTAATATCAATAAATCATCGATAGAACACCATGGGCCTTCCTTACAACCCTCTACAATGCTTGGAGAGCTTCATGTCTGACTGTATCATAACACCCAAGTCCCTTTCCTCCACTACTGGTTTCAGTTCAACTCCACCAAATGTATAAGTTATTTTGGAGTTACTGTTCCCCAGGTGTAAGACTTTGCTAGATTAAAGCATAGCTGCCACTTTTCTTTTTTTTTTTTTTTTTTTTTTTTGATTTGGTAGTTGTTGGCGCATCGGCTTCTGTGGCCATATTGCACCTCCCAAGGTTTTTGCAGTACTTTGATCCAAGCCCGAGGCGGGAATCGAACCCGCGACCTTTGGGTTGCCAGGTAGGTGCTTTACCCACTCGGCTGGCCCGGTCGGCGCCACTTTTCTGACTATCCCTGAAGTCAATCTAGGCCCCTCAGAAGAATCTCTGCTTGGCAGTGATCATTAACTACTCTACCAATCTTTACATCATCTGCAAATTTAGGCATCACGCCCTCTATCATTTCATCAATGTTTTCAAGAAAATTAAAAACAACAGTGGTCCCAATACTGATCCTTGGGGAACCCCATTTTTAACATTAAACTCAATCTGAGAAATAACCATTTATCACAACTCTCTGCATCCTGCTATCCAACTAAGAATTTTCCCAGTAATTCCAACCATTCCAACTTATAAAATAACCACTCATGTGGGACTGAATCAAATGCTTTGCAGAAATCCAAATAAACAATGTTGAAATTATTCCCTAAATTCAGCTCAAGAGTGACTCTGTCAAATTCATGCATTAAGAATCTGCAGATAAAGGAACCACTACATGGCAATGATCACAGTGTACTCATATGGGATTTACATAAAGAGGTAACTAAGATCAGGGATAAAGGGAAGGGGTTTTTTGTAAAGGTGACTATGGTGGTCTGAGACAGTTTTTAAATTTTATTACTGTGGGACCAACTGATGATGTTACCAACAGTAAATTCTAAATGGAAAGAATTCAAGGAAGTAATCTTGGAAGCTACTAGGGCTTTCATACCAACTAAGAAATACTGTGCAAGTTAGTCATAAATGGATGTCAGATGAACTAATGAGACTCATGGCAGAGAGGAAAAATGCAAGGGGTGCATATAAGTTATCATATGACACAGAAGCCAATGGCAGATATTTCTGTAATCAAGTCACAAAGGAGGTTAGGCAGTCAAAGGCAGATTGTGAGAAATCTTTGGCAAAGGATGCAAAGAAAAAGAGCAGCAAAGACTTCTTTACTTAATGTAAACTCTAAAAGGAAGAGGCTGGATCAGATTGGTCCGCTTCATATCAATGGTTTGACTGTTGATGATCCTGCTCAGATAGCTGAAAAACAATGATCTGCATCTATGTTCACACATGAGAAATTCTGTAGGGAAGTGAAGAGCAGAAGCTTATTAAATTCTAACAGGGAAATAAATGATTTTGTAATAACCGAAAGCAAAGTGGAGGAAAAATTGTTGAAGATAAACATAAGAAAGTCACCTGGGGCAGATGGGATCTATATTAAAGGAGAGCATCGTTGGATTCAGGGGAGGTCCCCACGGACCGGAGATGTGCAAATGTATCGTCAATTCACAAAGGGGGATCGAAGGGTGACAAGAGTAATTACAGACCAGTTAGTTTAACTTCTGTTCTGGGTAAAATAATGGAGTCACTGGTTAAAGATGCATTGCAGGATCATCTAGACAAGACTGCAGCAATAATTCACACACAGCATGGGTTTGTTAAGGGAAAGTCTTGTCTGACAAATTTGATAGGATATTATGATGTGGTTACAAAGGAACTGGATGCAAAAAATAATTTTGATATCATATATTTGGATTTCAGGAAAGTTTTTGACACTGTTGCGCATGGAAGACTATTGTACAAATTGGGGCAGAATGGTATTAAGGGTAAGTTGCTACAATGGATAAAAGGATGGTTAAGTGGGAGAAGACAGAGGGTGGTAATCAATGGGTGCTGCTCTTCGTGGACTAATGTTATTAGTGGAGTCCCACAGGGTTCGGTGTTAGCTCCACTGTTGTTTTGTATATTTATCAATGATATTGATGAAGGTATATCAGGCTTAATGTCAAAGTTTGCAGATGATACAAAGGTTGGCAGGGTTGTTAATGACAATATGCTACTGCAACAGGATCTAGAAAATTTGGCCAGACGGGCTAAGAAGTGGCAACTGAAGTTTAACCTTGACAAATGCAAAGTACTGCATATGGGTAGAAGTAACCTCAGAGAAATGTACCAAATGTGTGGTACTACACTTAAGGTGGTAGAAAATGAAAAATACCTGGGAGTAATTGTGCAGTCAGATATGAAGTTTTCTGAGCAATGCAGACAGGCTGCCAGGGCAGGACATGGGGTTTTGTCAATGATATATAGGAATTTTGCTAGCAGGGAGAAGGAGGTGATTGTCCCTCTGTATAAGGCAATGGTCAGGCCACGCCTTGAGTACTGCATACAGGTCTGGAGGCCTCATTTTAGGAAGGGTGTAGATTTACTTGAGCATGTACAGAGAAGGGCAACAAGATTGGTGAAGGGAATGAAGGGATCCTCTTACCAAGAGAGGCTTAAGTTCTGCAAATTTCAGTGGCTGGAGACTAGGCACCTGTGCGGTGATCTGATTGAGGTATATATATGGCCTTGAATGGGTTGAGCACGCTGAATTCTGATGGGATCCTTCCACTTGTTCAGATTACGAACCTAAGGGGGCATAAATTCAAATTAAGAAAAGACAGATGTAGAATAGATGTGTGGAAATTTGCCTTTAGCCAGCGGGTGGTTAATTGCTGGAACAAACTTCTATCTGTTGTTGTGGAAGTTGTCAACTTAGCATTAGCATTAGCATTAGCAGAGGCATATGATGCAAGAAAGCAAGCTTATTCAGCATCAGCCAAAAAAAAAAAAAAAAAAAAAAACCACTCCCATTTCACCCCTCCGTTCGTTCGAAATACCTGTCCAGTTGAGCTTTAAATTTGTTTAGGCTATCAACTCCATCACTTGTTGTTGAAGTTGATAGCCTAAACAAATTTAAAGCTCAACTGGACAGGTATTTCGAACGAACGGAGGGGTGAAATGGGAGTGGTGTTTTTTTTTTTTTTTTTTTTTTGGCTGATGTTGAATAAGCTTGCTTTCTTGCATCATATGCCTCTGCTAATGCTAATGCTAAGTTGACAGGTTAAATAAATTTAAGTAAGGAGGAACTGGACAGGCATTTGGAGGGAATGGTGTGATTTTTTTTTTTTTTTTGGCTGATGCTGCATAAGCTGATACACTTGCTTTCTTGCATCACATGCCACTACTACTATTACTAACCCTAAGCTATAATTATAAGAGCATTCTTGGACTCAAGGGAGATCCCTACTGACAAGAGATGTACAAAAGTATCCCCAGTTCACAAAGGGCATCAAAGGATGACATGAGTAATAATGACTGGGGGAAATAATGGAGTCACTGGTTAAAGAAGCATTGCAGGATCATATGGTATCAAAAATTAATTTTGATACCATATACTTGGATTTCAAGAAAAGTTTTGATACTGTCGCACATGGAAGACTATTGCACATGGAGCAGTATGGCAAAGGGAAAGTTGCTACAATGGATAAAAGTATGGTTGAGTGGGAGAACACAGTGGTAATAAATGGACACTGCTCTTTGTGGACTAATGTTATTAGTGGAGCTCCACAGGGTTCATTGTTGGGCCAATTGTTGTTTTGTATATTTATCAATGATAATAATGAAGATATATCAGGCTAAATGTCGAAATTTGCAGATGATACAAAGGGTTGGCAGGATTTTTTATGACAGTAATGACAATATGCTACTGCAACAGGATCTAGAAAAGTTGGGCAGGTGGGCTGAGAAGTGGCAAGTGAAGTTTAACATTGACAAATGCAAAGTACTGCATGTGGGTAGCAGTAACCCCAGAAAAGTGTAGTACCAACTGTGTGGTACTAACCTGAGTGTAGTACCAATTGTTTGGTACTACACTAAGAGTAGTGGAGAATGAAAAAAGACCTGAGGGTAACTGTGCAGTCAGACATGGTGTTCTGAGAAGTGCAGACAGGCTGCCAGAGCAGGTCATGGGGGTCTTTTCAATAATATAAAAGAATTTTGCCAGCAGGGATAAGGAGGTGATTATCCCTTTGTATAAGACAACGGTCAGGCCACACCTTGAGTATTGCATACAGGCCTGGAGGCCTCATTTTAGGAAGTATGTGGAGTTGCTAGAACATGTACAGAGAAGGACAACAAGATTGGTGAGGGGGAACAAAGGGGTGCTTTTACCAAGAAAGGTTTTAGGTCTGCAAATTGCAGCATTTGGAGGCTAGGCACCAGCAAGGTGATCTGACTGAGGTGTATAAGGGCTTGAATGGTTTGAGCAGGCTCAATGCTGATGGGATTCTTCCTTTCTCAAATTACAAACCTGAGGGAGCATAAACTTAAATCAAGGAAAGGTAGTTGTATAATAGATGAGCTAAAATTTTCCTTTAGTCAGCAGGTAGTTAAGTGCTAGAACAAACTTCCATCTGTTGTAGTGGAAACTAATTGACAGCTTAAATAAATTCAAGGGAGAACTGTACAAACTGTTGGAGCAAATGGATGAGTGAAATGGGAAGTGGTGTCTTTTTTTTTTTTTTTTTTTTTTTTGGCTGATGCTGTCTGTTTAAGCTTTCCTTCTTGCATCATATGCCTCTACTAATGTTAATGCTAAAATACATAATTGGAAGACACATGAGAACTCTTGGTTGTTGGTTCCAGCAACCCTACTTGTAATAATTTTTATGTAGAGCTTTGTGAACTGAATGAATAATAAATGCCTAGAGTGTCAGTTATCTGGAATAACTGATGTCAGACCTCTTCCGGACAGCCAAATTTTCCGGATAATCGAACTGGAAAATTTGTCTGGTAAGATCTGTTATAAACAGTTAGTAAACTCGATCTTTCACTTATCAAAATAAAAATTTGCAAACATGACCACCACTATAACCGCAACTTACTGTACTACCATCAATAAAAAAAAGAAGAAAGATCAGCCATTCAAATTATTCCGGATAACTGACTTCCAGACAACCGACATTCTACCATACTCTATTTATTCAGGTTTTGTTTTTGTTTTTTAAATAAAAAAACTATCCAAGCTTTTAATATTAAATACTGCTGAATACATATTTCAGCATGTTGACTTTTGTAAGTAGTATAGCAAACAAAATTCTAAGTGTAAAAAAAAAGTGTCCATGCATAAGTTTGAAATATTACTTTCTGAACAGCTTTCTCTACTGAAAAATGGAAGTGACTATTAGTTTCATGCTCACACTTTAAGACTGTAAAGGTCTTTACATTAAAAATTGCAAAAATAAAAATCTCTCCAGTTCCTTCAGACACCTTTCTCAATCAAAATTAAACAAATGATTTAGTCATAGTGAGACTCTCAACAGTTTTCCTACCTGATTGTATTCTTGAATTTTTTTTCACTTTAAAAAAAGTGAAATTACCAAAAAAAAAAAAAAAAAAAAGCTGGAAAAGAACTGACTAAATTACCTCCCAGTATCCTTTAAAAACTGTTCTTCAAAATCTTTTAGCAACTTCCTCAATCTATACTTCTCTGATTTAGCTTTCATTTGCTGTTTTATCAGTTCACTTCTAAGAGATGGAAAAACATCAAAAAGTAATTATTATATTAAAATAAAATGAAAAGGGAGGAAATCTCATTATTAAATAATTTAAAATTTAATATATTTAAACTTATTTTTGTGCTAGCACTTTACATAAAGGTTACGACAATTATTTTGAAACTACGCAGGGCGGTGTTAACTAATTTTTATTATGATTAAGAATTTACAGGGAAAGAAAGCAAAACATCTATTTTTTTGAATGAATTTGCCTTGCTTCTACATTTATTTCCTAATGAAGAATCCCATATTTGTGTACCTTTGGGAAGACATTCTGCAGAATAAAACTGCTGTTCCCAAAGAGTGTTTCCCAAAACCTTTTACCTCACAGGACTGCAATTTCTGGGAATAACTTAAAATTTCTATCCTCATTATAAGTTTTGATTTTCTTTACATTATTGCTGTAACCAACGATATCGGTGTGCACGACGTTTCATCATAGATGCTGAAGTTCTAATTAGTCAGTTCATCCTAGGATGCGGAAGTACTAATAAGTCCGATTTTGGTCTGGTGTGAATTTGAGAAAAAATCCACAATAATCCCTCTGGAAATATTAGCGAGTGAATTGCATTATACATTTCAAACATCGCTGTATAGCTTGTCCTTGAATACAAATGAATTACTTTGAGTGACCGCCCTTTTACACATGTTTTATTGTGGACACTTCTTTCCAGTCAGTAAAATCATCAGTAGTCCTCCTTTATTGTACCTAAAGTAATTTGTTATGTTGGGGAAACGGTTTTTGCTCCTAACTGATGTAGCACTTTCCAATTTTTGCGAAGTGATTTATTTGAACATAACGTACATTAGAAGGTCATTAAAGAGTTGATAATTGGTGGGCAGCATTCCAACAAACAAATTTCTGTTTATATTCCGGGATGACCACACGGGAAGAGATCCCGAAATAGAGAGAGAGAATACAAGAAACCGCATAGCATTTAGCAGTCACTGACTTGATTGTGCGAAACTGATCATCTGTCAAAAACCACAGAAAAACAAGAGAAGTGATGGGGAGTAAATCTATTTTTCAGCAGAGTTTATCTTTTTATTGCAGCTCAGAACAGCATTATGACCGTGGATAGTGAATTTATTAGGCTTCTGAACCAAAACAGAATTTCTCCCTTTGCGATGATATCAAAGCGTAACAAGCAAATATCTTCTAACAATACTTTTTGAGCAACCCGTGATTCGTAATCTGTTAGCTTTGTATTGTTAGAAAATATTGCAGTTTTGTGAACAATACACATTTCAAGAAACAATCCGTTATTCATATCGAATGAATTTTTTTTTCTTCTTTTATACACAAGTTTTCGAAGTTTATGATGCAGCTATAAATAGAAATATTTTCTGGAAATTTCGTTAGAAGATCAAACTCAGGAAACTGCTGTTCCGATATTGTTTACTAAAAACAATTACAATAGAGCAAACTTTTTTTTTTTTTTTTATCAAATGCGCATTGCAGTGTTATCAGTTTTACACCAGTTTTTCCTGTTTCCAACAGATGAATTTCCTTGATTTTCTGTTCATAGTGCAATACACATTGAAGAAAGGAAATACGATCTGTTCACCTATCATAAACAGTTGTTGCTACTATTTCGCTTTATTGCTTCTTATGTCAACAACAGTAGCTCGCGGTTGTCTTTTAGTTTCTTTCCTCCCTTCCTGTCTCGATGTAGCTGTACGGGAGACGATGTCACGTGATATATATATTTCCCACGCTTCGCTCGTACCAAGCAAAGTTGTTTATCAGAACTGCTACTCTCTGTAAAAAGAAATTTGCGTGCTCTACATCAAGAAATGAAGTGTCGGGTTTCGTAAGCTCTAGGCTGGTTAGGGTGGGGGTAGAAAAATAAATTGAAAAGGCCTAAAAAAATGCATTTGATGACACATTTTTGTCATTTTCATGAAATTCAATAGAAGGTTTTGAAAACTGAAGTGGGAAAATTCAAGAAAACAGTTCTGGCTATATAGTGAGTTTCAGCTCTGTAATTAGAGTAAAAATTATAGAATTAACTTGCTGAACCCAGTTGGGGTTGGAACGTACCCCACCGGACGGGGTACGTTCCAACTGGTAAAATGCTATGTTAAAAGGTTGTGTTAAATGGTAAATAAAATTACCATTTAATACAACATATTCTCCAATAATATTTTCTTATAGCTGTATACAAGGTGTGACAATAAAGTTTTGAGAATAATTCATTTAAAAATTTTATTGTGAAAATTATACAGATGTGAGGCCATTGCCTTCAAAGCAGCCCCCTTCAGACTGTACACAAGCATTCCAGAGTAGGATCCATTGACCATAACATTTCTGGTACTCACTTTCTAGTATCTGTTTTAATACCCACATTACATTACTCTGAATTTCAAAAACTGACTGAAAATGTGTTCCTTTGATGACTCCTTTCAGTTGAGAAAATAAATTTTTAAGTTAAAAACTCTTTCACTACAATGGCGGAATGTGTGGGAGCACTGTCATGATGCAAAATCCACAATGAAGCAATTTCAGGTTGAACCCAGTTAACTCGCTTGCAAAGCCTTTCCAAAACTTGAAGGTAAAATTGTAAATTTACAGTTTAATTAGGTGGAACAAACTCTTTGTGGATGATTCCTTTTCGATCAAAAAAGCAAATTAACATGGTTTTCACTTTTAACTTTGACATTCTCACTTTTTTTGAGTCGCGAAGTAGCTCCCTTCCATTGTTGACTTTGCCTTTTTGTTTAGGGGTTGTAAGAAAATACCCAGCTTTCAACCCCTGTAATCACACGAGAAAGCAAATCTAGAACATATTCAATGCTTTCCAACATCTTCTGAGAATGTCGCAACCAAATTTTTTTCTGCTCATGAGAGAGGTTTTTCGGTACCAGCTTTGCACACGCTCTCCTCATCAACAAATTTTCGGTCAAAATTAATCTAATTTTGACTGAAAATTAATCTAAATTAAAGTAATTATCAGAGTATCTTACGATTCAGGAAAGATACCTATGGAATGGAGATGTGCAGATGATGCCTATTCATAAAGGGGAATCAAACAATAAAGTGAGAAATTACAGACACGTCAAGCTTGACTTCTGTTCCAAGGAAAATAATCGAGTCAATTTATAGAAGTACAGGATTATCATGACAGGAATACAGTTATAGAGAAATCACAACATGGATCTGTTAAGGGGAAGTCTTGTCTGACCAATATGATTAGCTACTATGATGCAGCAACAAAGGAACTAGATGCAAAATATAATTTTGACTTATATACTTAGATTTCATTAAAGATTTCGGCACCGTTCTACAAATTGGAGCAGTGTGGCATTAGGGGCAGATTACTGTTATGGAAAAAAGGGATATTTGAGTGGTGGGCACTGCTCTTTTGGACTAATGATATTAGTAATGTCCCTCAGAGTTCAGTGCTGGGCCTTTACCGTTTTCAATATTTATTAATGCTATTATTAATTAAGACATATCAGGCATACTGTCAAAGTCTGCAGTTGACACAAAGGTTGACAGGGTGATTAATGACAGGAACCAAGATGCAGTACTGCAACACTTCAAATAATCAGGCAGACAGGCGGAGAAGTGGCCCTTAAAGTTTAAAATCGATAAATGCAAGTTACTACTACATATGGGCAGCAGTAATTCAACTGGGTGGTTATCACACTCAAGGTGTTGGAGAACCAAAGAGACCTAGGGGTTAATTATACAATCCATCAAGTTCTCTGGCAGTGCAGACAGGCAGCTAGTACAGTCAGACAGTAAAAGGTTAAAAGTAGCCGCAGGCAGAGATGAAGGTGATTCTTGCACAACTTCTATTAGAATAAGTAGCGACCTGGAGCGAAGAGTGCTGGGGTTTTCAGGGACTGATGGCAGTCATCGTGAAACAGGTGGGTATATATGGGATGTGTTGGGGTAACTAAGAATAAGAATAGGTGCATGTATACCAATGCTAGAAGTATAGTAAATAAATTTGATGAATTTGAAGCGCTGGTCAAGAAATCAAAGGCGGATATTGTTGGGATAGCAGAGATGTGGTGTCACACAGATATAAGGAATGCAGAACTGGAATTTGGGGAGTACAATGTGTACAGAGAGGATAGACAGGATAGGAAGGGAGGAGGTGTTATGCTGTTAATTAAGAAAAACATAAAATCAAAAGAAGTGCATCCAGTTGATATAGATGAACAGTGCACTGTTGAGTCAGTTTGGTGTGACATAAGAACTGCGAAAGCAAAAAGAGTAGGAGTGTGTTATAGGCCTAATGACTCGAATGAGTACAATGAACGATTGTACAGAGAAATAGAGTGGGCTAGTAAATCAGAATGTCTTATAATGGGGGATTTTAACTTCCCAGATATCGACTGGAACTTGTGGGTTGGTCACTCACACACTAGTAAGACTTTTTTGGATTTATTGGATGATTTTCTACAGCAGCATGTTCGAGAGGCAACCAGAGAGGGTAATACTCTTGATCTGGTTATCAGCAGTGATCATTCGTGTATTAAGAATTTGCAGATAAAGGAACCGCTAGGTGGAAGTGATCACAGTGTACTGATGTGGGATTTACTTTTTTTGTTATTTGGTTTTTAGGAGCATTAGCAACTAAGGCCATATTGCTCCGGGAATATGCGATGGTCATTCCCTGACTTTTCCGCATCCTCCGTATTTGGTGGTGACGGGCTCGAACCCCGGTCTCATCAAGAAGCGTGTGCTACGCACTGCTGCTCCTTCACACCTGGCTACAGAGGCACAATTGGGATTTACTTAAAGATATAATTACCATCAGGGGTAAAGCCTCATTTTAAGAAAGATGTGAAACTGTTAGAATGAGTACAGAGCAAAACAAGGTTAATCAAGAGCATAAAAGGGTATTTGTACCACGAAAGACGTCAGTTCTGCAAATTGCAGAACTGAAGTATTAATAGTGCAAATAATTTCTTGTATTAATAGTGCAAACAGAATTGTTTGCACTATTAATACAAGAAAATTTGCATACTTTATACACAATTGGTAATGTGACTGGCAAAGGACTTTATGCGGTTTCTATTCATATGGTCAAGTTTACACTATATACATATACGAGAGGGTATCAAAAGGTTTGTACCCTGACCTAGAAAAAACATCAGTAGGAAGATGCCATTTTTAATATAAGTTGTCCACATATTCAATAACTAACATGTGGAATTTCATTTCCACTTGTGATCATACACAAGAGGTGGAGCCTGGAATCTGAGGAAGGATGCTATGGTTTACAAAGTGGAATATCAAGCAGTGATCAAGTTGCTGCATTTGCAGGACAAGAAAGCTCAGGAAATTGATGAAGAAATGAAAGCTCTATATGGGCAGAATTGTCCATCTTATGACACTGTAAAAAAAGCGGAAATGGGAGTTCCAGTGTTGCCGTACAAGTGTCTTTGACAAGAAAAGATAAGGAAGGCCATCAATGTCCACAGACATTGAGACAGTTGCAAAGGTTGAGCAGCTGGTGCTGAGTGATAGATGTGTGACAATTAATTTCATTGCAAATGCAGTGGGAATTAGTTATGGGTCTGCCCACAGCATTTTACATGACCATCTGTACATCTAAGGTCTCCGCACAATCAGTTCCAAGATTGCTGATGCCTTTGTAGAAGCAATGTCAAATGCAATGTTCTTGCAAACTGTTGGATTTGTGCTACTGCAGCACCCACCCTATTCTCTTGACCTAGCACCATCTGACTTTTTCTCCTTGTTTTGAGAAATGAAGAAACCATTGCGTGGACGCCACTTTAATTGATCTCAGGAAGTCAACAATGAATCGGAATCATGATTTCAGGCAAAAAGTGCAAACTTCTATGATCAAGGCATTAAACAACTGATCCCTAGAGGGAAGAAATGTGTTACTATACGTGGAAAGTACAGGGTTGTTAAAATTAAAGCTCTATATCCCTCTGTAGAGGGCTCTGGAGTGAGTTCTAAGGCTCGTACTGAAGAGAAATTTGAACAACAGTTACAATAAAGAATGCGCTCGCCATTTATTAGGGAAAAAATTAGTTACAAAATTTGTCACTATATGGCGCTGTGGCAATACAAATCACCTGAACAGCACTACAGTTGTTCAATGTGTGCTCCATTTTGGTCAACAAAAGTTTCCATTCGAAGAACAGTATTTTCTACAGCAGAACGTAACATGTCAACTGGAATAGCCAGCACATGACGTTTAATGCTGTCTTTCAGATCTGCCAGAATTTAACATCCTTCCCGATACACCTGGTTCTTCAAAAAACCACACAACTAGAAGTTGCATGGGGTGAGGTCTGGTGATCAGGGGGGCCAAGATGTCTGGAAACAATGACTGATGACCCATTTATCTCTAAAGTGTTGCCTTAGCAATTTTTGGACACAATGATGGATGTGGTATGGCACATGAATATGGTATTGTTGCAGCTCTGGTATTGTGTTTGTTTGTTATTTGGTTTTTAGGAGCATTAGCAACTAAGGCCATATTGCTCAGGAGATATGCGGTGGTCATTCCCTGCCCTTTCCGCATCCTCCATATTTGGTGGGCATGGGCTCGAGCCCACGTCTAATCAAGAAGCGTATGCGTAGCACACGCTTCTTGATTAGACGTGGATTGATTAGACCTGCCCACCTGGCTACGGAGGCGCTGCAGCTCTGGTATTGCAAAATTTGCCAACATTTCATATCGCTGTCCAGTGACGGAACAGATGCAGAGTCCAGTCGGTGTTACCATGTTCAAAAAAATATGGCCCAATCATGAATGTGGCCATAAATCCACACCACACTGTCACTTTTGGAGAATACAATGGGACCTCTTGGATCGATTTTCCTTCAAAAGAGGAAGGAAAATCGTTTTGAATATTTTCGTTAGATTCTTTTTAATTGTGTTAAATTGATTTTTAATCGCGTTAAATTGATTTAAATTGTGTTAAATTGGTTTTTAATTATTTTTTACTCTAATGTAAGTTTTCGATTTTTTCGTTTTAATTTCTGGAGAGTATCATACAGAAGTAGTCTACGTACTATATTGAGGTAAACACCTCTTATTATTTTACAAATACATGGATGTATAAGTTTGTTCTCTTTGATAACCTTTAATAAGAAATATTTATTTTGTTGCTTCAACTATTTCTTTATCTTTCATGACATTGGTGGAAACTTGTCCACAAAAAATTTCAAATTTGAAACTGCGACTTGAAGAAAATTGTGGTATCTCAGCATTTATACTTCTAAGAACAACATTTTTTCAATAGGAATTTGTGTACCATGTAGTCAAATGCAGCCATAAAGCACTTCCACACTGAGAAAAAGAACAGAAACTTTTACCCATGTTTTAGACTCTCCACAATCTTGGCAGTATTAGCATTAGCAAGGGCAAGAATGCAAGCCTATATGCAAGAATGCAAGCTTATATAGCATCAGCCAAAATAAACAAAAAAAAAAAAAAAAACCTTTTTTCACCCATCCCTTCACTCCAAATATTTGTCAAGTTCTGCCTTGAATGTATTTAAGCTATCAACTTCTACAACAACAGATGGAAGTTTGTTCCACCCGCTGGCTAAAGGCAAACTTCCGCACATCTATTCTACAACCGTCTTTCCTCAATTTTAATTTATGCCCTTTCAGGTGATTATTCTGAGCAAGAGGAAGAATCCCATATGTTTCCCCATATGTAGTACTTTACATTTGTCAATATTAAACTTCATTTGCCAGCTCTCAGCCCATCTGTTCAACCTTACCAGATCCTGTTGCAGCAGCATACTGTCAGTAGTGTCCTTAACAACCCTGCCAACCTTTGTATCGTCTGCAAACTTGGACATTAAGCTTGATATACCATCATCAATATCATTTATAAACACAGAAAACAACAATGGACCCAACACTGAACCCTGAGGGACTCCAGGGTTCAGTGTTGAACCCTGGAGAGCAGTGTCCATTGATTACAACTCTCTGTCTTCTCCACTCAACCATCCTTTTATCCATAGCAGCAATTTCCTTCCATGTGCAACAGTATCAAAGGCGTTTCTAAGATCCAAATATATGATATCAAAGTTATTCTTTGCATCCAGTTTCTTTGTGACTACATCATAGTATCCAATCAAATTAGCCAGACAAGACTTTCCCTTAACAAACCCATGCTGTGTCCGAGCTATAACTGAAGTCTTGTGTAGATGATTCTGCAATGCTTCTTTAACGAGTGCCTCCATTAATTTCCCTGGAACAGAAGTTAAACTAACAGGTCTGTAATTACTTGTGTCTCCCCCTTTGATAAGAAATATTTACTTGTGTCTCCATTGTCGATTGGGGTCACAATTGCACATCTCCAGTCCATGGGTACCTCCCTTGAGTCCAGGGAAGCGCTCATAATTATGGCTAAGGGTTCGCTTACTTCCTTTGCCACCTCCTTTAATATAACTGGATAGATTTCATCCATCCCAGGTGCCATTCTTATGTTTATCTTCAACAATTTCTCCTCCACTTTACACTCAGTTATTACAAGTTTATCGAGCTTACTGTCAGAGTTGAATACACCTCTGGCATTCCCCTCCTTGAATAACTCCTCATGTGTGAATGTAGATGCAAAATATTCATTCAGTTTGTTAGTTACCTGAGCAGGATCATCAACAGTTGAACCATCGATATCAAGTTGACCAATCTGATTCATCCCCTTTCCTTCTAGAGTTTACAAAGTAAAGAACTCTTTGCTGTTTTTCTTTGCATCCTTGTCCAAAGATTTCTCGTAACCTGCTTTCGCCTGCCTAACCTCCTTTGTAACTTGGTTACAGATCAGCTTATATCTATCATAGGCTTCTGTGTCACATGTTAATTTATATGCATTTTTCTTCTCTGTCACATGTCTAATTAGTTCATCTGACATCCATTTAGACCTAAATCTTGAACAATATTTCTTTGTTGGTATGAAAAGCCGAGTAGCTTCCAAGATTAATTCTTTGAATGCTTCCCATTTTGAATTTGCTGTTGGTAACATCATCAGTTGGTCCCACCGTATAGAATTTAAATACTGTCTCAGACCACAGGAGTCACCTTTACGAAAGCAAAAATCCTTCCCTCTACCCCTGATGGTAATTAAATCTTAAATAAATCCCACATCAGTACACTGTGATCATGCCACCTAGTGGTTCCTTTATCTGCAGATTCTTGATGCATGAAGAATCACTACTGATAATCAGATCAAGAGTATTACTTCCTCTAGTTGCCTCCCGAACATGCTGTAGAAAACAATCATCCAATAAATCCCCAAAAGCCTTGCTAGTGTGTGAGAGACCAACCCACAAATTCCAGTCAATCTCCGGGAAATTAAAATCCCCCATTATAAGACACTCTGATTTACTAGCCTACTCCATTTCTCTGCACAACTGCTCATTATATTCATCAGATTCATTTGGCCTATAACACACATCTACTCTCATTTTTCCTTTCCCAGAGCTTATGTCACACCAGACTCAACACTGCATTGTCCACCAACATCAATTGGATGCACTTCCTTAGATTTTATGTGTTTCTTAACTAACAGCATAATCCCTCCTCCCTTTCTGTCCTGTCTATCCTTACTGTACACATTGTACTCCCCAAATTCCAGTTCTGCACTCCTTATGTCTGTGTGACACCATGTCTCTAAAATCCCAACAATATCTGCCTTTGATGTCTTGACTAGCACTTGAATTGCCTATGCCTGAATGAGAACCATTCTCTTGTTTTATTCTGCTAGGTAATCAATTTTAAAAATGGAAGTGGAAGATTGAACTTTCAGCATAAGTGAGGATAACATGTCTTAATTTATCAGCTTACTTTCACAAGAAGTCTGCAATTCAGAAGCTCTTTACCTCGAATTCATCAATTTGTATTCATTCAAAACTTCTGGATCATTAACGGAATTTGAACCTGAGTCATAATCATCAGCTGTTTACAATCCACTGCAGGATGAAGGGCTTTCTAGTAACTTTCCAGTTTCTTCTGTTTTGTTTAATTGCCATCCATTTACTACCCACGAACTCTTAAATTTCATCTGTTCATCTCCAGTGTTGTCCTCCAGGTTTTCTTTTAGCTCCTCTTGGGTCCATTCTGTTATTTTCTTAGTCCATCTGTAATGTCTTCAAGCTATGTGTCCTGCCCAAGTCCATTTCAGTTCTTTAGTTTTGATAAGAATGTCCTTTATTTGTGTTTGCTGCGTGATCCATGCATTTCTCTTTTTATCTAACAGTCTGATTCCTAATATAATTCATTCCATTCTTCACTGTATAGTTTCCAGCTTCTCTTCTATTCTTTTGGTGAATGCCCAAGTTTCACTTCGATATGTCATGGTGGGGAGTATACATTGGTTCATTATTTTACATTTCAGACAAATTGGGATATTATTCTTCAGTATGTGACTATATTTCCCGAATGCTATCCACCCGAAATTTATCCTTCTCTTGACTTCCAGCCATTTATCATTATTACAGCTAATGACTTGTCCCAGATAAGTGGCATAGTAATTTGGGTTTGCCACCTGTGGTTCCCCCACATCTGCATTGTGTGTACTCTGTGATGGAATGCAGAATTACTGCATAAGCCAGAAAAAAGTGTAGTGGCTGGTTTATGCAGTATTGTGTTATGTTCTGTTGTTGTGTCTTTGGCTACTTGGCTGCAGGGCCCCTAGTGGGAACCTACATTTGCTGCCACCACCACTGGGAGGTGAGCCAGGCTGCCCTCATACTCTGGCTGATCTCCGCCAGGGTCGTCTAAGCTTTCTGGACGGAGACCAAATTAAAAAAAAAAAAAGTCAAAGTAGGCAAAAGGAGGAGGATGAGAAAAGAAGGAATTCTCCAGTGGTAAGAAGAAGTGGGAAGGGAGCGGTAGGAATCACTCCTGGTCTGGGAGCCCACTGATGGCCAGGGAAAGGAAAACAGTTTGTTTACAGAACAAGGAGGTCTGCAAAGTTGAGTAAGTGTAATGGGAAGTGTCTGAGGTTGATTGCTATCAGTTCAGTGCTGTCATTCCTACGAGGAATGATGTCCAGTTGGGTGTTCATTCAGTTCTGATAGTGGCTGGTGATGAAGGAAGAGCAGGGACGAGGAAAGATCATAATGGTTTCAGGAACGCCAGGTCTGGAAGTCTATGTTGTTGGGTCAGACGTGGAGAGATGATACCAATGCCTTTTGGAGACTGCTGAGGCGTATCTACCAAAAACTAAAAACGCTTCTTTTGATTTTAATAGGTTGCTTTCCGGACTGAATGTGGTTAAATTTATATCCAGCAACAATTCATTACGTAGGTCCAGGTAGATGTTACAAAAGTGCATTTTATGGTGGCAGTCCTCCAGTTCTTCGCATACACAATGGGCATTGTTTACAAGGCCAAAGTCCTGAAGTTGTTTTTTGAATGACCTATGTCCTGTCAGAAGAAAGGACATGGATCATTCAAAAAGCAACTTCAGGACTTTGAATGACCCAAGTCCTGTCAGAAGAAAGGTAGTATGTAAATTAGGGAAGAACCAGCCAAGTCTTGGTTTGTTGAGGTAGGAAACACTAGGTATAAATAGCTTGGTAGTACTACCATTGGCAGAATCATCCCAATGGATTGGCCACGGGAAAACAAGTTCCTGCCACGTATGTCGGAGTTCTTGTTTCAGATCTGCATCGACGATAGTTTTTATCCCCAGGAATTCAGTTTAGCATTAGCATTAGTAAAGGCATTTGATGCAAGAAAGCAAGTTTATGCAGCATCAGCCAAAAAAAAAAAAATAAAAATAAACATACATAAATAAATAAAAAATAACCACTTCCACTTCACCCCTCTGTTCATTCGAAATACCTGTCCAGCTGGGCCTTAAACTTATTTAGGCTATCAACTTCCACGACAAGGGATGGAAGTCTATTCCAGCAACCAACCACCCGCTGGCTAAAGGCAAATTTCCTCACGTCTATCCTACATCTGTCTTTCCTCAATTTGAATTTATGCCCTCTCAGGTGATTATTCTGAGCAACAGGAAGAATCGCATCAGCTTTGAGCATGCTCAAACCATTCAAGGCTTTATACACCTCTATCAGATCACCTCGCCGGTGCCTAGTCTCCAGACACTAATTTGCAAAACTTAAGCCTTTCTTCGTAAGAGCACCCCTTTGTTCCATTCATTAATCTTGTTGCCCTTCTCTGTACTCGTTCCAGCATCTCTACATCCTTCTTGAAATGAGGCCTCCAGACCTGTATACAGTACTCTAGGTGCGGTCTGACCATTGCCTTAAACAAGGAAATAATCACCTCCTTATCCCTGCTAGAAAAATTCCTATATATCATTGACAATACACCATGAGCTACTCTTGCAGCCTATCTGCACTGCTCAGAAAACTTCATATCTGCCTGCACAACCACCCCCAGGTCCCTTTCATTCTCTACCACTGTCAGTGTAGTACCACAGAGTTGATACGTTGCTCTGGGGTTGCTGTTTCCCATATGTAGTACTTTACATTTGTCAATGTTAAACTTCATTTGCTACCTCTCAGACCATCTGCTCAACCTTTCCAGATCCTGTTGCAGTAGCATAGTGTCAGTAGTGTCCTTGACAACCCTGCCAACCTTCGTATCGTCTGCAAACTTGGACATTAAGCTTGATATACCATCATCAATATCATTTATAAATACAGAAAACAATAATGGACCCAATACTGAACCCTGAGGGACTCCATTAATAACATTAGTCCACGATGAGCAGTGTCCATTGATTACCACTCTCTGGCTTCTTCCCCCCCCTCTCCCCCAACCACCCCTTTATCCATAGTAGCAATTTGCCTCCAATGCCACACTGCTCCAATTTGTGCAGCAGTCTTCCATGTTCAACAGTATCAAAAGCCTTTCTAAGATCTAAGTATATAATATCAAAGTTATTCCCTGCATCCAGTTCTTTTGTGACTGCATCATAGTATCCAATCAAATTGGTCAGGCAAGACTTCCCCTTAACAAAACCATGCTGTGTCTGAACTATAACTGAAGTCTTGTCTAGATGATCCTGCAGTGCCTCTTTAACCAGTGCCTCCATTAATTTTCCAGGAACAGAAGTTAAACTAACAGGTCTATAATTACTTGTGTTGCCCTTTGATCCTCCTTTGTGAATTGCTGTCACATTTGCACATCTCCAGTCCATGGGTACTTCCCCTAAGTCCAAGGAAGCTGTCATAATTATGGCTAAGAGTTTGCTTACTTCCTTTGCTGCTTCCTTTAATATAACTGGATAGATGCCATCCACCCCAGGTGCCTTTCTTGTATTTATCTTCAACAATTTCTCCTCCACTTTACTCTCAGTTATTACAAGATTCTCTAGCTTACTGCCAGAGTTGAATACACCTCTGGCATTCCCCTCGCTGAATAACTCCTCATGTGTGAATGTCGATGCAAAATATTCATTCAGTTTGTTAGCTACCTGAGCAGGATCAACAGATGACCCATCAATATCAAGTGGACCAAACTGATTCATCCCCTTCCTTCTAGAGTTTACATAAGTAAAGAACTCTTTGCTGTTTTTCTTTGCATCCCTTGCCAAAGATTTCTCGTAATCTGCCTTCGCCTGCCTAACCTCCTTTGTAACTTGGTTACAGATCAACTTATATCTATCATAGGCTTCTGTGTCACGTGTTAATTTATATGTATCCCATGCATTTGTCTTCTCTGTCATATGTCTCATTAGTTCATCTGACATCCACTTAGGCCTAAACCTTGAACTATATTTCTTAGTTGGTATGTAAAGCCTAGTAGCTTCCAAGATAAGTTCTTTGAATGCTTCTCATTTTGAATTTGCTGTTGGTAACATCATCAGTTGGTCCAACTGTACAGAATTTAAATACTGTCTCAGTCCATCGTAGTCGCCTTTACGAAAGCAATAACCCTTCGCTTTACACCTAATGGTAGTTACCTCTTTGAGTAAATTCCACTTCAGCGCACTGTGATCACTGCCATCTAGTGGTTCATTTACCTGCAGATTCTTAATGCATGAAGAATCACTACTGATAATCAAAATCAAGAGTATTGCTCCCTCTAGTTGCCTCCTGAACATGCTGATGTAGAAAACAATCATCCAATAAACCCACAAAAGCCTTGCTAGTGTGTGAGTGACCAGGCCCGAAATTCCAGTCAATATCTGGGAAATTAAAATCCCCCATTATAAGACTCTCTGATTTACTGGCCCACTCTATTACCGCGTACAGTTTCTTATTATATTCATTAGAGTCATTAGGCCTACAGCACACTCCTACTCTCAATTTTGATCTCCCACTGTTTATGTCACACCAAACTGACTCGACACTGCACTGTCCAGCAATGTCGACTGGCTTCACTTCCTTGGATTTTATGTATTTCTTAACTAATAGCATAACCCCTCCTCCCTTCCTAT